>NC_133309.1:19889713-20054907 GCF_012295235.1 Primulina huaijiensis | reverse complement strand
AAGCTGATCACTGTTGTTATGTGAAGAAGTTTGATGGTTCTTATATCATTATACTGCTATATGTAGATGATATGTTAACAGCAGGAACTTGTCTGGAGGAGATTGAAAAACTCAAGAAAGAGTTATCAAAAGAATTTGCTATGAAGGATTCGGTAGCTGCAAAGTAAATTCTTGGAATGATGATCTTAAGAGACCGAGTGAACGGAATCTTGAAGTAATCTCAAGAAGAGTACGTGAAAAAGGTGGTTAGCAGATTTAACATGAATGAAGCTAAACATGTGAGTACTCCTTTGGCTAGTCATTTTAAACTAACCAAAGCACAATCACCTTCGACGGAGCAGGAGCAGACTCATATGAACAAGGTTCCTTATGTCTCTACTGTCGGAAGCCTCATGTATGCAATGGTGTGCACTAGACAAGATATAACACATGTAGTGGGAGTTGTGAGAAGGTTTATGAGCAATCCAGGAAAACAGCACTGTGAAGCAGTTAAATGGATTCTGAGGTATTTGAAAGGTACTGCTAGTTTATCTTTATGCTTCAGAAGATCAAAATTAGGCTTACAAGGTTTTTTCGATGCCGACATGAGTGGTGACCTGGATGGTAGGAAAAGTATCATTGGGTATGTGTTCACATTAGGTGTTACGACAGTAAGCTAGGTATCTAAGTTGCAAAATATAGTTGCACTTTCGACTACTGAAGCAGAGTACGTAGCAGTTACAGAAGATAGCAAGGAGATAATATGGTTGAGATCCTTTCTGGAAGAACTGGATCTGAAGCTTGAGGGTAGCACGTTCCACTTTGACATTCAGAGTGCTATTCATTCATTTAGCAAAAAATCATGTTTATCATGCTAGGACGAATCATATACAGGTTCGATACCATTTTATTAGATCAATCTTTGAAGATGGAATCTTGATGCTTGAAAAGATTTCTGGAAGTAAAAATCCAGCCGATATGCTCACAAAGACTATAACAATTGAGAAACTGAAGTTGTGTTCAACTTCAGTTGGTTTGCAAGTATAAATGGAGAGATATGAGCTGCTGCAATGATGATGTAAAGACGTGATTGAAATCAAGTCTTCAAGTGGGAGAAATGTTATGTGAGTGGGCCACTGTATTTAATGGTAGCAATGCATTTTTTCAAAATTCATTTTGTCAAAACCGTGTCAAATTTGTTGATGGCTGCAGAAAATGAATATTGCTTCCTTTGTTCACACGGGGGAATTCACATATAAATACGTGCATAATTTATATTGTAAGAATCATCCCAACAAACTTTTCAGCATTGTGCAAAGAAAAAACAAGAGTGTTTTTTTCTTGAGTGTGAGGCTTTCTTGTAAGTTAGAGAAAATATTTTCTCGGTTATACTCGGGGTTGAGATTGTGAGAGATAAAGTGTTGTATACACTTATAATATTTTCTCCCTATAATAAAGATTTGCAATAGCTTCGTGGACGTAGCCTATATTGGGTGAACCACGTAAATCTTTGTGTTCTTGTTGATTATTTTATTCCACATATTTTGATATTATATTATCATCGTGATCGCCATCGTTTCGGCCTAATTTCCCAACAGGGTGGACTATCGGTCCAACAATGGAGGCGAAAGTCGTTGTCAAGAGCAGGTCGGGACATTATGGTGAAAGCAATTGGCCAAGCTATCCCAACCTACTGAATGAATATTTTCTTAATCCCTGCGTCTAGTTTAGATGAATTGCAGAGGATGCTAAATTCTTTTTGGTGGGGTGATAAACAAGCTGGATCACGAGGTATTAATTGGCTTGTATGGGATAAAATGTGCACGAAGAAAGAGTTTGGTGGTGTAGGGTTTGGAGACCTACATGGCTTTAATCTGGCTATGCTTTGGAAGCAGGGTTGGAGATTTATATCTAATCCATATACTATGGTTAGTATAGTTTTCAAAGCTAAATATCATCCGAGAGGGAATTTTTTAAATGCAAATTTGGGACATAATCCAAGTTTTGTGTGGCGTAGTATTTGCTGCAGCTCATGAGCAATTTTGCAGAGAGGGGTTAGGTGGAAAATTTGGAATGGACTTCATATAAATGTTTGGTCCGAAGCTTGGCTACGAGAATCTAACAATATGCATATCAAAACACCAATGAATATAATAGTGATTTAGAAGATTTAACAGTAAATGATCTTCTGATTCCAGGCACAAAGACAAGGGACAATGAGCTCATTGAGGAGTTGTTTATTAGTAGAGATGTTACTGAGATAAAGAATATTCCTCTAACTTTCAATGAAAGTCCTGATATGCGTGTTTGGCACTTTAGCAAAGATGGGAAGTATATTGTGCGATCTGCATATATATTATGGAGAGATTGATACCGAAAGATTACCTAAAAGTCCCCAGGCAGATTATGGCAGCTGAAGATTCCTCCAAAGGTGAAGATGTTTTTATGGCAAGCGTGCAGAGAGTGTCTCCGGATGCGAAGTAAACTAAACTCACGAGGTATTTATGTTCCTCTATCATGTGTTATATTTGATCAGAACATATAACATACTTGGCATAATTTTATAACTTGTACGATGTTGCTACGGTATCTTGAGTAATGAAAATATTGTTCTCATTCAAAAAAAAAAAAAATTTTGTTGTAGAAAAACATCATATTTATGGGCTCATGTATCACTAATATTATTATGAAAGCAAATATTTTTGGAGTATTATTTAAAATCATTAGGTGCATGAGAATTAATTGCTGATTAATATATTTAATTTTTTTTTTTAAAATTTAATTTTTGAGCATGAATATGTGGAAATTTATATGGTAAAATTATTATTTTTGGTGTTGTATGTTTGCCTCTTTAGAATTATTATCATCTATATTGTCAAATTTCAATTTTAGTTCGTTTTTTTTGTTTTTGTGTGTGATAATTTTAGTCATTTTTTCCGATATGATGTTGATGTGACACCAATGGAATGGTGATGTGACATGGACGGACGTATGTAGTGCTAGCTACATCATAAATCTCGATGAAAAAATATTAAAATTACAAAAAAAATCAGAAGACTAAAACTTTATAATATAGAGGACCAAAATCTAAAAAAAAAAACATACAAAACCAAAAAACAATTTTTCTTATTTATATTATAGAGTAAGGATAATATGGTAAATATAAAATTGTCACATGGTAAATTTATTATAAAATTTTATAATCTAAGGGACCGCCTTAAGAATAGTTATAGATTACGTACTCAGACGGCACGTGTGAGGATCTTTAAATCGTTATAGATTACGTACTCACGCGGCACGTGTGAGCAGCTCTAGTATGACTGGCGTTTGCGCTCTAATTATTAATAGTAGCATTAGTAGTTTTTTATTTTTCACAAAACAAGAGAAATACATATTTATGTACAAAATCAAAATAAAAAAATCTCCTACTCTAATTATTACAATTAAAATTATTTGATTAGATTTTATTTATTTTTATAAAACATGAAGAATACATATTTATTTTTTTAAAAATAAATTTGATAATATCTATCTATATAATAATATGCTTAATTTGAAATAATATGTTTAATTTTTTTAATTTGATTGTTTAGCATGAAAGTGTGTATATTTATATTATAGATAAGGATAATATGGTAAATATAAAACGATTAATTTGTACACTATCACTCTTGAATCTTGAGATTGTTGAAAACTCCCTATGACTATTAATTTTCTGTGTTTTTAAATATTTAGCACACATACTACTGAAAACACGTTGGGAAAATGATACGTGTGCTCAAGATTTAAAAACATGAGGTTGTGTATGCTCAAAATTTGAAAGCACGAAGAGTTAACAAATTAATTTTTTCATGGAGGGTTAACATATCAATTTTTTCATGGAGGGTTTTTAATAATCTCAATACTTCACATGATTAGTGTATATAATTAAAACAATAAAAAAATATCACGTGGTAAACATGTTAATGTGAATTTGGTCATGCATTTAGTCTATTAGTGGAGTATTTTCCCGTTTTGGTCCTTAATGCTTAGGCAAATTTCAAATTTAATCATTTTTCATTTCAATGTCCTAATTTAGTCCCTTTTGTTCATGCATTACACCCAATTCTGTCCAAATTCCCATTTTACCCCTCATTTTACTTTTAATTTACTTTTTTTAGATCTTAGCATGTACCGTTGTTACATCTATCGAGCTTGCACGAAGGCATTAGGCTACTGCGTAATGTTTCCAACCTATATACTTTAAATCTTTATGGCTCATCATGCTTCCATAAGATAAAATAAATCTTATACATTTTATACAAAAATGTTGTCGGTTCATGTCCATCGGATTTTACAGACTTCTCCTTACGGCCAAACCACACAGTCGTAACTTATGGTTCCTGACGTGGATTTCTTCAGCAACACTTAACACAACCTTGTTTTGTTTCTTACCTCAAAGTGTATAGTAATGTATTTAATTTAAATTAATACATGAGATGTGAAAAAAGCCTAGTAATTTTATTCAGAATACTAAATATTATTACATATGTAATCTTTGGTAGAGGAGGAGATTACTATTTAACTACTTATAGTAGTTGGAACTATAACAAAAATAAATTAAAATAAACTATTACAATATTTATTTGAGAGAAAATTGAAAAGTTGATCTCTCTCTTCGACTTTCTTTTGCCTTGTTATTTATAGAAGCCTCATCCGCATTTCAAATTCCGACCTCAGACTTGTAGATAGCTTTATTCATTATTGTTTTCCAGTTGGTATCGACAATTTCTTGTAGTGGGTGATCCAGTCTTCCTCTAGTTAGTGGTACTTTATTCCATCAATTTGTGGACCTTTCTTTTTGTGATAGCCTGTCACATATCTTATTTAACTTTGTCAGAAAAGTTTTTATTATTTAGTGTTCTATGAGTAAAACGTGACTTGTGTGGTCCTTCGTCACTTGGACTTGACTCTACATTATGATTTCGATAAGATCTTTGCCGAAAACCTTTCTCGAATTTTCGCTCTTTTTGATTCAGGCATTCCGAAAATATTTTTTTTGATTGTCTTCCAATGTGAGACATATTGCAGAATTTCATACGAGTTACTTTACTTCCCGGCAACTTGCTATTACGCATAAGATTTTTTTTTTCTTTTCAAATATTTCTTCTGCAAATCATGTAGCTTTTCTTGTCATTGTATTTAACAAAAAAGATCCGATAAATCAATTTTGATAAAACTTAAACGGAAACTTGAATTTTTCCATCTCTGTGAGATAGACCTATATCTCTCACGTTCTTTTAGTAGAAATGTCGTCTTCAGTAAGTGAAGACACAAGGGGTGTTTTATTTACTAGAGGATCCTTGATGAATTTTTGGATATGCATATTTGGCCTCCTAAGCTTGATGAAATGGAAGGCCTTGTGAGAGCCTTTCCCAGCCGGTTTTGGTGCCGCAATGAAGAATTATAGCTCCAAAATATCTCATCTTGACAAATAATTGTTATTTGACTATGTTTTATGAAAAACTTCCTGGATCTGTTTGGGTAGTGCAGATAATTATGGGAAACTGAGTGATGTGTTATATACTGACGCTAAAGCCCCAAACTCATACATATCTCGACTTCCTTAGGATAGGCATTGAGTTTCATCCATATACTTGGAAACTTTCTTTTAGTTTTAAATTTCTTTCAGTTATGCTGATATACTTAAAATAGAAAAACTACAAACTCACTAGTATCAACCTTAAATTTTTCCTTATTTGTTTGAGGTCTAAGGTTGATCTCTTGCTTTTCAGTCCACGAGGTGAAAGGTTGACTTGAAATCTCGAGAAAATGATCCAGTGCTTCAATTTTTGCTTGGGCTGACTCATCTAATGATGATCCGGACTCATAACTTATGGTAGGGGTAGTTGAATCCCCATCTCCAGGTATTGAGCTTTGTACTTGAAAACTCTATTTTTGAGAAGCTAGTGGTTTCTCAATAGCCTAAAAGATAAGATTTTGCAATGCAGAACATAACTGAGTATAAGCCTATAAATAACTTATAATTCGGCACCTGAAAGTGCTCTTACCAATTTTTTTAGCCTACTCTCAACTTTTTTATTTAAAGCAAGCTTGTCGTACTCATTTTGAGGCATTTCCATGTGTTTTCTCAAATACCTCTACAATTTCATGATGGCATCGACATCATCATTGTCCATCTCTTGCTAAAAAATCTGAAAAAAAAATTTCATGAGATTTAATAATAACAATATCAAAACTATAATTTTGACATAAAGCTTTTCATCTTAATAATCTTTTCTTCTTGGGCTTATATTCAATTTTATTTTTCAAAAAAGCTTTCACATGTTAATTATAAATGTTCAAAGTAAATTTCTTAGGAAGTAAAAATAGTGGCTATTTCGTGAAAGCCTTTTTTACTGTATAGAATTTATTTTTGTTGATGTGTCATATTATGGCTTCTACGTCTGAAAATAATACACTGCAATATGTGCATAGTTTTTCTCCTTCTCGTCTGAGTTTTTTAAGAACTGGTGCTCATTAATGATCACTGGCATCTATGTACAATGTCAGATCATCTTTTTCTTGAGGAATAGCCATGTTTGGAAGCTTTTTTCAAATCTCTTTTAGTTTGCTAAGTCTCTTAGTGTGTTTCTCTATTCATATGAATCTTGTATCTTTCTTTAATAATGTACTAAATACTTTCCTGTGTTTTTTTGATAAGTTCTTACTGAACATTCCAGCAAAGATAACAGCTCCTAAGAAACTTTGAAATGGGTTTTTTTTTTGTTTTAGTTCAACCTGAAAATTCTGCACTTCTTCTACTATGTGTTCTCGCATAATTATTCTCGACTCATCAATTTCTACTCCAAAGAATTCAATCTTGCTTGTAGGGATGACTACCTTCTTTACAGATACTACAATTCCTTTTCTACAAACTTTAGAGAAAAAATCTAATTATTTAATATGTTCTTCTATATTTTTATATGTTATTAAAACATCATCAGTATAAACAAACATAAATTTAAAATAATCTTTAAATAAATTATCGATCTTTATTTAAATATTTGTGGTGCATTAATCAATCCTATTCATAAGTGGTGTGGAGAAAGCTATGAATTTCTTGCTTTCTTTTTTCATTCGAATTTGATAAAATCCGGACTTACAATCAAATTTAGATAACATTTTTGCTTCTGTTGCATATACAATAACTAAATGATCTCTACTATGTATAAAATACACATCTAGCTCCAGAATTTTATTAATTTCTTGATAATTAATTACTAATGTAGGTTTATTTCTTTTGATTTCACCATTATTTCTTACAAGAAAACCTGGACTGTTGTATGGTGATATCCCTGATTTGATTAAACCAGTGTTCAAATGTTCTTTGATAATAATCTCTATATTATTTTGATCAATTATGTTCACGAGGATAGGCTTGCATCTAACGAACTCATATTCCTTGTCTTGTTTTATTTTAAGGTTGTCTTGGAGTTGGTTATTTTCCTATCGTGCCAAGGGATCTTCATTGAAGTTCTGATGCAATGCTAAGGCTCTGCTGAAATCTTGATCTGCTATGTTGTAAGAAATTGTTGGATAAATTACTCTTACAATTTTTCTTGCACAAAGATTTCTTGAGATAGTTCCCAATATCAAATTTTGAATGTTACACATCCGTTTATCGCATATAGCAATATCAATGAGTGAATCTATTCATTCTTTAAAACTAGCTTTTTTTCATGAGCTGTACTGCTCCAATATGAATCAATGACAAAGTTCGTGCTACTCCTGTATTGAGTTTCTGTAATTCTTCTTTTATTTCTTCAAAATAAATTAACTTTTTGTTTTTTAGCTCAATATTTCCTAAGAATTTTTCTACTTATCCTGCCGAGATTCTAAAACGTCTGTTACTCATTTTTCTTTAAAATATACTAGAATTTTTTTTAAAATACTTAAGGTTTCGGCCTAACCTATANCCGTGCGAAAAATTAGCAAGGTCCTCGGGTTCAATGCACCATCAGCCCAGTCAGTTCAATCACCAAGTCCTCCTATCTCAACAGAAAAATCCTCACATGCATCATTCACACATAGTAAGTCTAATGACTCAACATGCATTAACCATAGTAACAAGTAATACGTATACATCCATATTCAACCATGAATTATACTTTTAATAAAATAGCTTTAACATGAACATGTATAAACTTAAACCTTTTCTATCATCATATATTTTTCCTTTCATCATATACACATACATTTCTTTTGGGGTGAAATCAGTTCATTAATTGTGACCATCATTTCATCTTTCGGTCGATTGATCAATCTCAGTTGTAACCATGATACTAGACAGCGGGACAACAATAACCACTTTTCCGTTCTGTATCTTGGTCTATAGTTTGCGAGGAAACCAGCAACCACTTTTTCGTTACCGGGTCGTGGCCTATGGAAATCAGGTGTTGGGTTCCCTCGGGGCTTTGTCCCGTCAACGGGTGCCACTAAGGCTTTGACCCTCACGAATCCCCATTTTCTTACCGTCACAATCAAATTACTTCATTTAAAACATTTTCATCGTTTCTATCACTTTATAAAAATACATGCATAAATATCATTTTCTTTTCAAACCAAGCATGAAACAAGTCTTTTAGTTTTTGTCTATTCTCATCATTAAATTTCATAACATTTCAAAATAAACACTTTTAACATTCATTACAGTATTCAGGACACTGTCAGGACTCGTAACATTTTCAGGTGTAAAATGATTGTTTTGCCCCTGAAACCCTAATTTCTCATTTTACCCATGGACCTTAAAACTTCGACTCGAATCCATCCAAACTTACCATAACATCTTAAAACACTCATAAACATTTGTTAGACATAAGCTTAAGTCCCTTGACTAAATTTCGTAATTTGTTTCAAAACTTGGACCAAAGTCCAGGTTTTAACACGAATCATCCCGAAACTTAACCAAACTTTACCAAACCTTAACCATTGCTTACTAACACCTGACATGTGACGAACCGTATCTTAAAATACTAGTACATGAACATTTGTGAAAAAATTTAAAATTTTCTTATTAAATAATTTATTAAAAGTATATCTCTCAAAATAAATTAACGGTCACTGCTCATACTATAATAATATTAATATTAAAACTCCATCATTTAAAATAAATCACCAACATCCAATTAATCCAAAAATCACAAAAAAAACACTAATTTAATTTAAAAATAGTCTAACAAAATTTTAAATTTAATTTGCTTATCACCAATCCTAATAAATCAAAAGTCGGAGTAAATAGCTTAAAACATGTAATAATATAACTTAAACTACAAGGTCCTTGGGTTTGCACTGCCACTGGCCCGAGCCTGCTCACTGGTCACCACCTTCCGTCTCCTCAACTACATCGATCAAGTCTAGTGAGTTTAATGACTCAGCATGCATAAACTGTGAATAACGAATAATACGTAATAAAATCCATGCAATTTAAACTTAGCTTGTACATAAAATATTATAAGCATAAATATGTATAACGTGACTTTCTTGCATAAACAATTTCATAAAAATCATAAAATCATATTTTTCATACTTGTTATGCATAATCATAAACGTAAATAATTTTGTGTAGAGTTATGTTCAATGCAAGTGGCCCATACACATAAATCGTTTGATCAAACTAAACAACAGTATTGGGTCGGCAGGAATCACCACAGTCCTTGGACTGGACGTCCGCTCCCTAACATAACATAATCCTCCGGAGAGGTTGGAGAGGTCCCCGAACACGTTCTCCGGCTTCCAAACCCGTAACATAATTTGGCCACAAGACAAATCGCATATCTTAAATATAATTATTTTGCACGTTATACATATTTACGAACATCGTGGATTTCATTGGAACACCTTGGACTTGCTGCTATAACCTTAAATTTTAAATAATTAAGCTTAGCACATAAGCTCAAACGCACACATGCGACTCCCGAATTAATTAAAATAGCCTACGACTTACCGAACGACTTGGGACTCGAACCATACTTAGCCCACATCCTAACCTACTGTCCAAGCCCCTAAGACAGCCCCGAACTATGACCAAGGCCCAAAATAAATGTGACAACAGCTCCTTGAAGAGAACAGCCCAAGGAACACAATATGACGCCTATGTGCTCCTCACGACTCCACGCCTAAACCAACGCGAACCGGACCTGAACCAAGCCCTAGACTTGAACCTCAGACACCCCTTAAGCCTTTGGTTGAGCCTTTTCTAGCCCAAACCAGCAGCACAGCCCCTAAAAGAGCCAAAGCCGTGACAGCCCTGCACTTGAAGCCATCCCATGCGTAGCTGCTGTCATCCAGTTCCAGCCATCTTCCCAAGCTAACCAGCCCCTTAACCACCACACCAAGACTCATCCTAATACCCTAAGGCACTGCCTAAACCATGGCCAAGAGACCCATACCCAACCCCTGACTGAAACCATATGGCCGATCACCTACAGCCTCCCACGAGGCCCACTTCTGTACAGCTATGTGTTGCTGGTTCTAGCCATATATCCAACCATCCAGCCCATGAACACCCCATCTAGGCTCCCATTAGGACCATAACTCACATCCCTCACCATAGCTACAATCCCCAAACCAGGCCCTGCATGGAATCGTGCGACAAAACACAAGAACATCCACACTAGCAGCGGCGCCTCTCCTTAACCAATGTTGTACTTGACCTTGTCTAGCCCTTACCAGCCATGAACCATGACCCAAAACACACTCCGAATCCTAGCCATACAGCCGCAGCCACGTCCAGAGGGATCCAACCGAAGGATTGATCAAGAAACCAATAAACAATAAATTTTCATGCATAATTTGTATCAACATACATAATATGACAAGATTGATGCGTAAAGAACGATTAAAACATGCGTTTGCGTTTTTAAACGCTCGAACCGTCGAATATCGTTGCGGGGACGTCGGCGGGCGATCGGAGCGATGTTTCGGTTGTTTTTCTTCCGTAAAAGGGCCGTGAACCAACTGTGCTACGTGTGGGTGGGTGATCGGTGATGATAGAACCAAGAAAATAGCAAGAAAATTGAGGCTCCTATGCTCAAGAATTCTCGGATGCTTGTGTGTGTGGTTAAGGTGTTTTAGTGTGTGTGCGTGAGTTGTGAATTACGTGAATTGCTTTTGATGGTAGGGTTAGGACTCTTTTATCATTTACATAGGATATTAATTAAGTGTTTTATTTTAATTAAAACTCTAATTGAATTTACTAATTAAGCCCTTATAATTTAATTTATTAATTTAGGTTTCCAAATTTTAAATTAAGAGCCCTACAAATTTTAAATTTTTCTCTTAATTAAATAATACTTAATTTAATTAATTAAGTCATAAAAATAATTATTAACATATTTTATTCGAGTGGATGTATTTAAATTCTTAACTTTTGCTAATTAAATTGCTTAACATTTTCATTTTACTTGGTAAATTAAATTTGGCCCTAAAACTACTAGAATTTATAAAACCTTTAAAAATACTATTTTCTTGACTTAAAATAAAAATGTAACTTGAATTCTTTAATATCTTAATGATCTCCGATCTCCTTGCCCCGGTTCGACATCCAATTTTCGGTTGAAGTCGAAGACTCGAGAAAACATTTTAAATTCGCAAAATAAAATAAATATGTATGAATTTAATAAAATTTAACACATAGCATACATTACTTAGATTATTAAAATAATAAATTAATTAATTCAATCATGTATGGGGTTTATGTGTACTAGTTTTGGGCACTACATGACCAGCCCCTTTCCAACCCAATTCAAGCCATTTAGAGCCCTTAAAAATGCCTAGAAACCTACTGAAATTTTCTGCACATGTCAATCAAAACCCTAGCCCTACCAAGCTCACTCGAGCCTAGCCCCAAACCAACAAGACTAGACCCTAACCAACCATCCTAGGACCAAGATCGAACCCATAGGACCCCTCATGGACCAACCCTAGGAAGCCATGCACAAGGACGTGCATGGTTCGGTTCACCTTGATCACGCGCGGCACGGCTAGGATGTGCCCTAGCCATGCGCCTACCCTTCCGAGCCTCTCCAGCCATGCGTGGACCACCATGTCTTGTGGCTAGGACCCTCACGAGCCCAATCCCTTGCCTGGACACCGCCCCGTCTCTTTTTTTTTTTCAAAACCCGCATGTCCTAACCCTACAAGCCTCACCCTATCGTTTAAGGCGTGCCTTTGCATGATTCACGGACGAATATTCGAGCATTGACATGAAAGAACGCTGCCGGAGAGACGGGGAAGACCTTGCTGTGTTTTCTTGCCCTCACAACCAACATGTGGCTGCCCTAGGGGTGTGTGTGTACTTGTGGCTGCAAGGGAAGGGAACTCTAGGTTTCTTTCGTGTTTAGGCTTGAGTTTTGTGGGTGTAAAGGGCTTGGAAGCCAAAGCTTTGGATATAAATACTAAGATAAACAATTAGGCCCAATAACTTTAGTATTATAGGCCAATTAGACCCATCAGTACATAGGAAAAATATCTCGTTTATGAAAATTTTCGAAAATATTAACCGAGCCTTTAAAATATCTTTATTTTAGTCAAAAATCGATTACTAGTTTAAAATAAGACTCAACATGTAAAAACATCTCAAAAGACACTATTTTCGAAATTTACATATTAATTATACCATATAATAAATAATTAAAAACAATTATTAAATAAAAATATTTTTACTTTACAGTCACGGGTCTTCGTTCCTCGGTCGCATTTCGAATAACCCTTGAAAGCCATGATTTTTTCATTATAGTAGAAAACCCTACTTTAAACATGTAAAAATGCCTACTGCATTTAATTAATGCAATTAAAATAATTTAATTAGGTATTTTCTATTTTTCTTAGATTTACATGCAATTGGATTACATCATCGCATTTTGAACCTTACGATTCCTCCGTCCCCTAAATGAAATTTCATCCTCGAAATTAAGAGTTACCGAATAACTCCGGGTAGCGACTCCTCATGTCAGTTTCAGTTTCCCAAGTAGCTTCCTCCTCCGAATGATTTAGCCACTTGACTTTGACCATTTGAATAACTTCTGGAGCCTTCTCTCTTGCCTATTCAAGTTTTGTGTAGGCCTTTCCTCGTAGGACATATTTGCCGTCAACTGCAGAGGTTCATAATTCAATACATGTGAAGGATGTGTCATGTACTTTCGCAGCATTGAGATATGACGCACATTATGCACTCCAGTCGGCATCGGTGGTAACGCCACTCTATAAGCTAATGTTTCAATCTTCTCTATGATCTTAAATGGTCCTATGAACCTTGGACTGAGTTTGCCTTTCTTGCCAAATCTCATAAAACCCTTTATAGGTGCTACCTTCACAAACACGTGGTCCCCCACTGCAAACTCTAGTTTCCTTCGACGCTTATTAGCGTTGCTCTTCTGGCGGCTCTAAGCAGTCTTCATCCTATCTCGGATTTTGACTACTAGCTCTGCTGTCAGTTTGATCAAGTTCGGGCCTAACTCTCTTCTTTCACCAACCTCATTCCAATGTATCGGTGATATGCATTTTCTCCCATAAATTGCCTCATAAAGAGCCATACCTGTAGACCACTGGTAACTATTGTTATAAGTGAACTCCACTAGAGGTAAATTTGGTTCTCAACTGCCCTGGAAATCGATCACACAAGCTCGAAGTAGATCCTCCAGAATCTGAATCACCCTTTCGGACTAACAATCGATCTGAGGATGAAACGTTGTACTGAACAACAACTTCGTCCCCGTAGATGAATGCAGAATCTTCCACAACGGCGATGTGAACCTCGGATCTCTGTCCGAAACAATGAACACTGGGATTCCTTGCAATCTGACTATCACTCATATGTACAGCTCTGCATATTGAGTCATGGTGAATGTCGTCTTAATAGGTAGAAAGTGTGTTAATTTCCTAAGAGGATCAACTATCACCTAAATGGTATTGAATCCCCTTATAGTCCTTGGCAATCCCACTACAAAATCCATCGGGATATTTCCCATTTCTACTATGGAATAGGAAGTGGCTTAAGCTTCCCCGCTGGCCTCTGGTGTTCTGCCTTAATTCGCTGGCACGTCAAACACTCGGATTTAAAGAATTTTAAGAACTAAATCTTCTTACTTTCAATTACAAAAAATATTTAAAACTTCTAAGCAACAATTATTGAACTGATATAAGAATGAATTATATGGGTGCGCTGACTTAAGTTGAGCCTTTTAGATGCTTTTATGGAGAGATTATCAGTTCACTTTGTATATATAGGAGTCAGTGTCTCTTGATGCAAATCAACTGGTCTATTTATATCTTCAATATATAACGACAATATGTTATAAATATATCCGTTCATGACTGTGGATGTCCTAGTTGCCAATTTGTCGTCCTTTCTGATATGTTCAGAATTCTGACTGCAACTCTGAACTTTAATCACTGATCGGAGAAAGTAGGAAAGATTAAACAGTTGACTCTGATCCTTAAACACTGATTGAATTGATTTACTAAAAGTGAAAAGATTTTATCCTGGTTGATAGATATTTGGTGGATCTAAATCAAACGACCCAGAATCAGTTTGTCTCACGGTATCCTTCATACGAATTTATTTGTTATGTTATTAATAAGTTAGATTTTTGAATTGAGTTTACCTCTAAAATTTAGTTTGGTTCCAATCACCAAAACTAAATTGTTCCAACAAATCACTTATTATTTTTTTCGTAGGCAAAATTTTCGACAGATAAATTTCTTATTATTTTTAAAATGAAGATATTTACAAATCATTGATCGAATCAAATTCATTAATTTTAAAAAAATAAAAAATAAGTTGATGAATATGCAGATTCATTTTTTTCGAAAACTAAACCTGTAAGGTCCAAAATGCGATAAAGTAACCTAACTGCATGTGAATTTAGGGAAAATGAAAAATGTCTAATTAAATGGTTTTAATTGCATGAATTAAATATAGGAAAAATATCTCGTTTATGAAGGCACATTTTTAAAAACATGCTTACATGTTTAAAAGGAACATTTCGACACGAATGCATGAAACTATGTTTTAAAACTTATTCGAGACGCGATCGAGGAACGAAGACCGATGGCCGAAATTAAGAAAATATTTTTATTAAATAATTTTTTTAATTATTTAAAATATGGTATATGTTATTTGTTATTTTCGAAAATGAGGTGTTTCGAGATGTTTTTATACTCCGAGTCGTATTTTTAAACGGTATTCGATTTTCGGCAAAAATATGAAATTTTTGAGAAATCGGCTAATATTTTCACGAACTTTCCTAAACGAAATATTTTAAAAAATTACTTAATGAGCTTCATGAGCCTAAACTTATGCCACTTGTTTGATATCAAAATAAAAGTCTAAAACCCTACCCATAACCCCTTAAACGCACGCCCCAACCCTCATAATCATACAAGGACTCTCCCTCCCCCTCCCCACATGCACACACGAGATTTTGAAGAAGGGAAGCCACGGTTTTGAGGAAGAATTCAGCCTAGGGTTTCTACGTCGTCGTTCTTCATATCGCCAACTCGTTTTCGTGCGTAATAAACGCAAAGGCATGCCTTAACTTTCTTTCAAACATCCTTCACACTATATTATGCATAATTGATTTACCTTGCATGAAAAATATGTGGCATAGGTTTTATTTTCGTTTTATGGGCATACATGCATATAACTCATGTTTTGATGATATAAAACTCATTTTAACGATGCACAAAGGAGCTGTCATGGTAGGATACATTGGAGGGATGTTTTTCCAACATATTAAGGGTTCACAGATGTCAAGACAAGAGCTGGACCGAAGGAGAACCAAGCTTGAACGAAAATTGGCATGTTGGTGCATTAGGGTCTCGGCTAGGGGGAAAGCAAGCGTGCGGCTCGACCAGAGCTTGACCAGGGCTCAGGATGGACGTGGTTAGGTGTGAGGAAAATTCCTAGCATGGCTAGGACTCATGCACAATGGCTGGGGAAGAGTCCATGCGCGATGGGACTCTTCCCATGCAAGCCGAATGCAGCAGCCGTGTAAGGGGGTTACGGCTTGGCCAGGGGGTCCAGACTAGGTCTGAGGGTGGTCCAGTGAGGGTCAGGAGGGTGAGGGTGAGGGTAGAAGGGTCCTCGTCGAGTGTAGAGTTCTAGGTGCACGAGGAAGGAATCGTGTGGCTCTCGTCTCAAGCGGGAGGCTGAAACGTGGGCTAGGGCCTGGTTAAATGGGTTAGGGCTGGTCAGTAGGGTCCCTTGGTGGTCTGGTCAGAGGTTGGCTCGAAATGGCTTGGGGGTGGTTCGAAGAAAACATGAGATGGTTCGAAGGAAAGCTAGCTAGGGTTCGGTTTTTCGAAGTAAAGGGTTAAGGGGTCGAACCATGGTCCTCGGGGGTCGATTCATGGGTCATGAGGGTAATTTAGGTATGGAAAGTTCATGATAAAAGTTTGGGATTAAAATACTAAAGTTTGAATTAATTCGGAAATTAAATGTTTTACGAATTAATAAATAGTAAATTAAATCGAAAGCCTCGAATCTAAGCTAAATAAAAATATTAAAATTTTAATTTAACCTTAAATAATTATTTGGGATGGTCTAGAGTCAATGAAAGTAAGAAAAAGTCAAAATCGAGAGATTCTAAGTCTAGGGGTAAAACGGTCATTTTACATCTAAAAATGATTATACGTTCTGGCAGTGCCCTGAATACTGTAATATATGTTAAAATGTTTATGCTAAATATTTACGAAATTTTTTGATGAAAAATTAATGATAAAAGACGTGTTGCATGCTTGGTTTAAAAGAAAAATGATTTATATATATATGCATAAATTTTTATAAGTAATGAGAATATTAAACATTCAAGGAGGTGAAATGATTGTGACTAATACGATGATATGATTGGAGATACCGTGAGGGAAAAGGCCCCAGAGGGAGCCCGATGATCGTATTTCCATCGACATGATATGATGATATGTAAGGTCAAAGCTCAGTTGACGGCTGAGAGTGTCGCTGATGTCCCCGCCGTCCAGGACTGTGGTTACACGTAGATGGATCCATCGACTTTCAGCTGAAACGAAAGTCAAAATTAACAATCCGAATTCAATAAAAGGAAAACGTATATGTATATGATGAAAAAAAAATGTATATGATGAAAGAAAAAATGTTTAAAGTTTATGCATGATCTTGAAAAGCTATTTTAAGTAAAAGTATTTGGCACTGTTGCATGTGGAGGTATATGTATTACCTGTTATCATGGTTAAGTTTTGATGAGTTAATAGACTCACTAGGTGTGATTGATGCAGGAGAGCATGATGTTGATGTTAATGAGGGACTTGATGGTTGATCTTGCTGGACTGAAGGTGCACACGGCCCGAAGACCAACGCTAGTATTCCGCAAATAAATTAAGTTTATGATTTATGATTACTTTAAAGATTTTTATCAGTTATGATGATTTTGAGAAGTTTTGAGAGGATGTTAGAGTTAAGTTTATTTTTGGAATAATGTTAGTTTGGTTGGTTGACGTTCTACGACTTTATGTTTTGGATTTGTGTTATTTTGGATTTTTAAATGGTTAATTGGTAAATTTATTTTAAAGAAGTTGCAAAAATTATATTTATATATGCATATGACCGAGAGTATGTTTTTAAAATTTTTTTTTTTTACTATATTTTAAGAAAAATGAGTAATGGACATTTCAGTTGTTATTAGAGCCACGTTCCTGCAAAGGGTTGTACCACCACAGTTTCGGAAAGCTCAGTCGTCAAGCCTCAAGTTTGTAAGTTTAATTGCTTTACATGCTTTTTATGATGATACATATATGTTTACATGTTTTATACGCTTACGTTACATGTTTTAAAGCTTTTTAAGGTTAAATGTTATATATTCTTGAAAGTTGCTCATTGAGGGATTAGTATATGTGGCATGATTAGAAAACTTAGATTTAAATGCATGTTGGTTACGTTTAGAATTTGAAAAAAGTTCAGATATAATGCCTCCTAGATGCGCACCTAGTATCGATAGGCACGCTGAGAATACTGAGGATTGTCAAGGGAATGCACCCCCGCCTCCTAATGGGGATGCTGCTATTCGTGCACTGAAAGTTATGGCACGTTTCTTTGAGCAACAGTTTCAGTAGGCTCCGAGGCCACAGCTTGATGTTTAGGATCAGTTCCGGAGGCTAGGTCAGAAGGAATTTTCTGGCACCACCGACCCATTTGCTGCTGAGGGTTGGATTCGATCACTTGAGGTGCACTTTCATTACTTGAATATGGGAGACGCTGACCGTGTTAGGTGTGCCACGTATATGCTTAGAGATGATGCTTCCCTTTGGTGGGAAGGGGCGGAACATGAGATTGATTTGGCTACACTTACTTGAACTCGATTCAAGGAAATATTAGTACTTCGCTGCCGACATCTGAGGACGCTTGAAGCGAGAATTTATGAGTCTCCGCCAGGGGTACACGACTGTGGCTGAACTTGTGAGGAAGTTCGATACGGGTTGTCACTTTGTGCCCCTCATTGCTAGAGATGTTGCGGAGAAATTAAGGCAATTCATGGATGGCCTTCGACCTACCATATGCCGTGATGTGATGAAGATGGGACCGGTGGACTATGCAGCGGCCACTGCCTATGCATTCCAAGCTGAGAGGCCACTGTGCAAAGAGTGTAATAGCTCACATTTTGGCAAGTTCATGTGGGGGACGTACAAATGCTTCATAAGCAAAGAAGAAGGACATAAAGCTGTTGATTGCCTGAAGAAGAAAGGACCTACTTTGGGTAGAGCTTATGTGATGCACGTTGAGGAGGCTGAGGAGGAGCCATACACGACCCTAATCACCGGTAACCTTGTTGTTTAATGTTTTTATATTGCTTTTATTGCATGAAATGCTAAATTGGTTAAGAGAATTGATTTGGGATCAAGGAGAACCTAGTGGAAATTAGGTTGAATGTTCTACCATAGTTGGAATTAATAGATGACAATAGAAACCATAGAAATTGAATATGAATTATGAGCCTTAATTATGCAAAGGAGGTAATTATGATTATATGTAAGGCCAAAGCTCAGTTGACGGGTGATAGTATCACTGATGTCCCCGCCGCCCAGTATCGTGGTTACACGTAGATGGATCCATCAACCTTCAGCTGAAACGAAAGTCACAATTAACGATCCGAATTAAATAAAAAGAAAACATATATGTATATGATGAAAAGAAAAATGTATATGATGAAAGAAAAAATGTTTAGAGTTCATGCATGATCATGAAAAGCTATTTTAAGTAAAAGTATTTTCACTGTTGTATGTGGAGGAACATGTATTACTTGTTATCATGGTTAAGGTTTGCTGAATCAATAGACTCACTATGTGTGATTGATGCAGAAGAGCATGATGTTGATGTTAATGAGGGACGTGATGGTCGATCTTGCTGGACTTAAGGTGCACACGACCCGATGATCAATGCTAGTATTCAGCAAATAAATTAAGTTTATGATTTATGATTACTTTAAAGATTTTTATGAGTTATGATGGTTTTGATAAGTTTTGAGAGGATGTTAGAATTAAGTTTATTTTTAGAACAATGTTAGGTAGGTTGGTTGACGTTCTACGACATTATGTTTTGGATTTGTGTTCTTTTGGATTTTTAAATGGTTAATCGGTAAATTTATTTTAAAGAAGTTGCAAAAATTATATTTATATATGTATAGGGCCGAGAGTATGTTTAAATTTTTTTTGTTTAATTATATTTTTTTGTTTAATTATATTTTAAATAAAAACGAGTAGTGGACGTTTCAAAACCAACACATATTTAAATAAATAAAGATTTTTTTAAACAAAAAAAGTACAAATTTTTTTAAAAATATAAATTAATTAATTAATATTTTACAAATAAATATTTTTTTTGAAAAAATAAAATTGGTTGACAGCTCACCATTTAAAGTTATCTATTTTTTAAATTATTAAACTTTAGTTTTAACTTTATTTTTTGTATATATTCTTCCTATTTTACTAATAAGATATTTGTCTAAATTTTAAAAACAAATAATAATAATGGAAAAAAATAGATTCTGCTGACGCTTTCATGTTCGCAGCTGTCATAAGAAGCTTCAAATGGCATCTTGGACGTTGCAATTATTTGCAGCATCCGCTGTTAATAGTGGCGAAAGTTGCAAAATATATTTTATCGTCCGTTATTGATTGTGATATTTTGCCTTAATTTTGCAAAAATCCACAATATATATTTTTTAAAAAATTCAAATTTTTAATTTTTTTTAGAAAAACCCCTTATTTTGTCATGCAATGTAGGGGTGTCAAAATCAGATACGACCCACCAACCCGACACAGTTCAACACGAAAAAAATCAGGTTTGGGTTTGGGGTTTTCGGGTTCTTGTCAAATCGGGTCGGACCCGAAAAAAATTATCTAGTTGAGTTGGGTTCGGGTCAACCTGGGTTAACTGAGTTGACCCGAAAACTTTAATTGTTTTTTAAAAAATATAATAAGACTTTATTATTTTTTTAAACAATTGTTTATTTGATTTAATAAATATATTTTATTTTTCTACAATTAGACTTTCAAATTTAAATCATATATATGAAGGAAATTTTATTATTATATGTTTAAATTAAAATATTATTATTATTTTTTTGAATTTTATTTAATTTTCTTTAAAAAAATTTAAAAAATTCAAAATTAGGTTGATTCGGTTCAAATTGAGTAATTTTTGAATAGTACTATTGTTCAACCTGACCAACCCACCAAACCACCCGAATTGACATCCTTAATGCAATGAGTCCATTTGTCGGTCTAATATGATGGACTCAACGTTAATGATTATATATATTCACGATAGACGTGTGTGAGGAGAGCTAGCATGACTAACGTTTGTTATCTTATTATTATGTAAAAAAATTATACTATGTATAATGAGATTACACACTCGATTACACATTGTTTTTGAGATTATAAAACTAATTAAAATACATTTAAATTTCAAAAATATATTTAGATTAATTTTGTAATCTATTACAATATTTATTGTGTATTTAACATTTCTTTTAATATAAATTGTGGACTCTAACATGACCAGTTTACACCTCACCGGCCTACAATCAATAATCACACTGAGAACTCTCAGTAACCGCTCACACCACCCACTACCTCAGTCACTCTAAAACCCTCAGGCGCCGCCTCCTGCTCCCCAAACCCCTCTTTCGCCTCCTGATTCAGTTGTTCCGGCGGCCGGAACCCTAGCTTTTCCCCTATTCTGCCTCAATTTAAACCTGAGATGGCGGCAATGGCGGCATCCTCCTTGTCCGACACAACCAACGACGGTCCAGTTCTTAACGTTATCAACAAACGCCTCCGCGCCTTGCGTAAGAAGTTGAACCGCATAACGCAGATGGAGGAATCTGTGTCTCAGGGAAAAACCCTACACAAGGAGCAAGACGAGACCCTAAGGTCTAAACCCTCCGTTCTGGCGGGGATTGACGAGCTCGAGAAGCTTCGTCAACCTCTTTTAGAAGCGGTTGGTCAAGAGGTTTCACTCGCCTTGGAGAAGGAGCGAAGCCTGGGGGCTGAAGATAGCCGCGAGGAAGAAGTTCGGGAGCTCGATGTGAAGAACGGGAACGGAGGTGTTTCGGATGTTTCGGATCTGCTCAGTTTGCTCTATTTTGGGAGTGTTTTTGATGTTCAGACGCTGATGAGGGCGCACGATAACATGATTACAAGGTCTCATGAGAGGAGCTCATGCTTGACGTATGATTATGTTACGGATGATGATGCCTCCGGGGCCCCCCTCAAAGAATGGGATTTGGATTTGATTTCGATGTTTGGGAGTTCGCTGATTTCGCGGCCGTTTAACTCAAATTTACCGCACAAGAACGCACTGGAGAAATGCGTCGAACATGCAAGGCTCTGGCTTGCAAATTCGGAACAACACATAGACCCCAATGCGGATATCACTTGTATGGATACTACAATATATTTCTTTTACCATAATTGTTTCCTTCTATATGCTTTCCGTATATCTGTCATTGTACGTGTATATAGCTTTTCTTTCCTCTTTTTTTTTATACTCGTGTGATTAAATATTTAAAAGTTAATATGTGGTGGATTCGCTTGTTCACAAAAGTAGAAGAGCTCTCGTTTTCAGGTTGCTTGGAGTCAGCTGAATCCCACTCGTTCTTTTATGAATAATAAAATAATTATATAGTCTTTCTTGCATATAGAAGAGATGCAATTGTCTTTGTTAATGGTTATGCTCCAACGAACGTGGATGCATGATTCTGTTATTTATTTAGTATGACTATGGCCTATGGGCAAGGGTTGCGGGAGAGTAGTGTGAGATATGGCCGGAACCCCCTCAACCTGAGTCGTAATGATTTCTGCTCTTAAATTTTAGAATATTTCGGAAAATATAAGCAAATTCATTGTTTTTTACCCCGTGAAGATGTTAATTGGAGTGCCCACAAAGCTAGGTGCCCTTTTCTATGCCTTTCGTACGATTGATAAGGAGTATAATTGTACAATCTCACTTGTTAACAAATTTCATTTCTTATGTGTAAAAGTAAATGTGTCGTAGGAATAATGTTCATCATGCTTGAAAGTCACTCATTTGGCTGGTCTAAGACATTTTAGGAACAGAACTCTTGTGTGTTTGAGTCCAGATGCTTTTATTTTATTGTTCTCCTTCATGGTTTTCTTCAATTATGATTATATTAATTTGCACTAACATGAGAAGTTATATTTGATATTTCCCATGATGCTTGAGGGGTGTTGTCTGTAACTTTTGAAGTTGAAGGCTTCTTCTTTGGAGAAAAATATTTCTATTGGGAACTAGAATTTGTTTCTTTGTGAAGTCTAGGAAGATCCAGTATTTTGAAAACTGGATTAGCATTAAGTGTGCATGCCCGCTCCCGTGAGTCTACTTCCATATGATTGATGAATTCTGTAGCATATTGTGTCTTCCATGGTGCTATTTTGTGATTTTTTATGATGAAGAAGGAAGTTGGAGTTAGCTAGTCCACAGTTGTTAGATTCACCACCACACACCCAACCCAACCCAACCCAACCACCCCCCCCCCCCCCCCCCCCCCCCCACCCCCCCCCCCCCCCCCCCAACACCGGGCACCTCCGTCTTTCCTCTTTCAAACCACTCTTTTAATGTAAGTTTAGTTTAAAGTACTGAATTCAGTTGTATCATTTTAGATGCTGGATTAAGGGAGAAGCTGGATAAAATTATGGCTTCGGAATACTTTACAACAACTCCAGCTATCAAGGCTACTGTTGACGTGGCTGCTGCTGCTGAGAATTATAAATCTTTTCAGATCCCAGTTCATGAGTCTGTGGTTCCTGTCAGCGTGACTTCCCCCGTGGAAGGCTCAGTTTCAGAGTATCAGTTACAGGTATTTTAGACTTAGTTGGTATTTTAGATTTAGTTGCATTTTGTTCCTGTGGTTTCAGTTTTGATTGGATTTTACATGAATTATGCTTGATGAACCATAGGTTTTAATGGGTTGTCCGCAAAGTGTGTTTAAACGGACAATATTTTATTATATTTGATACACCACTTTCTAATGCACATCATTTTCTTGAAAAATGATAAGTGATCTTTATGTAGCTTTGTGACAGAAATCAATCCCTCTGGCTGTCCGTATGCTAGTTCTTGTAGTTCACACCTTAAAGGCCACAACTTTAGTTACTCTACTGCTTGACTTTGCTTCTGAAAGCTTAAAATTTTAAGATGTCATAATAATTGTCAGTGTTCTCTGCATTCTAGATATCACAATTAAGTTTTAAGTTCCTTTCTCTACTGTCTTTTTTGCACTCAGTAGACTCTCCAATCAGATGTTGATTTTTCATACATTATAAATTGATCAAAAGTGAAGTCGTGGTGGCAATAGCTAATCTTGTCTTCCAGTAGATCACACAGACAAACCTACACAAAACTGTGATGATTTCAAACATTACAGGACTTAGAATAGAATCTTCAACATGAATTACTCCTGAGCAGTTACATATTCCTATAGTATTCACTGGGACTGTAATATACTAAAACACGTTTTCAAATGCGCGAAGTGATCATAATGATTTGCATTGCCTGTTACTTGTTCTGTCTGTACCTTAATGATTCTTTCTCATATTATTTGGACATCGCTTCACTTGTTCCTTCCATTTGTTGTCCTTTTATATTGCTTACTCTTGTGTCTTCCAGGAAGAGGATTCACCAAATTCCCATAGCAAGGAAATCTACAATGATAAAACTGAACCAGTTGAAGAGCTTCATCAGGTAGTGTGTTTTCCTCTTGTTACAAGATTGGAATCACGTGGAGGAAATGAATCCTCTTCTCCCAATATCTTTTAGTAGCAACAACAACAACAATAATAATAATTCAACAAGAATATGTTTTACTTTTAGGGAGGACAAGAGCTAGAGAATTCACCTGAAGTTCAGGTTCAAGCAGAGGTTGCAATTCCAGAAACAGAAGTGGATCAAGACCCTAGAGATCTGGATTTGAACGAGCAGCAGCATGCTACTCACAGGGCTTACCAGCGGAACTATAGAGGTGGTCGTGGTGGTGGCAGTGGTGTACGCAGAGGGTATGCTAATGGGGGTCGTGGGGGACGAGGCAATGGGAGGGTAAGCTATCAGAATGGACGAGGCCAATTTTATGATCAACCAGGCGGTTATTACCCCAGGAACCACTACAATTATAGAGGTCGAGGGGGCAGGGGAATGGGCAACAATAACTACAATTACCATGCTTCTGCAGGTCATGCCGGGCACATCCCAGCAGCGTCTTGAGCTTTATGCCAAAGGGTTAGTGATGTGGTTTCTTGTAGAACTCTTGGCGGTTTTGAAAGTGGTGGTCTTGTAGAACTCTTGGCACTTTTGTTATGGCACAATGAATGGAAAGGATAATGTTTATCTTTCTTTTTAGCATCGTTTGGTTCAGTCAATTGAACGGGTGATGAGTACTTATATTATTGTTCTATCTTTATTTCCTCTGTACCAAACAATGCCTTCAGTATTAGCAAAACACATACATAATGCAATTTTCGCCCTCCCCACAAAGATATAGGGCAAGCCTTTCTCATTCCATCGATTTACTTACATGAATCGGTTTAGATATAAATGCTTGTCGATATACAAAACGTTTCTTCAAAAGTTGGTCCAATTCTCATGGTATTTTGAACACTCGACATCACACTTGGATAGCTTAGATTAGACTTGCTTTGAACTTTTAGGCATCGAGTATATGTGATATGAGTAATATCTTTGGATTCCTGAAAATTAACATCTCCAGTCTTTCATATTTTGGTTTACCAAAAGTTTGACCATAAAAATATTGCCATATTTTACCTTCTAGCTTCAAAATTACAGGTGTTTGGGAGTGGGTGGGGGCCTAAACTACTTGCTCTTTAAGAAACCACAGCATTACCAAGCAAGTAGGGTCAGATATTTACATGTTACTCACCAAAAATTGCTCTTTTAGATTAAAATTTTAAATGATTCTTTAGCTAAAAGCTAGTAATGAATAATACTCTTTCAAGAAAGTGTGAGCCAATACCAACTTTTATACAGATAAAGAAAGGAAAAGAAGTTGACGGGGTTTTAAAAAGCTTTATTTTATGGCAGTGCCAAATTTGGTTCAGTGATATCGACCCGCTCCTCTCGTGTCCATTTCATCCCTTTTAAAAAAGATGATGTAACTTGCACAAGCAATTTGGTTGCTCATTTGAAATTCTTGGATCTCGAATACAACGGATTCTTCGCAGTTGTCGCAAAATTCTGAGTAGAGTTCGGACAAAGTAATCAAATAGAATCCACCTTGATTAAGGAGGAGTTGCTGAATTTACATGTTTTCACAGCAATCACAAAAAGTTGTCATGCAGTTGGATCAGCAGCTGAATTCAAGTTAAAACAATTCTAAATAGCGAAAAATCTACTCAATCTATTTCTTCTACTATGAACAATAGTCAATAAAGAATCTAGCCCAGAAACGTTAAAGTATATACACCTAGTTCGACCTCGATGACTGGAGATTATGACAAGTTACCTTCGAACTTGATCCAGCATTATTCAGCAGTCCTGCCTAACACCCTCCGTAGATCTGATTTTTGGTCCGAACTAAGCCTTGATGGGAACTTGACATCAAATTTGATCCTTAAATTTCCATTCTTACCAGGTTCTTTCGATATGGGCATTCCCTCATTTTGGATCACAATCTCTTTGCCTGGTTTGATGATATCCGATACTGGAACAGCCAAATCTCTTCCATCCAAAGTTGTTAAGTTCAGGGTCTTTCCTGTTAAAGCGTCGAGTAGGGAGATTTTTTTATTGACAAGCAGATCATTCCCATCCCTTTTAAAGATCGGATGCGGCTTTTCGTCTATTACAAAGATGAGGTCTCCAGGGGCACGGCCAGGTTCGTGGTTCCCTTTCTCGGGAAAAGTGATCTTTGTACCCTTCTTCCAACCAGGTTTAATATGAATGGTCAAGACTTCTTCAATGGTGCTAGGCTTTCTGCAATTATATCTCCACATTAATAATAACCAAAGGAATTCAATGGCAGGAACAATTTTGATCTAATCAAGCACTCAAATCTTAAACATTTGTTAGGTTGCTGAATGTATTTTATTCAAATTAGACCACTTTTCATAAGGCCCTAAAAGAACTTGACTAGGTACAAGAGCTTCCACTTTACCTATAACTATAATACAACCCCAAAAATATTCTAGCCTTTTGTTACTTGCTTTATTGTATGCATGTCCAAGCAACTGTGCTTTCCTATACTTGTTACTTTCGAAAACATGCCTCAAAAATCGAGCCATAAAGCTCTAGCAAGCACTCATGTGAAAACCACAGAAAAATGAAGTTACAGAACTAACGAAAAGAAACAAAATCTGCTAAAAGCATGAAGTTATGGTGAGTTTTTCTTGTACAAATGGTTCATTCACTGTGATCGGTAAGGATTTTACTAATTATGTCAAATTCTACAATCAAATTAAGGGAAAAATTAACCAAACAAGGAAAGAAACTCAAATGTATACCAACCCATTATCATCAAGAACAATTCTTGAAATCTGCATCTTCCTCTTCGAACCCTTGAACAGCTCCTCCAAACTACACGGCAACTTACTCTCCATCGCCTCAGCCTTCACCAACCTCCCCCCTCCTCCACCAGCATTGCCGCCGCCGACGACACCAGTACTTTTCCCTGTCCCACCATCCAACCCACCAAAAAACTCCTCGAAAATATCCTCCGCATCCCTTGGATTAAACATAAACCCCCTCCCTCCTCCTCCTCCTCCCCCGCCGTAATCTTTCGGCGGCGGATACAACCCAGATTTCAACCCCTCTTCTCCGTGCAAATCATAGATCTGCCTCTTTTGTGGATCACTCAACACATCGTAAGCCTCAGATATCTGCTTGAATTTCGCCTCCGCTTCCTGGGTGTTCAGCGAATTCTTGTCCGGATGCCATTTCATCGCCAATCTCTTGTAAGATTTCTTGATGTCCTCTACACCAGCGTCTCTCGAAACTTTCAGGATGTTATAGTAATCAACGCCCATTTTTGTCAGTAAAGCTACGAAAATTCTTGAATGTCAGCACATGCAAAGAACGGATAAGGGTGGAAATTGAAATGGGTCGGCGGGTCGTCAACCTCGCGGATGCGTAGCCTAGCTGAATGGCGGATGTTGTGCTAAGGTAAGCGTAATGCGCGATATTTTAAAGGAGAGCAGACTATGGAGATACCCTCTTGAAGAAACAGCTGATCCAGCAGTGAACTTTTACTATCAATTTTTCAACCTTTTAAAAACCAGTGAACAAATATATTTTATTTAATAAATTAGGCTAAAAATCAATTGGAATTCATAAATTTTATTTTATTAAACAAATATTAATTTATTTTGTCTCATGCTTTCTTTTATTTGGTAATAAAATACATATAAGAAGTTTTCTTTAACACATGTTGGAATTTATATGTTTTAGAGTTTTGACAAACTGATTAGAAACCAAACAGAAGACATGAACTGAATAAGTAACTGAACTGAAAGAACGTAATTGATTTCAGAACTGAATGAGACTTATCGGACTAAAGTTGACCAAGTACTGAAGTAAATAAACTTAAATTCTCATAAATATTAATAAGTCTCACACTGATGAATCATAGATTGACAAACAGATTAGGTATCAGAACTGAAGAGCAGATAAACTGAATCCATCAAACTGAACTGATAAGCAGAATGTTCAAACTAAAAGGACATCAGAAGTTTTGTTTAAGCACGTGTCAATAGTTTGTTATAATTACGTCTCGAATCCAATATTTTATATCAAATTTAAGACTATGATACCATATTAAGCTATAAGTCGCTGACGAAAATGATATTTCGGCACCATTTGATGCACTAAATAAGGACAATACGAGTTGAACAAATCTCTCAACATCCTTTATTTGATTTATTTAAGGAGAAACATATTCTAACTAATAGCATGTCTCTTCTGAGACGGTCTCATAGATCTTTAATCGCGAGACAGGTCAACATGTCCATATTTATTATAAAAAATAATATTTTTGTCATAAAAACTAATACTTTTTAATGAGTGACTCAATAGATGATCTGTCTCACAAAATTAACTCATGAGACTGTCTCACAATTTTTGTGTATAACTAAAAGACCTTATCCACAATCCCCATAATTTCAATATTTAATTTAAATTAAATAGTGCAAATATTCTTGTTAGCCAATTTATTTACTTGTCTCAACCGTTTGAATCGCACGACGAGACAATAAAAAAACGAACTTTTATATTGCATTTGGATATATAAATTTGATTGATAAAATTTGAGAAATATATTTCAAATTAGGAGACAAATNGAGAAGGGCGAGGGGGGGGGAGGGGGCCTGAAACATAAAAGGCGGGTGGGGTTGGGAGAGAACGTGCAACCGCGTTAACACTGGGGCCCACCCTCAGGATCTTTGTGTTTTACGTTTATAAAAAACATAAAAGAAGGAATCGAATCTCTTTGGCGTCTACGCCAATACGGCGCCGTCTCCAAGGCAGCGAAAAACACGGCGTCGTTTTCGCCACGTTCCCGACAATATATTTAACAAAAGATAATGGTATGGGCCCTTGAAAATCAACGTTTTGGGCCTAATAATACAGGGCCCATCGTAGCTCAACAACATGCAGCTCTTCTATTGTGCTCCGCTGAAGGTATATATAATAATTTAATGGTATGATATGAATTAGTAATTTTTTAAATTTGTTCGTCGGGAACAATTTCCTTTTGTTCATATCATAAAACTGTTTTTTTAACTAAAAAATGTAATTTTATAGATAAATTTCCATTAAATACTAGCCCCTCGGTGAACACAAGTATAGTTTTTTATTTTTGAAATTTATTTTTGGAGTGTATCGATTTTTTTTATAATTTGTTGGATTTATATTTTGTTAGGATCGATAATGTGTTTAGAGATAGTGAATAAACACTTTTAAAATTTTTTCGAGTGATTTTGATTGTGTTAGCTATAGGGGTGGGCGTTTGTGTTCGGGTATCGGGTACCCGACCCGATTTAGCACGAAATTGTAATCAGGTAGAAACCCGAACCCGAAATACAAATTTCGGGTACCCGAAAAAATATCGGGTAACCCGATTTTTAAAAATATATATAGATATTATGTTTTATATTTTAAATTAAAGAATAAAAACTAAATCCCTAATTCGACTTTCTTCACTTTTCCCTCCGTCTATGTTTCTGCGCCTGCGCCTCTTCTTGTCTAGAGGCTGCAAGGCACAAGTCACAAGCATTTTCAGGACTCGACAGTCGGTAGTCAGCAGTCGGATCTCGCTAATTCTACAGGCTTGAGTTGCAAGCACTAAATCCCTAATTCTACAGACTTCAGTTGTCTTCTTTCACTCTACAAGCACAAGGTAATTCTCGGTTGAGGGTCGATTCTCTCACTGCCATAATCCATGCCTCTCTTTGTTTTCATTTGGATTTCAGAAAGATATTTGGATTTCTTTTTGAATAATTTGTATTTCTGTTTGAGCATTCGGATTTCTTAATTTGAAAAAAAATTGGTAAATGTGATGCTGTACAAAGAGAAGCTCTTCCCTTTGAGTTAGAATTCCAACAAAATACACGGATCCATGTGAGGTGATCATTGGTCTTTTCATTGTGCAGTTTTGCGAATATCTTTTGTTGGGACTTGGGAGTTGGGTATTCGGGACTAAGAAGGCTATTTATTATCTCATAGATATTTCATAAATTTTTGAGTTCATACAACTATCTTTTATGCCATTTTATATGGGAAATTTTACTGACATAACAAAAGTTCCCAAGGAACAGGTATGGAATTGGAACTCTATTAGATGAATTCTTTTGGCATTTGAACTCTATAAATTTCAGTTGCATTGTCCCACATCCAACAATAATTTTCCACTATTATCCTACTGTCTGTGATCACGCAATTATTATTTATGCATACCTTATTGAATATTTTGAATTTCAGAAATTTATTGTGCAAATGTAGTGTAATAGATCATCTAATGGAAGAAGTTGGTAATGCTGATAAGAACAAGAATAATGATGTTGATTTTGTGGAAGATTTAGATCATGATGGTGATAAAGATGAAGTGAAACACGAGTCTAAAAAGAGAGCTAGGAAAGATATTACCTCTAGATCACAATATTGGGAACACTTTGAAAAATTTTGTTGTGAAAGTAACAAGGTGCAAAAAGGTAAGTGCAAATATTGTTGTAGAGAGATTAAGGCAGATCCAAAAAAACACGGGATTCGATCTTTACAGAATAACTTCGCTTCTTGTAAAAAAAAACCTCATGAAGTTGCAACTAATCAAGCTCGGATTTCTTTTCGACCATCAAAAGATGATCCGAAAGAAGCACAAATTGGTACTTGGAAATTTGATCAGAACAAACTAAGAGAGACACTAACTTATTGGTTGATTGTCGATGAACTTCCTCTCAAAACAGTTGAGAACAAAGGTTTTAGACACTTCGTGTCAATTGCATGTCCAATGTTTAGCATTCCATTTCGAAGAACAACAACCAAGGATGTTTATAATTTGTACATGAATGAAAAAGTGCAGTTGATGACTTTTATGAAACAACATAGTCCAAGAATTTGTATAACTACAGACACATGAACATCAATACAAAAAGTGAATTATATGTGTCTAACTGCTCATTTCATTGACGATGAATGGACTTTGCTAAAGAGAATTTTGAATTTTTGTCTGGACATAAGAGTGATGATGTGGGTAAAGCAGCTGAAAAATGTTTACTTGATTGGAGAATTGATAAAATCTTTACCATCACAGTTGATAATACCTCATCAAATGATGGTGCAATAACATATTTGCAAAAAAGATTAGACAATTGGAAAACAAATATCTTAGGGGGGAAATATTTACACATGCGATGTATTGCACATATTGTCAACCTTATTGTGCAGGATGGTTTGAAAGGGTAAGACGAACATTTAGCTATCTCTCGAATTAGAGGAGCAGTGAGGTATGTCCGAAACTCGCCAACAAGGTATAAAAGATTTTGTGAATGTCTTGAGATAAAAAAGATAGATACAAAGAAATTGTTAAGCTTTGATGTACCTACAAGATGGAACTCAACATATCTAATGTTAGAGTCAGCAATATCTCTGAAAAGAGCATTTGATTCATATGCCGATATAGATCTTGCCTACTGAATGATCTCTTGAAACCACCGTATGATGGTATTCCGTCAGAATATGATTGGGAAAGGTCTAGTTTGTTGTTGAAGTTTCTTGGACACTTTTACAAGCTTAATTTGGCAATTTCTGGCTCTCTATGTGTCAATTCGAACACCATATTTCATGAAATAAATGTTGTTGACATGCTTCTAAAACAGTGGTTAGTAAGCGATGATTTTGAATTAAGTGAAATGTCAAGAAATATGAAAGATAAGTTTGATAAGTATTGGGGTTCGATTGAAAAATGAACATGATGTTGTATTATACTGCGATTCTTGACCCTCGTCACGGACTAGAGTTTGTTGAGTTTTCATTTGATACAATGTATGATGATATCACAAACAGTGTGATGATGAAGGAAAAAGTGAAGAGTGGAATGCAATAAATTTTTTACAATTATAAAGTGAGATATGGAACTCCAGGAAGTTACGTTCTGCATTAGGTTCTACATTATTTCAAAAGATTCTCAATCTGATAATTCAATGACTTCTCGAACATACTTGAAAGATTATTTTAGAAAATACGAACTTTGTGGGAAAAAAAAATATGTGAAGTTAGAATTGGAGAAATATTTAGGTATCCCGAAGATTATGATGAATTTTTTTTAAAAAGTATTATGATGAAATTTTTGATATCCTTCAGTGGTGGAAAGTCAATTCTCCCAGATTTCCTATTCTTTCTCGATTGGCACATGATATCTTAGCTATTCCTGTCTCCACTGTTACTTCAAAAGCAGCATTTAGTACAGGTGGTCGTGTTTTGGATGCTTTTAGAAGTTCATTGTCTCCTAGAATAATTCAAGCTTTGGTATGTACCCAAGCTTGGCTAAGATTGAATTATATGCTTATATGCATGGAGGAAGATCTGACTGAAATAGAAACACCTGATAAAGGCATATATTTTTTCTCTGTACTTTTCTATATTTATTTTTAGTGTTTATATTTTATTCTCTAATGACTAATCTCTTTGTTTTTTTTTTTTGGCATAGAATTAACAAACTCAGGGAAAGATTCAACTATAAGTGATATATAATTATGAAAAACATCAACAATCGATTATTGTAAGTTTTTAAAGTTTAAATTCATTATATTCGATGACGGTAAGTTTTTAAAATTTAAATTCATTATATTTATCTACTTTAATTATTGTCTTAAAAAACTCATAGAATTATAACATTTCAGGTACTTTAACTTGATTGGATTTTGGAAGATGATATATACGGACAGATGATGCTTTAGCTTGGAAGTTGGAAGATGATTTACCTCTTGTTTTAATTTATTGTTGATTATTTGAAGAAGTTGATGTTTTAGTTTCGAAGATGATTGGATTGGTTAATATGCGATGGATTTTTTCTCTGTGGTGAATTCGGGTAGTTTTTCCTTTGATTGAAATGTGTTTTATTTAAATTGATTATTTTTTTATCAGCTTATTATTGTTTAAAAGTAATTGATTTTTTGTCGTGTTGAATTACTGCTGTTTTGATTGTCATATGTTTTATTTAAATTAATGGTTTTTCTATAACTTTTTATTGTTGTTGTGCTATTTTGTGCGGAATATGTATTTATATATATATTGAGAGATAAAGAAGACATAATTGTTGACATAAATTTTGGGTACCCGACTTAACAATACCCGAAAATTTCGGGTACCCGAACCAGCGGGTTACACCAATTAAAGTTCGGGTTCAGGTAGTAAATGTGCTACCTGAAAATTTCGGGTGTCTAACCCGATCTACCCGAACCCGTGAAACCCGACCCGACGCCCACCCCTAGTTTGCTATACAAAACATTTTTTCTCAATTCTAAGGAAATGGTCGGACAAAAAAAATAGTGCGGAAGAACGGTCCGATGATTCATTTGATTATTATATACTTAAATGTAGATAGTCTACAAGATAAGTAAATGCGGTAGAGTAAATGACACATAATATATGGAAGTTCAAGACAAAATCTTTCTACGTCTCTCCTTCTTCCACTTAGGAAGAAAATCACTAGAAGAGTTTGGTTTTACAAATCCTTTGTAACAACCCATTTCAATCTTAGGTCTTAGCCACTGCCTAAGTTGAAACTCCTAGCAACTTTTACAATGGTTGAAACTTTTAGTAAAACAACCGAAACAACATAGATATAACAAAGAATGAATCTTAATATTCAAAATGTTTGCAACTCCTCGAACTTTCTCTTGCAAAAAACGGTTGAGTATTTGTTTTTAAGTTGTGAGTGATACTTGTAGATTTGATAATATCTTGAAGAAAGAGCTGATGAGGAGTGTACTTGCATTCTCTATATATAGCATTGGAGTCTTTTTTTTGTTCAACGACTTTGTACTGGAATCCAAAAACATGGATACATCATTGTTACTTACTTAGCTTTCATTAAATGATCTTTAATGTTTTTCCTGCTTTTGTGCTCTTAAAATTCCTCTTTGTACAAAAGCTGTCAGACGACTGACTGACGGAATACTTTACGTCAGATGAGAGTTGGCAGAATATGTGCAATATTTCTATTTTAAGTTTTCGACTGATCTGTTGACTTTCACAAATATCCTTATTTCTATCCGGTCGAGAGTTACTTTAGTATATCATGGAGCGGTTCGGTTGAGTGATAAATTAGTCTAGTGTAACTGAATGAGTAGCTTTACAATAGAGAGATTGAATAACTTGCGACCGTTTACCCATCTTTTGAACACCGGTAGCGTGTTGCTTTTTGCCTTTGGCAGAACGGTCGAGTACCTGAATACACGAAAAGTGGAGCGTATTCCAATACAATGAATTATTATTTGTTATCACCAAAACTAAGAGATTTAACATTTTTTCTCTTTTTGGTGATCACAAAATCTAAGCTCCACAAATATTGTTATGCCAAAAATGAATTTCATTGAGAAAATGAACTTCATAGGTCTAAAGAGGAAAAAAAATCCATATATACCTAGGAGCATAAATTTAAATCATGTGTAAGGTTTAGGAAATCCGAACTATACAACCTGACTGCATGCAATCTAGGGTTTTACCAAAATATGTGTTTGATTATTTTTATGTATTTAATGCATGATAATTGCATAATTTATTAAAGTTTCATGCATATGGGTTTTCAGTAGTTTTTCGCGCTCGAACAAGGAACGAAAACCGATGATAATTAAGGAAAAATATTTTTGTTAAATAATTATTTTTTTAATTATTAAAGATATTGTGCAAATAAGTGAGATTTTTTAGAATGGGCCTAGGTGGAGTATTTTTACTCGCCGGATCATATTTTAAACCAGTACGCAAATTTTAGCGATTCAGGGGATTTTTTGAGGGTTCGAGCAATATTTTCAAAAATGTACCTAAACGAAATATTTTTTGAGAGTTTTTTTGGGTTTGATGAGATTATTTTATTGCTTAATGAGCTCAAAATCATTTTAATCCATTTATTTTTAATTAAAGGTCCATTAGCACTTAATTTATGGACTTAAACCTACCTTCAAAACCATAAACCTACTCCTCAAGCATTCGGCAGCCCCTCCATTATTTCCGGCAGTCAATTTCACGAAAAATACAGCAACCTCCTTTGAAAATTCTCCCAAGTTTGCAAAGAAATTCTTCCTCGTATCTCCGGTGCAAGTTCTATACGTATATCTCAAAAGTTTCGAGCATATATACACAAAGACACGCCATAAATATCTTTTTCTCATCATTCACATTGTTATATGCTGATTTGTGAGTGTTTGCATGAGGAATTCATAGAGTTATCATGTGCATCTGTTTTATACGGTTTGGATATGAAATATGCATATCGTTTTGTATATAACTCACGTTTTTCCATGAATTTCGTGCAAGGGCTGCTAGACCTAGGTTTCAAGGGAATAAACATGTCAATTTACATGGTGGATACTTTTTAGAGGGCTTCGGTTCACGTCTAAGGGGAGAGGCCGATCGCTTGTGTCCTAGGATGCACATAGCGGCTAGGTCAGGTAAAGGAGGTGGTGTCGCCGTGCATGGCTCATTCCACAGGCTAGCTTGGGATGTGTGTGGTCCATGACAAGGCCCTAGAGTGGTCCATGATCGGCTGGTAGCGTGTTAATGCATGGACCCAAGCTAGGAGAATATTTCGAAAAAATGGTGGCTAGATCGAGTATTCATGGGGAACCGAGGGGTGCACGTGATTGAGGTTGAGGGCTGTGGTTAGGTCGGTCCAGGAGGGTTCAGAGGTGGGCTAGGAGTGGTTGGGTTCATGGCTGGTCCAGTCGAGTTGGGCTAGGGTCGATTATTTGAAGGATAGGTGCTCTAGGGTTTGGTGGGAGCAAGTGCAGAATTTTTCCAGCAACTGTAGTCTCCTTTTCGAGGGTCTTAGGTGGTCTTAAACAAGGGGTTTAAGGGCTGGTCATGTTGGTTCAAGTCAGGATTAATTTGGGAAAATTTTGGTTGAGTTTCGGGTTGATTCGAGTTAAAACCGAGACCCCAGTCCAAGTTGTAAAACGAATCATATAAGCTATTGAATGAGCTCGAGGTTACGTCTAGGAAATGATTATAAATATGTTTTGAGGCGTTTTAAGGAGTTTGGTTGGCTTTGAGTTGAAATTTTGAGGTCCAAGGGTAAAATGGTCAATTAGGGTTTCCAGGGGCAAAATGGTCATTCTGCACATGGGTCGCCTAATCACTAAATTACATGTTTTAAATGTATATGTTGCCTCGAACATGATTTTTATGGAAATATGAAAAATACATTGCATGCTTGATTTTAAGGAAATTTACGTATATGCATGACTTTTATAAGTGATGAATAGATGATATATTTTGAAGTATGTGCGTTAGTTGTGACGAACACGAACATGTAAGACCAAGGCTCAGTGGATGGATAAAACTGTCGCTGATGTCCCCGTCGTCGGGTACCACGATTATACGTAGATGGATCCATCGACTAGAGCTGATACGAAAGTCACAACTAATGATCTGAATTCAAATAAAGAAAATGAACACGTATATGTTGATATGATGATACGTGTTTTGGACACGTTATGCCTTGACACAATATGTTTAAGTTCATGTTTTTAATATCATGAAATGTATGTTAATTACTGTACTTTTTACTATTGCATGTTATGTATATGTACTTGTTATAACGATTCAGGTGTGTTGAGTTTTTAGACTCATTAGGTGTGAATGATGCAGATGAGCATATTGACGAGGAGAGTGGAGGTGCCGAAGATTGAGTAGGCGGAGCTGAATGTGTGCACGCTAACCCGAGGACCATACTTTTTCCGCATATTAGGTTTATGAGTTAGGGGAGCATGGATATTCTTTTTACACTTCGTTTTTATATGTTGATGGTTTGATATCATTTTTGCATGTTTCTTATTTGAACCATTTTGAACGACAGTCTAGGGTTTTGATGATTTGACACATTTTTAACTGCTAATATTTTTTTTACTAGATGTGGAATCCTTTTATTGTAAAAACGTGTGATTGATAGTTGTTATTGCATGCATGCATTTAAATGTATTTTCGAAAATTAGTTTAAAAAAAAAATCTTAGCAGTATTTTAAGTAGTAGACGTTTCAATATGCACCATTATGAACCAACAACTACCACTACTTGACCCTCCACTTTTTCTCAGAGAAGATTCCTTCTTCTTCCTATCTTCTTCTACCGTTTTATCTGCTGCCCTTTTCTGGCCTATTCCATCCTTCGTTTGGCCTCTGCCTCTATTCTTAATTGATATTACCACTTTTTGGCATCACTTATTTATACAAAATCAAGCATTTCTTGGATTTGGGTGCCAAGTGTAGCTTAAAGACCGTCAATGCGAGCGTTAATCCTTTGTTCACTTTGTGTAATTTGACCAGATGAAGTTACTAATGCTTCATTGTAGGATCTTTTGAAGATTGAAACTCAATCATGTTTAAGTGAATATCCCTTTGAAGATCGGAAATATTTCGATTGATGGATTCGTGGAGATTAGTTATGCCTTGATCAGAAGCAAGCAGACGAGTATCGAAATCCACTATAAGACTCCAGACCTTCTCAATATGAGATAATACTTCAGCGAAATGAGAATCAACCTCAATATGATATCCAGTGTCATCATAATGGTCCGACCAGTCGACATCCTTTTCAGTATTTGTTTCCTCATGCTCCATATGATCAGCCCCAGGTGCACCTTCACAAGTGGGGATAATGGGGAGGCATCCTTTGGAATATCAGTGTCAACCAGTTGAGAGGAGAGAACATGAGAATCTTGATGCTGCATTGGAGAGAATCTCGATATTTGTTATTCAAACATGGTCTCAGGAGATGGACTTTGGAGATTTGTAGTATTCTCTTTGGGAGATGGTAAGTCTTCAAAGAGTTCCGTCATTGATCATACCACATCATCAACTTACGGTAGTGGTATCTCCAATTCATCAATTGTATTAATGGGGAGATAGGTACTCCGGTTGTGTTGGTGTCAGCGGTTTGGTCAGAAATAGAACCAACGGTTGGATCAGGTGTAGGGTCAGCGGTTGGTTTAGGTACTTCAACGGCTGGTTGTTGAGATGGAAGTTTTACCCACAAAATCGACGGTCAAAGGATCACAATATAATTTCTTGTTTTGGAAGAAAACATGACCATAGATGGTTGTGTTAACTCCTTTTCCGCTTCCTCTACCATCCCCAATTCTACAATCATAACATGTGCCGCCTCAACATATACCTCAAAAATTTTGGGCAATGGTAGTTCGGACATATGAAATTCTTGCCTTTTGTAACGAACTTTAGAGGCAGTAGAGATAATGTTAAATTCCAAGTGAGAGATTAATACCACGTCATTGAAAGCTATAAGATTTTGTGGATTAAAATTTTCTTCTCTTCGAAGAACAATCAAGAGCAGAAGACGTTCTCTCAGCTGTAAGTCGATAAAATCTCTTCGACCGAGAGCTGACTCAAAATCCTCCGTCTCAGCCAGATCTAGCATTTGCCTCTCCAGGGTGGCCAATTCTTCCAACAGCTCTTCCTGAAGAATGATCTTGAAGGAGACATGGGTTCGATGTTCAAACCATCTGTCGAATATTTTACTTTTTCTGTCAACCATTTTCAAAGCTTGAGTCAGTGTTAATGCAACATCTGTCTTGACCGTTGAAGGAGTCTTTGAAGGTGGATGCATCTTCTCCTTTCCTTTGTTCTTAGGATCTCCTGATGGAGTAAGAACGGCAAAAGAAGAGGTACCCTCTATTATTCGAATGTCAGCCACCGATCAAATGGGTTGGACTTGCGGGACCAGAATCGGTTTAGTAACTTCAGAAACACGCTTGGGTTTCTTCTTCTTTGGCTTCATAGCCTCATCTGACCGTTTAAATGAGGCGGTCGGGGTCCTGGGCTTAGTGAAAACTTGTTTTATAGGGACATCTTCCATGTTATCCTCTTCATCGGTCTCTGTTTAGACCACTTTCCTTTTCACATGTGCCTTAGCTGGTGTATTCTTTTTCAATGGTTGAGTCACTTGCTCAATAATAGTGGCTTCCTCAGTGGTCGAAGAGGAACGATTTTGATTCTAAAGTCTGTAATAGTCGCAGTGTTGAACCATTTCTTGGGATACAATGGCTCTGTAATTCCAAATTTAACCTTCTTTAAGTTGAGTAGGTAACATATTTGCAGCGAATCCTTCCGATTGTCCCTTTCCTTTGATCATTTCACACAGATTTCCAAAAAGTATATCTGGCCAGTTGACGCCAATCTTTGATGCAATCAACGCCATGTATTGAAATTTCTCGAGAGTAATCTTGTCGTAGGCCTCTGCTTTGACATGAAGTGCTTTGACCACAATATATGTCAGGAGTCTGAATTCCATTATCAGACTATACTACTATGCCAAAATTGTAATCGGATTATCGATCATATAGAAACCAACACTCCAAATGTCAGAGTTGCTACCAGGGATGTCTAATACGTTACCCAAACCAGTTGAGGGCAATTCGAGCGATTTCCAAAAGAATTCATGAGAAATGATGTAGTTGTTGCCATCGATGGTGCATATGATGCTACCGTGCTCCATTCTTACAGAAAGAAAGAATTGTTTTACAGTAGACAGACTGAATATGGATTCTCAAGAGCGAAACTTCCTTAGACCGAAAGCCTCGAGCATCTCAAGAACAGAGGAAATGACTTCATTCTTCATGGAGAGAATGTCTTCAAAATCAACTGCTACATAGATCTTTAGGATATACGTATTGAATATGTAAAAGAAACTTTCGAAGAAAAAAATGAAAGATACAGGAAATTTTAAGAGTAAGGATAAATTGAAAACACAGAAATTTTAAGGCAGACGAAAAGAATTTCTAGGATTTAAAGATGAATTATTTATATGATTTAATGGGTCACCCACAACAGAACACATGTCAAGTATGTTGTGTATTGGAATTCCAAAATTTGAAAAGAATTTGAAGAGGCAACAAAATGATTACATGTTTAATGAATAAAATATCATTGTTGGTAAATATTGAAAAAAATGTCAACTGATTTGTCTCTTAAATCGTATTAAATATAATAATGAAGTCTTTTAAATGTCAGCGGTTGGATAAATCACAACTTTCTAAAGATTACTCAACCGTTTTGATTGGCAACTTTTGTACCGGTTGGATAATTGTTTTATCAAGCTTCACGATTTTTTGCTTCATTATTGTGTAATGAAAATAAAAGAGTTGTTTCCCCTAAATACGTATATTAAGATAAATCAACTAAGCCAATAATGTTTTTAAAATAAGAAAACAGCATCCGATAGTGATTTGGTGAGAATGTCTGTTGCCTATTGATTGGTTGAGATGTATTTTAGTCGAATCTATTTTTTCATGACATGATCTATTATGAAGTCACGTCTGATATCAATATGATTTGTTCTAGAAAGCATAAACGGATTATGTGTAATAGTCATTGCACTTGTATTATGACAGAAGATAGGAGCTATATTCGACCGCAACCCATAGTCTTTGAGTTGCTATTGAATCCATAAGATTTGTGCACAATAGCTTCCGGTTGCTGGAGATGCTGATTCAGTGGTTTAAGTGTCTATGGATGTCTACTTCTTGCTGGGCCAGGACACCAATCTGTCTTTAAGAAATTGACATGATCCACTAGTACTTTTTCGGTCAATCTTGCAACCTGTATAGTCTGCATCTAAATATCCAACGGTTAAAGCTTGCGTCTTTGGGATACCTAAGACCCACATGAGTTGTTCCTTTAAGATATTTAAGAATTCTTTTAGCAGCAGTGTAATGAGACCGCTCAGGGGCAGCTTGAAAATTGTAAACATTATATCCGACCGACTAGCTGTTAGATATAACAGTGAACCTAAGAGACCGTGATACATGGTTACCTCGATCGGAATTCCCCTTTCATCTTTGTCTAACTTGATTGATACGATCATGGGAGTAGATGCAATCGAACAGTTGTCCATCCCAAATTTCTTAATGAGCTCTTTGGTATACTTGGATCGATTAATAAATGTATTGTGGTGCCCAAAACTAGAAAGCGTAAACCCCATGCATGATCAGATTAATTTATTTATTTAGTTAATAATTTAAGCAATGCATGCTATGTGTTATTTTATTTTAAAAGTACATATATTTATTTTATTATGCAATTTTATTATAATCGAGATGTTTTCATGAGTTTTACTTTTTCAGACGAATGTTCGATATCAAACCGAGAAAAGAGATCGTAGACGATTAAAATATTAAAAATTTAAGTTATAATTTTATTTTAAGTCAAGAAAATAGCGTTTTAAAAGATTTATAAATTTTAGAATCTTTAAAGCTAAATTTAATTTATCGAGTGAAGTAGAAATGTTAAGCATTTTAATTAGTAAAATTCAAAATTTTAGGAATTTAAATACGTCTACTCAAAATAAAATATTTTAATAATTATTTTTATGACTTAAATAATTAAAATAGTTAGTATTTAATTAATGATAGAATTTAAAATTTGTAGCACCCTTAATTTCAAAAGTTGGAAGGCTAAATTAGTAATTTAAATTGTAAGGGTTTAATTATTAAATTTAATTAGAGTTTTAATTAAACTAAAAGACCTAATACATATCCTAAGTAATCTATAAAAGAAACCTACCCTAATACACATTCAATCCACGCACACACACATTGAACACACGCACACAAAAGACACAAAACTCTCATGCCATTTTTCTTTGCATGGAAAGGCTTGGAATTTTTTTGTTTCCTTCCACCAACAGCCTAGCCGTTCATCACATCACTATACTTGATAAGTCTAGACACTTTTCGAGCCATAAAACGTAGCAAACCGTCTCCGTTTGGCCTCCTTTTCACGCGTTCGTTTGTCGACAATTCGTGCGTTTTACCACAAAAGCATGTCTAAACCCTTCTTTAACGCATTTATTTTGTTATATTATGTATTTTGATACAAATTATTCATGGAAAAGTCGTTGGTTTAACTGTTTGAGTGATGGTTCATCACCAATATTGGTTTCGGTTCTTGCGTGCATGGAGTTCACGATCTTCTTAAGTGTTCTTGCCTAGAGGCTTTGTTGGGTTGCTGCTGTTGGTTATGGTTAGGTTTTAGGGTGTGTTTTGGGTCATGGTTGATGGCTGATAAAGTCTAGGCACGGTCTGGTATTGCATGGGTTAAGAGGTGGCGCGGGCTGTCATGCAATCGGGTAGGGCTGTTCTTGAGTTTGGACATTCAGTTCAGTGCAGGGGCTGGACTAGGGATGTTGGCTATGGTTTGGGGCATGTCTTAGGGTCCTAGATGAGCCTAGATGGGGTGGTTCATGGGCTGGTTGGCTGGGTGGAAGGCTGGAACAAAAAACGTGCAGCTGTGCACATGAATGCTCGCAGGAAGGGGCTGTCACAGTTTTGGCTTGTTTAGGGGCTGGGCTGTGGGTTTGGGCTGGAAAGAGCTTAACCAGGGTCCTATTTGGTGTCTACGGTTTGAGTCTAGGGGATGGTTCGGGCTTGGTACGTGTTGGTTTAGGTGTGGAGTCGTGAGAAGCGTATATGTGTCATATTGCATCTCCACAGGTTGTTTTCTTGTTTTGGCTGTTGTGTAGGGTTTTAAGGTGGTTCGATCATGATTTTGGGATGGTTTGGGCTCTTGGACAGTAGGTTAGGATGTTGGATAAATATGGTTCGAGTCCCGAGTCGTTCGATAAATCGTAAGCTATTTTAATTAATTCGGGAATCATACAGGTCCGAGTGCATCTTTGGGGCTAGGTTTGGTTAGTTAAATATTGAGGTTTTTGCTGCATTTCCAGGGTCTTCGAACGAAGTCCATGATGTTCTTAAATATGTATCACGTGCAAAATAATTATTTTTTAGCTATGCAATTTGTATTTTGGGCAAATTATGTTACGGGTTTGGAAGTCGGAGAACGTGTTGGGGGACCTCTCCAACCTCTCCGGAGGATTATGTTATGTTAGGGAGCGGACATCCAGTCCAAGGGCTGTGGTGATTCCTGCCGACCCAGTGCTGCGGTTTAGTTTGGTCAAACGATTTATGTGTATAGGCCACTTGCATTGAACAAAACTCTACGCAAAATTATTTACGTTTACGATTATGCATGATAAGTATGAAAATATGATTTTATGATTTTTATGAAATTATTTATGCAAGAAAGTCGCGTTATACATATTTATACTTACAATATTTTATGTACGAGCTAAGTTTAAATTGCATGGATTTTTGTTACGTATTATTCGTTATTTACAGTTTATGCATGTTGAGTCATTAGACTCATTAGACTTGATCGATGCAGATGATGTAGTTGAGGAGACGGGATGAGGTGATCAGTGAGCGGGCTCGGGCCAGTGACAGTGCAAACCCGAGGATACCGTTTTGTTGAGGAGACCGAGTGGCTGAGAACTCATGCTTGATTTCTTGATCATCTAGATAAGATCCAAGAGTTTTGTTTGTAAATTCAGTACCCCTGCCACTCCTTATCCTATCTATCACATAATATTTTTCATTTTGCAACCGTTCGAAGAATTTGATCATATTTGTAGCAGTTTGATCTTTAGACATTAGAATGATTACACAAGTGTATTGGGAGTAATCATTCACTATCACTAAAGTCTACCTCATTCTCCATATGCTATTTATCGGTGTGTTCTTTACTGGTATTGGCCCAAATAAGTCTATGTGCAGTAAATCCATGTATTTAGTAGAGGAGTTACACAATTTTCTTTTAAAAAACAAATCTCACTTGTTTGCCCAGCTGACATGCAATGCAGATCTTATTTGTAGTAACAGTGCATTTGGACAGGTCATTCACCAAGCCTTGGTTACTTAGATTGGCAATAAATTTGAAGTTTAGATGATGCAAACACTTGTGCCAAAACTAATGTTTGTCATCATTATTAGCAACAAAACAAGTAGGGGAGGGATGTTGATTATCTTTGCAACTTATTTTGTAAGTGTTTTGTTGTGTATCTCAGTCCTTTATGCTTAGCTTTGTTCTCATAGCACACTTCTTGTTATGCTTGGATTTTAGGCATACAATAATGGACTGGACGAAGTTTATTACATTAGACTTGCCTTTGTCCTGATGTGGTTGAGTACTTGTTTTAGGAGCTGCAATCATTATTGCCAAAACCTATGTCGATTATGTCACCAGCTTGTTTTTTATTTTCATGCATCTTACTTAGAGAAACTAAAGATTGATTTCAAGCGTTGATTACTTTTATCAATTTCTAATTTTCATTCAAAGTGTCTTGGAACATTCTGCACATATTATCGTTCTTAGTGGCTAACAGACTTAGTTTCACCTTAAGATTGTAATGCTCCTTTCATTGCAAGCAACAAGTTCACTTTACTTATCTCTTAGGCGTACTTTTTATGCTTTCACTGCCATTAAGCACTGGACCGATTCATCATTATTTCGCTTGAGCTAGTGTTGTATTCAGAGGACTCACTCTTTGAATCCACCCATTTACTCTTGTTTTCCTCAGTAACAAAAATTTTCTGATCTTTCTTCTTCTTGAAAGATTTCTTTCATCCTTCGGCCGTCTTCTCTCAAATGTTTTCTTGTCATCCTTCTTAGGTCTGTTGCATTCTTTAATAAGTGGCCCTTCTTGCCACATTTAAAACATGCTTAACCATCTTCTGTATGGTCCTTTTTATAATATGATTTAGTAAATTTAGATTGATTTTTACGCTTGAATTTACTAAAATTTTTAACGAATAAAAACATAGCTTCATTGCTCAATTGTTCAACCGACTTCTTACTTGTGGTCTCTTCGGCCAGAAGAATAACCTTGAGATCATCAAATAAATCATGTAATTTCAGTTTGTTTAAGTCCTTAGATTCTCTCATGACCACCGTCTTTACATTTAATTCTCTGAGTAGTGCTCTCATTACCTTCAAGGTAATTTATCGGTTATAATATTCTTTACCAAGAGGTGTAAGCTCAATAATGATACTGCGGAGCCGTTCATTAAACTCATATAGAGTTTCTCCAGCTTTCGTCTTGACATTGTCAAACTTTTGGATGACAACAGTTAGCTTGTTTTTCTTGGTTTGGTCAACCCTCGCATAGTTGAGTTGACTTCTCCCATATTTATTTAGCTGTAGAACAAGTTTTTATTTTGCTAATCATATTTTTATCTAAAGTATTGTAAATGATATTTTTGGCCATATTATCCAGGTTGACCTTTTTGTCATCTATGGTTCATTCTGACTAGTGCTTTTCCATCATCTGTGGATCACCTATAGTTACACTAACAACTGTATTTGCCTTCAAAATCTTTATTGGACCATCATTGATGACACAACACATGTCATTATCCATAGCAGCTAAATGTGCTTGGATACGAATTTTTCAGTCATCATAATATTTTTTTGAGAACGTTAGAATCTTGTTGAACAAAGCCATTTGAGTATATAATATATATATATGTGTGTGTGTGTGTGTGTGTTAGAGGAGAGAAAAGAAACTGCTCTGATATCACTTGTTAGTATCGGTAATGTGTTTAGAGGGGATGAATAAACACTTTTGAAATTTTTCGAGTGGTCTAGATAGTGTTAGCTAGACCTGTTTTTCTCAATTATAAGGAAACCGTTATTACAAAAAAATAGCATGGACAAATGATTTTTTTGATTATTATATACTTAAATGTAGATTAGTCAACATGATAAGTAAATACGGTAGAGTAAATGACACATAATAAGTAGAAGTTCGAAAGAGAAATCTTTCTATGTCCCTCATTCTTCTATTTAAGAAGAAATTCATTAGAAGACTTTGGTTTTACAAATATTTTGTAACAACCTGCTTCAATCTTAGGTTTTATCCACTGTTTGAGTTGAAACTCCTAATAACTTTTATAATGGTTGAGACTTTCAGTCAAACAACTAAAACACCACAAATATAAAAAAGAAGGAATCCTCAGATTCAAAATATTTGCAACTCCTCGAACTCTCTTTGACAGAAAACCGTGGAGCAGTTGTTTTCAAGCTTTGAGTGATACTTATAGATCTGATAATATATTGAAGAATAAGCTGATGAGCAGTGTATGATATATATGAGAATCGTGCTAAAAAAAATTTCAAGTATGCAAGCCTTTTTTTTGAATTTGTTGCTTCAAATGTACCATGTGTAGAGTTCTTGCTTGCATTCTCTATATATAGTATTGAAGTCTTTTTTTGTTCAACAACTCTTTGTACAGTAATATGACAATATTGACACATCATTATTACGTGCTGTAACTTTCATTAAATGTTCTTTAATGTCATTCCCGCTTTTGTACATTTAAAAGTCCTCTTTATACAAAAATTGTCGGACGATTGACTTATAGAATACCTTATATCAGATGAGAGTTGGTAAAATATGTGCAATATTTCTACTTTAAGATATCGAGTTATCTGTTGACTTTCGCAAATATCCTTAACTATGTCCGATCAAGAGTTGTATCTCTGAGTGGTCCGTTCAAGTGACATATTAGTCTAGTATAACTGATTAAGTAACTTTACCCGTAGAAAGACTAAAGAGTATATGACCGTTTACACATCTTTTGAATACCGGTAGTACGTTGTTTTTTGTCTTTGGCAGAACGATCGAGTTCCTTAACACACAAATAGTGACAGCTTTTTCTAATACAATAAATTATTGTTTGTTAGCATCAAAATAAAAACTAATGGATTTAAGATATTTAAATATGGTTCATCTCGTAATTATGAACATTGTGAAAATTCATCAGAAATACTTCTGTAATTTTAGAGGTTATTATTCTTCAGGAATTGAGTCAAATTATTATTATTAAAATTAATAAAAAAGATGAATAAATCCGACAACACTTATTTAGACCTCCTTATAAGACTATAATGTACATGGGAACACAATTCTACACTCGTCATCTAAGTGAAATATGCGGCTTCTAATTCCCTGGCTTTCTTGCCATAGCTTGCAGCTTCTTCTGCCCTTCCCAACATTAAAGCAGCCTTCTCCTATATCATCAAATCGACTACGATCGGACCTAGATTGTGTTTATAGGAACAAATACTGCGAAAACATCAAAGACGATACGTACCAGGAGACACCACAAGAATGGCGCACCTTCCCGCTTCTTCAATTGCTTTTCAATACCTTGGATTGCTACAAGGTACATAAGTAATGAGTTTAGTAAACTAATCCGACGCAGAGAGCAGGGGCGTAACCAGGAGTTCATAATCAGATGACAAAAATTGAAGAAGTATTTTTAGGTGCGCAAAATATAAATTTTTAACTACTTTTAGTTTTTTGATACAAAATAGAAATATTTTGTAGGAAAATTTACATACTTTAAACATTTTCTGCCTGGATTTGACCAGGCCAGTTAATAGAGTCGAGCTCGAGTATCTTTTAACCGTGAATGTCGAGCTGTTAGTGCTCACACTGTTTTCAACTACATGATACAACAACTAATTTAAGTCCAAACCTTTGATTTATTTTATTCAACTTGAGCAGTCAAGCTCTCAATTCGTACCTTTTTTGGGTTTCCCTGTGTTAAGAAGCAAACTGATATATACTTCAGTGAATACATCAAGCTGTTCATCAGATGCCCCGATTATCTAGCACAACAACGATATATGGACATTTTCCCGACCAGGATACATTAAATACGGCGAAAAATAAAAACTCGGGTGCCTTTGTCATGGTACCTTAAAGTTAACAGCATCGAATTCATGTCCAAGGAATTCCAGTGCCTGCTCATAGTCTCCTTTCCCGTACTTAAAGAGACATTCTGCAAGCTAAAATGGTGTGTTTATATTATCAAAACTCTAAAGTAAATTGTTCACTGGCTATTCCCCATATAAGACGAGTATTTAAAGTTCAAAGCTCGCTCAATATGTCTAAACAATCGTTCATCGTGTCCATTCTACTGACATCTAATGAAGAATCAAAATGCCGGATTGAATATAGATAATTAGCAAGAAACAACCACTGAGTGCAATTCTCAGGGCGTCGCAGAATTGGGCACACTTCAAATGCAAGGAAAAAGAAAAGAAAGGAAACGAACCAAGTGTCCCCTCAGCATTAATTGTCGTTTCTTCTCGCTCATCATAGAAACTCTACATAAAGAAATACATATCAGATCAGATACTAGATTTGTGTGCAACAAAACCCATGGGAGAGAAGAATAAGATCTCCGCACCTCGTTTTCGAGCCCTTGAGAAGATCTTCAGCTTTGTTGAATTCTCCAGTAAATGATAAAGCCCACACTATCAAGATATCAAGGTGCCACTCCAGAAACCAAAATGCCTAAAGTGTGTGGTTCATGTTCGAATAGTCAGACTATTAGAGTACCACATCTGACATACTAATATAAAGAAATCTCAAATACAAACATGAAATATCAACTTTCAAAAAATAAAGATAGACAGATCAAACAAGTTCAGTGTATAAGCCTCTTTGTTTCACCCTTCTCTTCCATCGATGCCTACTATTTTTTCCTCCAATGGAAAACAAACTAATTTGTGCGTTTTTTTAAATAAGAGAGTGAGAGAGATAAGAAGATGATGACGAGTGGCCACTCACTTGGTTTGTTAGATTACTAGCTAAAACCCATAGCCGGTCACCAAAAGCATCAAGCTCACCACGGACATATACACGCAGTAACAGACCAACAGCGTTTAAGTAGACCTGCAAGAATAGACCCAATTGTATAACAGACCAACAGCGTTTAAGTAGACCTGCATGAATAGACCCAACTATATATTGTAAATGACGAAAAACTAAATTGCTATAAAAGAAAAGCATAAGGTACACCTCTGCAGGCACAGCATCACTTCTTTCCAGTTCTTTCAAGATACAATGATCATAAACATCTCGTACTTTAGTCATAGGAGCCTGACTTTCTAAGTAGCATAGAGCAACATGCCACCAGTTGTGTGTCAACCTAATAAAAATGCATCTTTAAAATCTGAATGGAAAAGGTAAGAAGAAAATTATGATATGATTTTTGTGAATATCTACAAACATAAAAGACGATAAAGAATTCCATGATCTTGCACATTCTTCCATGAATTCCACTGCTTCCTTGAATCGACAATCAAACTGGTAAACATGGCAAAGCTGCATAAAGAAAATACCATGATCCTGTGAGAGTCCATAGAAGTACAAAGCTTTTATCGGACAATCAAGCAATAATTGCTTCTTGCTACAAGTAACTTTTATCAATGTAGGAATCTCACATTCCATATACAAGTTAATGATGCTTCAAGTTGAACTAAAATATATGAAAAACTGGTGCATTAAGAAAGCCAAAAGAATTTTCAACGACAATGATTAAATAATGTATCCAATGAAAATTCAAATCTCATGTTAAAATGAAAAAATCATTCTATATTAAATATTTTTTTTAAAAAAAGGTGAAAATGGATAAGTGATGATGCGATTCAAATTTATTGCTATAAATTGAATAAAAGAAGATGAACCCAGGCAAACTTACAGCATGTTGTGACCAAGGGTCATCCTTATTGATCTCATATCCCTTCTTTCCAGCTTCGTCTGCATCTTCCATTCTGCCAAGCTCTAATAAAGGAAAGGCAAGCATGCCATATATATAATTCTCATTCCCATTAATTGGCAGGACCTGTTACAACAATTAGTTTTACAAATTAGGTCGTCTGATTTCATCTTTAATTGATCTGTTTCTGAAACAGTTGTCTGACAAAATCTTGACTGGAAATGAAGTCACATACGATATTTGTTCAACCATAACTTCAATAAGTACCTGTTCTACAAGTTTAAGAGATAGATCCGGTCGACCCATATAAAAGCATATAATTTGAGCTCTCTTAAGCGATACAAGATCTCTTGGGAAATCTTGTAAGTGCTGTAACAAAGCCAATAGAAAGAACCTTAAATCATGATTACGGACTATGTAAGATATTTATATTTTTTAATTTCACCATCCAAAGCAGTCTGAAAACTTCAATAATAACCCCACCATACCGATACGATAAATTGAAAAAATCTCAATGAACAAGATATAAACTATATCAAGAAAAGGGAAACATAGTAATCAAGATTTAGTAGTAACCTTGGAATGCAACTCCACAGCGAGATCATCGTCTCTATTCGGAGAAATTAAATACAGCACAACATCAAACACGGCCTTCTCATACGAACTAGCATGATTCTGTCCAAATTCAAAAAACCATCCATTATTAAGAAGATAAAAGAAAATAATTGGCACCAGAAAGTAAGAAAAGATGAATTATGAGAACCCAAAACCAAACCCATTAATAATATTGAATCGACAAGATATATACGAGACAGGACTTTGCTGCATCAATGAACGGCGGAGCACGAGATGAATCAGCGGAGCAGAGAAAATGAGCTGCCAAAATGTTTCCAAGGACACATAGTGGATCGCTTCTCGGAGCATCCAATATCACAGACCTTTTTCTCCCATAACCAAGAACCTATGAAAAAACGCAAATTCAAGAACTCGTCCATTTCAAAAACCGCAAAATGGACAGAAATCTATCAAGCAATCAAAGAACCACACAACAAATAACATTTCAAAAAAGGCCTTTCGAGGAATCAAAGAGCTACACCACAAATAACATCTAGAAACCGTCATTCAAGAAACAAAAAAACTAAACAAAAAAATAAGAACAAGAAAATATCTTTCAAGAAATCAAAGAACTACACAGTAAACAACGTATATAAAATAACCCTCAAGTAATCAAAGAACTAGAAAACAATTAACATCAAGAAAACATCTTTCACGAAACAAAAAGAAACTACACTAACATTTACCAATAATTTTTACCTGATGATAGTATGAATTGATGGCCGACATACAAGCATCTGAACAAGTTCTTACTTCGTAACCCCACATGTCTAATTTCATTTCATCTTCCATCTCTCTGTGTTGGGAGAAATTAAATTATGGGTTTCGGTGAGTGAGATTTCTAGTACATAGTTGGAAGCTTGAAAATGCTACTTTCTTTCCCTTTCATAGTATAGGCGTTTCTCCAATTATCCACTGGACGTAATTTACTCCAAGTCCAAATGACACGTATGGGTTTATAGTTTTGGCATATATTTTATTATAAAAGTAATTCAATAAAATATTAAAGTTTACAATACGTCAATACTTCGTGATTATCAATTTTATGTTTTTGAGTAGGTCTTTTGTGAGACGGTCTCACGAATATTTATCTTTGAGACGGTTAACCCTATTGATATTCACAATAAAAAGTAATACTTTTTCATAGATAACCCAAATAAGATATATGTCTCACAAAATAAGATCCGTGAGACCATCTCACATAAATTTTTGTCTCTGTTTTTTTTAATCAACTTTCTATATATATATATATTTTTTTTGGTTGAAAACACGTACATGTGTTTAAGATTTAAAAATTCGAGAAGTTAATATATATTTTTTCTTCTCGAAATTTTTTAACAATCTCAAAATTTAACAAAAGTAATATATGCACGTAACAGTTTATATGTATGTATTATATGTATGTATATATTCAAATAGAGTTTATACAATAAGTAATTGTCAAGAATGTGGATAGAGTGGTGAAGTGAGTCATTTCTTTGCCACATCAGCATGTGCATCTTCTTGCACATAAATATTATTAATAATAATAATATAAAGTGTGTTAGACTTAGTTGAGTAGATAAACGTTTAAAATATAATTATAAGTTTGATTATTTTTACCAACACTTTTTAAGGACAGCTTGTTGAACCTGACTAGCGTGGTTCGTATATTATTGAGCTAGCTCGGATGTTTATTTAATATGCATAGAAAAATAATATTGACAAGTTCCATTGTTATATAAAAAAATATTAATAATAGATAGAAGTCTAACTTTATTATGTAATAAAATATATTATGGTAAACATCTCAAATTTTTAGTAGGACATAAAATTTTGAAAATAATATTAATAGATTGGACTAATTCAAAATATTTTGATTATTTATGTTGTAAATTAAATACAATATTTTTTTTATAAGTCGGTCAATTTATATCGATTCTTTGTTTTCTCTAAAAATCCGAACATGCTAATAAATAATATATATTGAACTTTTGAGACATTATTTCATTTTACATTTTTAATTATTGAATTTTTTGATTATTTGAATTAACTATTATTTAATAACAAATCAATTATGTAGACTTAAGGTTTCGATTGGATTGACAAATTTCCAATTCATGGATTTCAAATATATTTTTGTTGTTTAGATTAGGAGTAGGTCTCTTGTGAGACGGTCTCACGAATCTTTATCTGTGAGACGGGTCAACCATACCGATATTCACAATAAAGTAATACCCTTAACATAAAAAGTAATACTTTTTCATGGATGACCCAAATAAGAGATCTGTCTCACAAAATACGACCCGTGAGACCGTCTCACACAAGTTTTTGCCTTAGATTAGTAAGACCGTAAACATCACACTCACTATTATATATTTATATAAAGTTTCATGTCAAAAACGATGAATTTCAAGTTCACCCAATAATGATGTCATTCGAAATACATTCCACCTTAGATTACTAATGTATAAATAAGTAATGTGTATTTAAAATTTAATATATTATTTTACTCTAAACAATAAAATTAATCAAAATCTATTCATTTCCAAATTCATTTCCCAAGTGCACCATAAGATAATTTGTTATATTAACGTAGTTAATGGGAAACAACTACTCGTTTTTCTTTTAAATAGAAAATTTTAAACTAGTTTTCGCTATATTAATTAACTCTAATCAATTGCACGTTAATAAAGATTAAGAGTGAAGCCCTCACAAATTGGATGAAGGGAAAAGATATTTGGTAAGTTACATTTTCTTATAAAATCATTTGATAAATAATAGCGAATGCTTTAATTTGTATGTATAATTCTAGTTTATTTTTTTTGTTTATCATATTCATAATTTAAATCAATTATAATAATATGATAATTATTGAATAATACAATTTTTTATGTTGCCGTCTCTTACTTAATAATCGTGAAGAAGACAAAAACATTATATAATTATATAAAATTGAATTAATTAAGCAGATGCATTTTGTTCATAGTAGGAATGGATTCTTCAAAGACTTTGTGCCATCTAGGAAATTACGAGTGGCCGACCGTATATATTCCTCAAATTTCAAATAACTTCAATCTTTCGGAGTCTTAAAAGAAAAAAAAATTGATATTATAATTTTAATCAAAATGTGTAGGATCGATTGCTTATCGTTTTACTAAAAGTTATAGCTGATGGTAATGGTGCAAAACTTAAATCTTTTAAACTGCACAACAACTCAAACACCACGGTTCTATTGCTATATCAAGTAGAGACAATTATTGCACCCAACAATCTCCCTCCCAATAATAGCACTCCTTGTAATCAATGGGAATCGAAGCCGTGACCTTGGCTTTGATACCAAATGTAAGACCGAGCGCTTTCCGCTTTACCAAAAGCTATAGCTGATGGTAATGGAGCAACTCAAATCTTTTAAACAGCACAGTAGCTCAAGCACCACGGTTCGATCGCTATATAAAGTAAAGACAATTATTACACCCAACCAAATGTATTTTTGTGCCGAGGTTTGTACAATTTATAAGCCTCATACATATTTGGTCTTCTTGTGGAATTTAAACGGAATTAACTATGCTAAACAACGAATATGTTTTTCGAAGTATGCTAAATGAGTTGGGACACCACCTATTTTGTTATGGGATCCATCTAAAATATGGCTTTTCTCTCCCATCCCGTGGATATAACTCCTAGGGATATCTTCCATTAGTATGTATAAATTATGACCGCATCTCGATTCTCAACTCACTTGAGAGGCTATAATGGGGAAATGTCGCCTGAACTATAGGGGATTAATAAAACAAAGCTTGGATACCTTGGATTAAAATAAAGAGTAGGTCTCTTGTGAGACGGTCTCATGTATCTTTATTCGAATCACGGGTAAACCCTACTCATATTTACAATAAAAATAATATTTTTAGCATAAAAATAATATTTTTATGAGTGATTTAAATAGAATATCGATTTTACAAAATAGATCGGTGAGACCATCTTACGAGAGTATTTATATACAATAAAAAAACAAAAAAAAAACAAGATGGTTGAATAGTAATTGGGCTTTGTTGGGCTAGTGAGATTGGCCCAAGCCTCGCAAATTTTTCCTTTAAAAAATTTTAATTAAGCTGATAATAATACAAAAATGTAGCAGAAAATACAATGTGTATGCACACACATGTATAATCATATAATAAAAACATGAAATATTTTACAAATTAGTTAGAGAAATAAAACGCATATCAGATATGAATTATACTAATACAATTGTATATTTTCCTTTTTTTGAAGGAATACAAATTTTTATTTGATATATATACTATTTATTAAAGTTAAATTCTCTTTACTAACTAACTTTAGTAAGGTTGTAATGTACCATACTTTTAACTACTTTAAAATTTGCGGAAAAGTAAAAATTTTCTTAATTAAATAGAAACCTTCAATTTGCGATAACAATAAACTGATCATTCAAAATATATGCAATGAAAATATCACAAATAAAGTTTGCTAAAAACACTTGTTTAAATATCGTAAACAATAACGTGAAATCAGAGTATTTGAAACATTGCATAATTTCTTAAAAACATGGGTGGTCATCGGGTTTAGCCTCCTGCTCAGTCCAAGCCAGCTCATTGGTCCCCACCCCTCGTCTCATCAAAAGTCATTCTCACGGTCTCACCTGCATCGATCAATTCTAGTGAGTCTAAAGACTCAACATGTATAAATTGTAGATAGCAAGTACTACATAATAAAACCAAATGCATATTTAAAATAGGACTTACATACTTGAAACTTGAACGTAACAACATAAACAAACTTGAAACATGAACGTAGTAGCATAAGCGTAAACGTGCCATCATCATAAAACTTTTCTTAAACATATTTGCATCATACATACTTGAGCATACATAATATCATTTTGTGTAGGCGATTGTGTAAGTCCTAGCTGAGTAGGTTTGTATAAAGAGTTGTATAAATCAAAGTCTTTTAGTGGAACCTACCCGTGGAGGTAGAAGGGGTGACGCAGGAGCAGTTGAAGTCTCCGAACATCCATAAACATATCTTGTGTATTTATCTGATTAACTATTGCTTTCAAACTGTTTCGATCAGTTGGAGTATCCGTCAGTTCAGTTGTCACCATAACTGAACTGAAAGATGCAAAAATTAATCTGTCTTCCTTCGGTTTGTCAGTTTACATAAGTTAAAATGTTTTCTAATATATCAGCATTCTTCACGAAAGATTACTTCGAGTTTCTTCCGCTTGGTTTTAAACCCAACTCGATTTAATTCATCGGTGTTAATATTCTTAGAACACGAGCTATTGCAGCTTATTGGAGAATGTAGTGTTTGAAATGCCTTCGAAGGCACTAGCACACTCGATCCTTCAATCATCGTACTAAACCATAACATTGATCGAAACAAATCCTATATTATTCCTCAAATAGATAGGACACGGACCCTGTGCACCTCTCCGAGTCCGGGTCCGTGTAGGCTCTGAACTCACCTTACTGAAAACGACTAAGGCACGGACCCCGTGTCAGGGTCCGGGAACAGGTCCATGTCCCTACTGTAATCGCGAACCAACGGAAATTCACTACACTTTTGACTTAATTCCCTTAACTCTCCCAAGGACCATGAACCAATACCTCAAGACCCATCCTAAGATGCTATGACACTGATTCAAACTCCAACAAACATGCCTAAACAACTATGCATCCCAAACGGTGCATTCCAATCCGTGGACACGACATTTGACACCGAACCGATTCCTACGACTCATAATTCAACTAATTTCTTAAAGACAAGAAATGAAACATCAACCATCATCCCAACATCATTCTTGACATACTTAAACGCAGCAGCGAACTCTAGTCGATTTCCAACGAAGCCTGCAATAATAAAACTTCAAGAATTCATCAATAACACATTTTTCAGAAAAACACAGTTTGAGCAGTCACACAAAAACAATCATAACTCACTCAATTCTTAACCAAATATTTCAAATTTTATATCAAATCGAAGGTATCAAAAATTTCTACATTTTATATGTTGTAAGTTTTTTCAGAAACTCGACCAAAAAAATTGCAGTACTCGAAAATACAGTAAAAAACGAATTTCTGAGATCTAAAACGTTGCAAAAATCGATCAACAATTTTCTGCTCAAACTTTGTACATCACACATGGATTTTTACGCATAAAAACATCACAACACATAATATGACTAGATCAATGCAGGAAAAGCAGAATATACATGCCTTTTGATATTAAAATTACCGAACCGACGATACCGAAGCGGAAACGGTGCGAGGGTTGATCCGGGACGAACTTGACATGATTTTCTTGAAGAAAACTCACGAAAATTGCTGGCAAATNAGAGAATAATAATTGCCTAAGCACCTAATTAACATGCTAATTAAAAAATGCTAATTAAATTGCTACTTAAAATGCTAGTTAAAATGTTAATAAAACGCTATTAACTTTACTAACTATTCCACAATAAAATTTAAAATACACAATTGAAAATCTTTAATAGTTTAAAATCATAAAAATCACCTAATAAATAAATTAGGCTTTAAAAATGCTAAAACTTAATAAATCATTTAAAATGCCTCATTCTTAACTTAAAATAAAATACCACATTTTAAAATTGTAAAAATCGTCGCCGGTCTCTTTTCCTCGATCCCGCAACGAATAATCGCCTGAAACATGAAACTCAAGAAAACAATTAACATGCATCACATAAACATAAATAATTTAAAATAATGCAATGAAATAAATCATACATTGCTAAAAAAAATCATTTTAAAATTAAATAAATGATTTAACAATTAAATACATGCATGAGTTTTACGTGTACGAAATTTGGGCTCTACAGTTCCTCCCCCACTTAAATAATTTTCGTCATCGAAATTAAATCTTACCAAACAGTTCTGGATAGCGACTTCTCATATCTGCTTCGGTCTCCCAAGTGGCCTCCTCCACTGCTTGGTTCAGCCACCGGACTTTGACCAGCTTAGTTACCTTGTTCCGAAGTCTCTGCTCCTGTCTATCTATGATTTGGACAGGTCTTTCATCATACGACAGATCTAGAGAAAGCTGCAACGGCTCATAGCTCAAAACATGCGAAGGATTATGTAGGTACTTCTTTAACATCGAGACGTGGAACACATTGTGTACACCATCCAGATTCGGAGGTAGGGAAACGCGATAAGCTAATGTCCCAACCCTGTCAAGAATCTCGAACGGTCCAATAAATCTCGAACTAAACTTGCCTCTCTTCCCAAACATCATAACACCCTTCATAGGTGCTATCTTTACGAAAACGTGATCACCTACGGCAAACTCTAGACCCCTTCTCCTCTTGTCACCATAACTCTTTTGACGACTCTGGATGGTCTTTATCCTTTCTCGGATCTTGACCACCACATCTGCAGTCTGCTGAACAATCTCTAGACAAATATATGACCTCTCACCTACTTCATCCCAATGAATCGGCGACCTCCACTTCCTCCCATACAATGCCTCATAGGGAGCCATACCTATGGATGATTGGAAGCTATTGTTGTAGGTAAACTCCACTAGAGGTAGCTTCGATTCCCAAGTCCCATGGAAATCAATCATACAGGCTCGCAATAAATCCTCCAAAATCTGAATCACTCGTTCAGATTGGCCATTTTTCTGCGGGTGAATGCTGTACTGAATAGGAGCTTCGTCCCCATGGCTGCTTGTAAACTCTTCCAAAAGGACGATGTAAACCTCGGGTCTCTGTCGGACACAACAGAAACTGGGATCCCATGCAATCGAACTATCTCCCTGATATAGTGTTCTGCATACTGCATCATGGAGAAAGTCGTCTTCACTGGCAAGAAGTGTGCCGACTTGGTAAGTCGATCCACTATAACCCAAATGCATTGGATCCTTTGACTTACATCGGCAAACCAATAACAAAGTCCATGGTGATATTCTCCCATTTCCACTCGGGAATAGGTAGTGGCTTAAGCATTCCTGTTGGTCTTTGATGCTCAGCTTTCACTTGTTGACAAGTGAGACATTCAGACACAAATCGACGGATGTCTCTCTTAATACCTGGCCACCAATACATAATCTGCAAATCTTTGTACATCTTGGTACCTCCTGGATGAATGGAATACGGAGATGAATGTGTCTCTATCAGAATATCCTCTCTGATCGAATCAACACTAGGCACCCACATTCTACCTCTGTATCTCACAATACCATCTGACACTGAGTAGAGTACAGTGCCCTTGGCTTCATCCTTCAGTTTCCATTTCTGTAACCGCTCATCCGAAGTCTGACCTCTACGGATTCGGTCTATCAAAGAAGATTGGACTGTCAGATTAGACAGTTTAGGAGCTCTGCCCTTAGGATAAACCTCTAACCCAAATCTCTAAATCTTTGCACTGACAACTGTGCTATGACTGTAACTTTTCGGCTCAAGGCATCTGCCACAACATTAGCTTTTCCTGGATGGTAGCTAATCTGGCAATCGTAGTCTTTTACCAACTCCAACCACCGTCTTTGTCTCATATTCAGTTCTTTCTGTGTGAAGAAATACTTGAGACTCTTGTGATCGGTAAATATCTGGCACTTCTCGCCGTACAAACAATGTCTCCATATCTTTAACGCAAAGACAACGGCTGCTAACTCGAGATCATGCGTCTGGTAGTTTTTCTCATGCACCTTCAACTATCTGGAGGCATAAGCTATAACCCGACCATGTTGCATCAAAACCGCGCCTAAACCAAGCTTAGAAGCATCGGTGTATAGCACAAAATCGCCTTGACCTGCTGGCATGGCTAACACTGGTGCTGAAATAAGAGCTTGCTTCAGAGTATCAAAGCTCTTCTGGCATTCTCCACTCCATAAAAATTTAGCATTCTTCTTAGTCAATGAAGTGAGTGGTACTGCTATTGAAAAAAATCCCTGAATAAATTTCCTGTAGTAGCCCGCTAGACCTAAGAAACTACGGATCTCTGAAGCATTTTTCGGTTCAACACATTCTTTAATTGCTGCTATCTTAGTTGGATCCACCTCGATACCACTATTAGATATTATATGACCCAAAAAATACTACCTTCTCCAACCAAAATTCACACTTACTAAATTTTGCAAACAACTCTCGACTCTGCAAGACCTGCAAAAATGTACCCAAATACTGACTGTGCTTCTCATGGCTCTTCGAGTAGATGAGAATGTCGTCAATGAACACTATGACGAACTGATCTAAGTAGGGCTGGAATACTCGATTCATCAAATCCATAAAATTGCTGGAGCATTCGTCAATCCAAACGGCATTACTAAGAACTCGTAGTGCCCGCACCTGGTTCTGAAAGCTGTCTTAGTTTTACTTTACTATGACCTCGAATTCTTACTTTTCTCGCTATTCCCAATATTAGAAATGGAGGTTCAAACTTATCGTATCTTACTTTTCTTATACTATACCCGTAATGTTCATCGATCTATTACATTAGAATTTATGCAGTTCAACCTAAGAAATCTTAGCACCAAAAGTTACTGATCAACTTCTATCTTTGGTACTACACGCAAAAGTTAAACTTTATCTTAGCCCCATAATAATATTGACATACGATCCTTGAATCGAATCCTTACCTTACGACACCAAACTTACGTAACTTAGCTATTTACAAGTACATCTTAAATATAAAATTGTTGCTAATCTTAAATTTCGAGTAACATTAATCCATAAAACCCCAAAATATACAATATCGATCTTCTGCTTAAATAATAAAACATTCTTAGCATCAAACACATGCTTAAACTATTTCCTTCTCAATTACATTATAGTTGAGGCCTAAGATACTTGGAACTTCCTCATTGGAACGAATGTCACACTTTGATGTATCCTCAATACTTAATTCATTCTAACATATAAAACTTAATAAGTTTCCCTCTGTTAATGATGGACTAACTCTAATAAATCAACTTAACTTATAACCCATAGAATTCTAGAATTCTTATATAAAGATTTTAGATTTCTTAATCGATAAAAATCTTAATATTCGTCCATTGGTAACCTATGTTAAATACAATTAATTCTCTTTTGTTTTTATTTCACCCAATATCCCCGTATGAACAACTCTTTCGTAAACTTGAAATTAAAACTTACACAACCCAAGTAGTCTTAGATAACCTAATTCCAGTACTCATATCCACTTAATCCTAAGTTTCTTAATGACTTACAAATTCCTCAAGACAAGGTGCCTGATAGGACCTCTTGCCCTGCCTATCGACCTCAATGTCCCTCTGGTCCTGCTCTGCTGCCAAAGCTCTCGATACAGTAACTGCATAAGCAGTCGGACCAGCAACTCGAACGTCGCGACGCAAGATCGGCCGCAACCCATCCATATAATGCCTCAACTTTTCCCGGGCATCATTCGCAATTAGGGGTACAAAGTGACACCCCATCTCGAACTTCCTCACGAACTCAGCTACGCTGCTGTCTCCCTGACGCAGCGTAATGAACTCCCTGGTCAGGCGGGAGCGTACTTCTTCAATGAAGTACTTGGAGTAGAAAACCTCCTTAAAGCCATCCCAAGTCAGTGTTCACAAGTTCACTGACACCGATGCGCTCTCCCACCACAGTCTGGCATCCCCTGTCAGTAGAAATGTGGTAGACCTGACCTTGTCAGCATCCTTCAGCTCCATAAACGCAAAGATCACCTCGATGGACTTAATCCATCCTTCCTCTATCATCAGGTCAGTAGTCCCCGAGAACTCCTTTGGGTCCATCCTCTTGAACCTCTCATAAACTGCCTCTAGCCCGGGCCTCGCCCCTGTGTCCACTGCAGCTTGGTTTTTCGCAAATTGCACGAAGAACTGAGTCATCCCTGCAAGCATCTGAGCTTGCATATCTGGGGGTGGACGAGGAAGAGTGACCCTCTCCCCATCATGGGCTTCCCTATTCTCATCGCCTGCTTCACGCACAATCCTACGTCTGGGAGGCACACTGTTCCAACATTTACCCAACACTTAAACCCAACATACATGAACATAATATCATAACATAAGATGCACGTAATTTGAATTTAAATATGCACATGCTTAAAACATGACTTGATGCTTACTACATTAAATAATTTAAAACCTTAAAACTTACAAACTTGAGGTGTGACTTCGTGAGCTTCTCGCAACTGGCAGTAGGCATAACCTTTTACAAGAACACCGCTCTAATACCAACTGTAATGTAACGTACTTTTAAATACTTTAAAATTTGTTCCAAAATAAAAATTTTCTTAATTAAATAGAAACCTTCAATTTGCGATAACAATAAATTGATCATTCAAAATATATGCAATGAAAATATCACAAATAAAGTTTGCTAAAAAACTTGTTTAAATATAGCAAACAATAACGTGAAATCAAAGTTTTTGAAACATTGCATAATTTCTTCAAAACATGGGCGGTCCTCGGGTTTAGCCTCCTGCTCAGTCTAAGCCAGCTCATTGGTCCCCACCTCTCGTCGCCTCAAATTCATCCTGACCTGCATCGATCAAGTCTAGTGAGTCTAAAGACTCAACATGTATAAACTGGAGATAGCAAGTACTACATAATAAAACCACTTGCATATTTAAAGTAGGACTTACATACTTGAAACTTGAACGTAACAACATAAACATACGTTCAAGCATAAGCGTAGACGTGCCATCATCATAAAACTTTTCTTAAACATACTTGCATCATGCATACTTGAGCATACATAACATCATTTTGTGTAGAGATATGTTTCAAAGTAAGTGACCCATACATAAATGTGTTTGATTAGACTAAATCACAGTACTGGGCTGACAGGAAAAATCCATTGTCACATACATGAGATCCCCGTTCATGTTTTAACGAGTGGATTGGTCCCTGGTCATGCTTTACTGCTTTCCAATCCTGATCTAAACTCGATCATGTTTTACCGGGGTGGAGAGGTTCTCGGCCACGTTTACCGACTTCCAAACCCGTTCATAATTTGGTCACAAGACATTTATCATACCTCAAAAATATAAACATGTTTTCCTTTGCACGTCGAACATACTTACTTGGCGTTGAGGGATTCGTTGGATCTCGCTTGGGGCCACTGCTGCACATGCTAACATAAATTCAAACACTTATCTTTCATAGCTTAGACGCAGGTAATCGTGCTCACTACCGAAGTAAATAAAAAGTTTATGACATCCTAAATCACTCTGGACTTGACCTCGTTTAATCATCGTATTAAACCATAACATAGAACCCCGAAACAAATCCTAAAGACGACTTTTTTGAAGCGGAACACGAACCGATTCCCCAGGAATTTCAATCGCGCTAATTGGGGCTCTCCCTTCCCCACCCCCATGGGGACAAACAGTGCATTCCAATCCGTGGACACGACATTTGACACCAAACCGATTCCTACGACTCATAATTCAACTAATTTCTTAAAGACAAGAAATGAAACATCAACCATCATCCCAACATCATTCTTGACATACTTAAACGCATCAGCGAACACCCGTCGATTCCTAACGAAGTCTGCAATAATAAAAATTCAAGAATTCATCAATAACACATTTTTTAGATAAACGCAGTTTGAGCAGTCCCACAAAAACGATCATAACTCACTCAATTCATAACTAAATATTTCAAATTTTATATCAAATCAAAGGTATCAAAAAGTTATACATTTTATATGTTGAAAGTTTTTCCAGAAACTCGACCGAAAAAATCGCAGTACTCGAATATACAGTAAAAAACGAATTTCTGAGATCTAAAACGTTGCAAAAATCGATCAACAATTTTCTGCTCAAACTTTGTACATCACACATGGATTTTTACGCATAAAAACATCACAACACATAATATGACTAGATCAATGCAGGAAAAGCAGAATATACATGCCTTTTGATATTAAAATTACCGAACCGACGATACCGAAGCGGAAACGGTGCGAGGGTTGATCCGGGACGAACTTGACATGATTTTCTTGAAGAAAACTCACGAAAATTGCTGGCAAATGGAGAGGGAGGGGGCGGCTGTTCTGAACTCAAGGAACCCTAGGTTTTTTTGTTCTCAAATAATTGAAATGAAATGAAGAAGATGAAGGGTGCAAAAGTGTGTTAATGTGTATATGCGTGTATGTGTGTGGTATCTGTAAAAATGGGTGTGTGCCTGAGTTTAGTAATTAGGGAGAATAATAATTGCCTAATCACCTAATTAACATGCTAATTTAAAAAATGATAATTAAATTGCTATTTAAATGCTAGTTAAAATGCTAATAAAATGCTATTAACTTTACTAACTATGCCACAATAAAATTTAAAATATACAAATGAAAATCTTTAAAAGTTTAAAATCATAAAAATCACCTAATGAATAAATTAGGCTTTAAAAATGCTAAAACTTAATAAATCATTTAAAATATCACATTCTTAACTTAAAATAAAATACAACTTTTAAAATTGTCAAAATCTTCGCCTGTCTCTTTTCCTCGATCCCGCATCGAATAATCGCCTGAAACATAAAACTCAAGAAAACAATTAACGTGCATCACATAAACATAAATAATTTAAATTAATGCAATGAAATAAATCATGCATTGCTAAAAAAAATCATTTTAAAATAAAATAAATGATTTAATGATTAAATACATGCATGTGTTTTACGTGTACGGAATTTGGGCTCTACAAAGGTGGTGAAACTTTTTTATAATTTTTGAAACATCTTTTAATCATCCAACTTTATAAATCGCATTTTTTTTAAAAATTTTATTTTATCTTCTATCCTCCCAATTTTTAAAAAATTATTAACTTTTATTTAAAATTTTAAATATTACTCCATTCTCTAATTTTTCTACGGAACACACGCATATCGTATACCACGATCCGCTAGTATTTATTATGGATATCGTTACACGTCATTTTTGTTATTTACACTCTCTTTGTGAATAAATTTTACACATTAAGTAAAGTGTATATACCATAAAATAGAGTGCAAATAACAACAAAATTTATTATTTTTAATATACATTAACATTTTGAAATATGATTGTGTAATTTGATTGTAGGAATGAAAAGTTAATTTTTCTATATCGTGTAAATATTTGGGGAAAGATTCTGTTCACACATATGTTTGACTCCTTTTTCAGTTCAGTCCCAAATGTTTTGGCATACCCTTTGTAGTCCTAAACATTTCAAAGTTTTTCTAGAGTTGATCCTATCATTAATTTAATGATTAAATTTAACGAGAGAAAGACTCGGTTCAGTCTTAAATGTTTGGCCTTTTCCCGGGTTGGTCCCAAGTATTTCGACGTTTCTGGTTTGGTCCTAAACATTTACAAATTTTGATCGAGTTGGTGCTTCACTCAATTTAATGGTTAAAACTAACAATAAACATGGAGTTGACGTAGAGGAAACAACTTTTGGTGGCTAAATTCTCTATATACAAGTCAAAAGCTCTTATTGCTTCGTCCTGCTCGGGTAAGAACTACGAGAAGCGCCACTTAATTTGTTACTTGAATATTTGCTTTGTCTAAATACTCATAAACACCAAGTTTGCATCCAATGTAAACTACATATGTTTTTTCTCTATGTTTGACCCTAAAATGAAACAATTGAAAATAATTCAAAATATGATGTGTTTAATTTACCACTAAAATAAAGAAGGTTCACGCGAGAGAGGAAGCTTGAGTTACATTTTAGAGATTAGTTGTTTGCAACAACGTCAATTCATTCTCAAAATGGAGCCAAATTTCTGAGTGTGATGGTAGCGAGAAAGAAAAAAATTCGTCAGTGCTCGAATTGGACTAGAAATTAGGGCATCTGATTTGGATTTTGAGGATTTTTGGGACGTGACTGTCAATTTTTATGTTTACCATTAGTTATAACAATTGAATTGACGGAATGAACAACTCGGAAAAAATGTGTAAACATTTATGAAAAAACCAGGAAATCCAAAATATTTGGGACCAAACTGAGAAATGGGCCTAATATCTAGAATTGAACCAGGACTTTCCCTATCAAATGTCATGTCTACCTTATTTATAACCATTAATGAAATGTCTGCTATTCGTTTTGCTTAAAAAGTACAAAATTTTTTTAAAAAAACCTAACTTATTTCGGCCGAACCCAACATATACATGTAAAATATTTTTTCACAATTTTTAAAATAAAACAACCAACTAACATTTGAAAATCAAAGGAAATATATCAAAACATGAAATCGTCAAACGTTTAACTAAACCTAAAAATAACCTTTTTAAATTTTGCTAAAAGTATCATCCTCTCAAAACGCACTCAAAAAGCATAAATAAATAGTCTTAAAAATCTTTAACGTAAATCATAAACGTAAAATCATAAGTGCGGAAAATATAGAAGCGCTGGTCCTCGGGCCATGTGCACCTCCAGTCCAGTCAAATCAGACATCCAAGCCTCCCTCAACATTATTATCATACTCACCTGCATCAATCACACCTAGTGAGTCTAAAACTCAACACATCATATTTTTGATAACAAATAATACGTATAAAACCTCAAGCAACAGTGAAAATACTTTTACGTAAAAATAACATTTTCATGTCATGCATAAACTTCAAAACATAAACATTTTCATATTATCCTCAACATATACATATACATATTATCATCAGCATATACGTTTTCTTTTTCCTTTCGTTGAATTCAGATCGTTAATTGTGACTTTCGTATTCATCTACGTGTTGGGCGATAGATCCATCTATATGTAACCACAGTACTGGGCGGCAGGGACATCAGTAACACTCTCACCGGTCAACTGATCTTTGGCCTTACGTATTAACATATCATCGTATACATATTCGTATCCATGGAAATACGATCGTCGGGCTCCCACTGGGACCGTCACCCTCACGATATCTCCAACATATCATCGTATTAGTCACAATTACTTCACATCCTTCAACGTTTCGTATTATCATCACTTTATAAAATTTAAACATGCATATAACGTTTTTCTTTTAAACTAAGCATGCAACATATCTTTTAAATGTTCATATTAAATCATAAAATCTATAAATGTTTTAAAAATAACATTTTAACATATAAATATCCATGAACATTTAAAATAATCATATTAACATGCAAAACAGCAATCAGAGCACTGCCATGACATTTAATAATTTTTGGGTCTAAATTACCGTTTTACCCCCAGACGTAAAATTTCACGTTTTTGACTTTTTCTTAATTTTATTGACTCTAACACATCCCAAATAATTATTTAAGCTTAAATTAAATTTCTCAAAATTTTATTTAGCTTAAATACTGGGCTTTTAAATTAATTCAGAAATAGTCTTTTGAAGGTGTTTTAATCCCGAAAAATTTCAAACTTTAATATAAAATTCCTAAATTCAAAACTTAGATTTTTTATATTATTTTAGCCCTCGAGAACCACGACTCGTTCCCCATGAACCGTGTTTCGATTTATTTTAACCAAGAAGAAACCCTAAGTCACGTCTAGCCTTCCCCTCGAGCCATCTCCTATAATTGTCGAGTCATGCTCGAACCATGCTGGTCTAACCCCAAGCCAACCCCTCCTAGAACCCTCATGGACCCAAGGAACCAATAGACTAGACCCCCCAGCTCGAAAACGACACCAGATCATGCACTCGGCCGAGAGACCTACTTGACATGGACTCCTTGAACTCAAGCCTAGGACCTAGCCCTCGACCCTGCCCTTGAACCAGCCTCCCGCGCACTCACCTAGGACACCAAAGAGCACCCTAGCCCAGGCCTAAGCCCCCAGGCCGCGCCATCAACCTTGCACCACCCCGCGCAGCCCTGCGCGTTTTCCCTTGGGCGCTCAGGTGCTAGGACTCCTCCCATCCCCTGGTGTACGAGTCCTAGAGTGTCTAGGACTCTTCCCTCGACTCAACCACGACCCTGGCTAGCCCTGGTCCCAAGCCAAGACCAAGCCAAGTCACCAAACCCAAAAGCCGAGCCCCTAAGATCACAACCCGACAGTTTTTGGTTCCAGCTTTGTTAGTTCATGATGTGCACCGTTTTTGGTACTTTTTATGGCTCTAAAACTTGTGGTAAATCATCCTTGATCATATCCTAATCATGGCAGTCTCTTTAACAACATAATAAACATGGTTTTGGATGAAAATACAAGCTTTAGAAATCACATACGATGTCTATACGAAAATATAACATGATGCACTTTTTTTCATGTAAAAACATTTTTAAATTAATACTATGGTGTGATAGATGTTTGAGGGAAAGAACATGGCGTGCCTTTGCGTATTTTAAACACGAAAACGAAGCGACAATGCAAAGAATAGTGATATAGACTTCTAGGCTGAATTTTCCTTCAAAAAGCCGAATCTTTCTCTTCCTTGCGTGTGTGCGTGTGTTTTCTGATGAAAATTTTCGTGTGGGTTGTGGGGGAAGGGGACGTGGGGTTGTAGGGTTAATGGGGAGGGTTGTGTATATTATATAGTTTAATTAGGATACTAATCAAGCCTTGGCCCATTAAGAAGGTAAATTAGGCCCATTAGTGTTTAATTAAAATATAAAAAATTTCTTTGTTTAAATAATTTTGTGAATTTATTAGTCGGGTTGCCAAAACCTTCGTATTTTGGTTGAAAAACGACACAAATAAATTTATGTCCCGGCACCTCAAAACTCCTTATTTTCAAAAATATGAAAAAGCATCACTCATATTTTAAATAATTAAAAACAATTATTTAATAAAAACATTTTTCATTTTTCATTTTTCATTTTTTAGCTCTCGGTCTCCGTTCTTCGATCGCAACTCGAATAATCCTTAAAAATACATTTTAATGCATGTAAGTAGAAAAACTACTAAACATTACATTAACGTGTCACATAATCAGTTTATCAATTAAAATCAATTAATTAACTCTTTTTCATATTTCCTAGATTCGCATGTAGTTGGATTACGTCGTCTTAATTTTGAACCTTACAATTAAATTGATGGAAGAACCAACTCGATCAAAATTGGTTAACGTTTAAGACTAAACCAGGAACACTGAAATATTTGGCACCAAACCGGAAAATGAACCAAATATCTAAGACTGAATTGAGACTTTTCCCAAACGATTGAGAGTAATTGTATATCAATATTTTCATAGCATTATTTTCATTTCTAACATTTGCAACAAGTTTAGTTTTAATCATCGATAATCAGTTCTAATACTAGAAATTAACCCTTAGTTAGAACATGACGGAGTAGAAGGACTATAAACTAAGCATCATGTGCATACAAAACATTTGGGCAAAAACTTGTGTGAGACAGTCTCACGGATCATATTTTGTGAGACGTATATATCTCTTATTTGGGTCATCCATTAAAAAGTATTACTTTTTATGCTTAGAGTATTACTTTTTATTATGAATATTGATAGGGTTGACCCGTTTCACAGATAAAGATTCGTGAGACCGTCTCACAAGAGACCTACTCAAACTGTAACGTCCCGAAAATCTGAAGGTCCACGTGAACCACATGCATGCAAATTATTAAATATTTTTGATATTTTATTAAATTCTTTTAAAGCATAAAATGCATGTTTATTTTATTAATTTGTGTTTAATTATTTTTATGCATAATTCATGCCTGATAGGATTTAATTCATGAAATTTTAAAAGTTCACGCATTAGGGTTTCTAGGTGCATTTCACGTTCGAACGAGGATCGGAGACCGGAGAATTTTCAGAAAATTATTTTATTACACGATTTATTTTTTATAAATTAATTTAAAGCGTTTTTAAGTTCATTTTTAAAAAATGGGAATTTTTGGGTATTTTACCTGCATGATTTTAATTTTTAACGTTACGCTAATTTTATCAAATCGGAGGATTTTTTAATGGTTCGGTTATTATTTTCAAAATCTTTCCAACACGAAATATTTTTCGAAAGTGTATTTGGATTTAATTGGCCTATTTTTAAACTTGTTGGACTTAAATATTTTTGTAAACTTTAATTACCAAATAAAGTGCATTTAGTTAAATTTTTAACCATTTAATTATTGTACTAGTGGTGACCCTACATCTACTATTCTTTAATCCAACCGACACCTTCCCCTCTACCATTATTTCTTTTCGGTTTCAGCATCTCCAAAGCAACAACCCATCGGCCATAGCTTATTCTTGCGTGGGAATTTCTCGGGCGCTTCCCGTTGCTCATTTCTTCATCTTCTTGCGTAAGAAACATCATCAGGCACGCCCCGTACCCTTATTTCTGCATCATATATGTCATATACATGCTGTGGTGATTTTATGTGTGCGTAAGTCCCGATTCAGCCATGCACAGGGAAGATTTTCGGCTTTTTGTTTACATATACATGCATTCTTTATTGTTGACTCACGGTTTTTGCTTCTGTTTGTGCAAGGGGACTGTCATGTGGTGCGTTGAGGTCAGGGACGTAGCCAGGAAATAATTTAAGACTGGGCTGAATGAATCGATAATTTAAGACTGAGTTGAATGAAGGGCGAAGTGAAGGATGAGATCGCGCGAGGATGAAAGTTAAGTAAGTGTACACGCACGTACACGACTACACGAGGATGCTGAAGTTAAGTATTAGGTTTATGGGTCGGGTGAGTTTTGGGAATGGGCTATGGGCTAAAATTTTTAATAAATTCAAAACACAAGGCTAAAATTTTTTTTTGAAAAAATTCAATCCATATTTTTTAATAGGCCCAAAAATCTAGCCTGGGCTGGAGCCCACCCCAGCCTTTGGGGTGGCTCCGTCCCTGGTTGAGGTCTGTGAGCACTGAGAAGAAGAGAAAATGTAGGCTGGAAACGAGACCACACGGCGTTGAGGAAGAGTGGTTCACGTTTTTGAGGTTTTGGAGTTCGTAGAGGGTAGATCGGTGGAGTGGTGGGGGACCAGCGTTGCAGGGGCCATACCAGCCATGGACCAGACCCTGAGGGGTCTGAACCACGGCCTGGAAAGGCTCGACCAGTGCTGGAACGAGCCACGAAGCCGATCGAGCACGGGGTAGGAGAGTTAGACGCGGTAGGAGTCTTTTGATGAGTTTCGGTTCTTAGCAGCCAGCGGTGTGCTTGGGGCTAGTGGTGTGGTTCTAATAGGTTTCTTAGGGTCTGGTCAAGGTCCATGGTAGGCTGGTATATGGCTGGTGCTTTGGGTTAGGCTAGTGGCGTGAGCTTTTGGGAAAGGGAGTGCACGAGGGTGCCAAATAAGGGAAGACCGAGAATTTGTTAAGTTTCTGGAATTATCATATGTGAAATTTTGGGTCTGGTGAATAGGTTTAGGAGCATTATTGTGTTTTTAAGATATGATAAAAAGTTGGGAAAATTTCGGTTAAGTTTCGAGTCGATTCGGGTTAAAATCGTGACCCCGGTTCAAGTTTTAAAACGAATCGATTAAGTTTGGTATTGGGCTCGAGTTTACGTCTAATAATGATTTTAAATATGTTTTGGGATGTTTTAAGGAGTTTGGTAAGCTTCAGGTCAATTTTAGAGGTCCAGCGTTGAACCGATAATTTTTGGGTTTCTAGGGGCAAAATGGTCATTTTGCACTCGAGGTGAGATTTTGGTCCTAGCAGCGCCCTGAGTACAAATATATGATATTTTAAATGTTTATGCATCATTTTTACGATTTTACGCAATTATGATAAATACGTTGTATGCTTGGTTTAAAGGAAAAGTTACGCATATGCATGTTTTTATTAAGTACTAATGAAAATGATGATATTTTTGAAGGATGTGATTTAGTTGTGACTGACGATGTATATGTATACGATGACATGAGATATGATGAGCTGAGGCCCGGGCTCAGTGGGCGGGTAATGATGTCGCTGATGTCCCCCGTCGCCGGGTATCACGGTTTTATAGATGGATCCATCGATAGAGCTGATATTATAGAGCTGATACGAAAGTCACAACTAATGAACTGAATTCAATTAAAAGAAAATGTTTAAGTTTTTGATGACACGATGAGCTGTTTTGACACGTATATGATGATATGAGATGACATGATTTGACACGATATGCTTTTATATGACACGTTGATGTTCATATTTTAAAGTTCACGGAAGATATGTTGGCATTAAGCTTTTTAAGTTCATGAAAGATATGTTGAGTATGACATTTTTCACTGTTGTGTGCTATGTATATGTACTTGTTATTCCTGGTACAGGTGTGCTGAGTCTTTAGACTCACTAGGCGTGTGTGATGCAGGTGAGCTAAATGTTGAGGAGACTGGAGGTGCCGAACTCTGAGTAGGCAGTCCTGGTGCGGCGACATGACCCGAGGACCGCATGTTTTCCGCATTACGATTTATGAAATTGAAAGGAAATGAAGGTTTTTATACGATGATGATTTTAAGATTTTTATTCGTTTATGTTTACGTAAGATTTTGGATGAGTTTGGTTATTTTAAACCGCGTTATTTTTATGGTCAAATAAATATGATTATTTTAAATTTAAATTTATAAATGCGAGCTTATTTTTTTTAAAAAAAAATATTTCCGCACTTTCAAAAGTAGTAGACGCTACACAAACTACTAAGATCAATGTAATTGTATTTAACCCAATGTAACATAAAATATGTCTCATGTATCGTGTAATTCAATAAGTATCAATCTTGATCCCCAAGCTATACATATTATATTATGACATAGAATATGCCAATATAGAGAAAAGCAAGTCTCAACTATGAAGTTGAATATTCCAACAAAAAAATCTTCAGATATTTATATATATTTTTATTTAATTTTATGGTGAGATAAGCGTTATTTTATGGTGAGTGGGGTATTTTTAAATTTAATTTTAAATTATTGGATTAGAAAATACTATATTAATTAGGTAATTTTAGAAAGTGGACAACGTTTAATAAAAATAATGATTATGAAGAGACAAATCCAGGCATATCCATATATTCTTCTAATTTTCAGAACCAATTTGGGTACGTACCAACACACATAAGAGGGAAAACTACCAAATTCATTGTATATAAGGACAAAAACTTGTGTGAGACGGTTTCATGTGTCGTATTTTGTGAGACAGATCTTTTATTTGTGTCATCCATGAAAAAATATTACTTTTTATGCTAAGAATATTATTTTTTATTATGAATATCGGTAGGATTGACCATGTCACAGATAAAGATTCGTGAAACCAACTCACAAAAAACCTACTCATATATATAAGTTGGTTTGTTTTCGATCTTTTATCCTAATTCAACAAGATTTGGTTTCAATCTAAAAATTTGTTTTTTTCCCACTTTTATTCTACCTTTTTGATCGTTGTGTTGATCCGGCCTGTGTTATCAATAAAAATAAACCTTTTTTTTTTTTTTTTTTTCACTCCGACGAAAAATGATCAAAGATGAAAACAAATTAAGATCCACTTATTGGTGCATATTATTAAAAACAAAAAGATGCCAACTTAATTATTCCCACTTGAAACATGCAATAGGAAAATTATGATAACAAGATGAAGAACATGAATCCATGAAAATCATGCACAGGCCGCCTTTTCACTCCTTAGCAGCAGCAGCCTCTGGATTTGTGGCCTGCAGTTTCTTGTAGAACTCCAACAACGTCTGAGGATTCAGCATGACATCCTTAACAGAACTGTCCGAATACATCTTATCGACCCATCCCACCAAAAGTGGCATCTTCTTCTCGTCAAATATTTGAACTCCAATCAAAGTTTCTGAAACCTTGATCCATCCCACGATACTCCCCAATACGATATCGAGATATCCCACGTTTTCTCCTCCGAAGAAGGGTTTCCCTTTGCTGCAATCCACGAAAGCTTTCTCCAACAACACTAATCCCTCGGATATTTCATCCAGAACCACTTTTCTCGCTTCTCCTTCTGATCCCCGGAGTTTCTTGAATGATTCATACCACTGAAAGAAATGTGAATTTTAATTTTGTGAACAGATATAGGTCAGATATTGATTTGTAGTCTAATTTTATAAGATTTAATCCTTCTTTTTGTTGATGTTAATTTGCTTGTTGGGGAAGAATTTGATATACATATATATATATAGCTCCACATAAATTTCAGCAAAAATTTGGACTATCTTATCAGATTATAATATTAATAACATATTTTCTGATTTTTGTTAATTTTAGTTATTTTTCATCAAACATCACACTAAGAAAATAAATAAAACTGTCAAAAAAATAGCAAATTGATATTAAAATTTGACAAAATAAAATACCAAAATAGCAAAATATATGATGAGAATCACCAAGAAAAATTGCAAATTCGGTAATTTAGGTTCGTCATTTAGTTTTTTTTAATCTTTTATGTCGTCAAAAGTCATTTTTAACAAATCTTTTCTTTTTTGAGTTCAAACCAAGCTTAAGTTTCCATCAAATTCAATCTAAAACATATAACCATCACTTCAATAATTGATAATAAAAGAAATCATATCTTTGTAAGAATAAAGTACTGTGGTATAACACATACCTTCCCATCGATATAATCTGCCCAGAAAAGGGCCATCGCACGATCATATGAATCGGAAGGGAGAATAGACGGGCCTTCGTTCCAGACCTCATCTATATACCGCACAATGATAAGTGATTCACAGACGGGCTTATCGCCATGGATAAGAATCGGGATCTTCTTTTGGACAGGATTGGCTTCAACCAGAATCCCACTTTTTTCATGTGGGTTAACTTCAACAAGCTCATATTCAACGGATTTGATCTTCAAAGCCAAGACAACCCTATTAACAAATGGGCTTGGCAGGATTCCTACAAGCTTTACGCCACTCGTTCCCATAGCCAGAATACTCGAGAACTCTGATTCAAGGGTCACACTTGTTTTTTTTTTTTTTTTTTGGCCTCAGTTATCATTATTATATAGGTATTAGGTGGGTTTTTTTTTTTTATATATTATCTTTGAATTCATCGCACAAATAATTACCGTCTGAACGTGGCAGATCAATAAATAAATCATATCATATGATATTATTTGTTTGAAAAAAAACAAGACCGGAAGGTGTCTTCGCTATTCGTCAACATAGATCAACACATTTTAATATTGAATAGTTTCATGTATCTATATCGTAAAACGAGTCGATTTGATCCATATTTAAAATGAAAAATAATAATTTTAAAATAAAAAAATTATTGTTCTTGAATCAGATCGGATATGATATCTGTCTCACAAAATTGAGTTTTTGTGTTTAATATTTTATTCCAATTAAAAAAATTCGAGTTTGAATGGTTCAAAAAGAGTGTTTGGGAAAAAGTATAATTTTGGTAGCTAAAACATCACTTTCCAATTTTCTTAAAATATCCTAGCTATCTCTACGGACCGATAATTTAATTTTTTTAAATTAATTTGGTCGTTATTTTTAGTTTAAATATTTAGCAACGTATATTTCCTTTTCTTCCGGCCGCCTGAATTGGATATTCATTTGGGTTTTTGGATGAGAACGGACCGATTTTGCCTTGTCATTTGAAGGTGATTGTTTTATTTATTTTTCTTTGTTGTTTAGTTATGATGAAGTTATTTAGTGTTAACACAAAGATTACAAGATCCACGCACGACTGCAATGAGGATGTTGAACATGCGTACAACACGATTGATAGTATCGATTAGGGACTTGTAATAGTTCGATTCTTGAAATATTAAATATCGATTAATTAAATCGAGTTTGGTTTTCAAACCAAACGAAAGACACCCAAAATAATCTTTCGCAGAAACATATTAAATATTTTGTGAAGTATTTAAAAGATATGCGAGTTGAATGAGTAAAATACATTTTGATTGAAGCATTTTATCAAATATTTGGAATGCAATATTTTTGCTATTTGAAGAATACATAAAATGATTCAACAATGATACCGTACTCTCGATTGTATGTCGTAACCTCACAATTTTAATGTCATTGTGTGAAGACTCACTCATCTAAAATTTGAAGCTCAATTCTCATGTATATGTGTGAGTAATTGTGTGGGAGAACTTAATCCATTACAGTCTATGTATATATCAAATGTATCCTCATACTTGACTTGCTCTCATTCTAGCTAATTTCTTCATGTAGAGTTCTCATGCTTTGAATCTCATTCTTAAACTTGTATTTGATCTTCAAGATAATGTATTTATAGGCTCCAAGAATAATATATATGTTATACATAAGAATGACTGTTTGGAGCAATAGCTGTCATGAAGAGATTTAAGAAGAATGGCCTATATGTTCTACAAGGTAACCGATAGGATCAGTTAGGGGGTGAAAGAGTGTTTAGAAGGGGGTTGAATAAACACTCATAATTTTCACAGCTTTTTCGAATACTGAGTCAGTTTGATGATAAACTGAAACTAGGGAATCTTGTCAGTCGATATCAATCAGTTAACAGAAAATAGTGCGGAAATAAACTGACTAATAGATAAAATAAAACTGAAATAAGAACACAAGATTTTATGGATGTTCGGAGATTTCAAACACTCCTACTTCACCATTTCTATCACGAAGATAGGATATTCACTAAAAATTTTTTATCAATACAAACAGTTATAAAGACCCACTTCAGTCTTGAACTTAACAATGTCAAACTGAAATTCTTAGTTACAAAATGATTTACAGTACTCAGCTGGACTGAAATAACATAGCACGACTGATTACAACAATATCAGTTTATGTTTGTAAGCTCGAAGTATAGCCTTAAATGCTATGAATGTACATAATAAGCATGAGCAAAGATTTCAGCAGAGTAACAGCTTAGTTGTTCGAGAGTTGAGAGATCAGAGATTGGATTCAAAATGTTCGATGTTCTAATCTTTTCTCACTGCTCTTTCTATGCTATTTATAGGCTTTGCATCCAACGGTAATATTGAATGCGATTTGAAACTTTCTATCCGTTGTTTGCCACGTCAACGTTTATCTGACAGTCGTACACTGTAGTATTTCTGAAATGAGGCGTTCCTGCTGTTCTTTCTACAATCTGTCGGTGGTTGAGCTACGTCCTTTTCACTGATGACATGTACAGCTGAAAGATCAGCTGATAGGCCATCACTGATAAGCTCTCAATTGATGTAGCAACTGATCAGTTAGTTGTCTGCGTAGTTCAGTCAGCTGGTTCAGTTGCCTTCGATTATCTTCGCATTAATATTTAGTTAAAGATGACCGATAGTTTTCATATATTAGATCAGTTACTATCAGTCTTCTTGATCAGTTAGTTCAATCTATTAAATGCTTAGTTTGTCAAACTTTCGAAATTCAGTTTCCAACAATTTCTCCCATTTTGGTGTTTGAAAAAACTTAAAAAATATGAACTGATCAACTAAACTCATTGTAGATAAAATAATCTTTTATTGACAACTCTTTCAATGTACAGATTCGTACAAAGAATGAAGGAATAAAAAAATCTTTCACTGATCACAAAATTTCACGTTTTTAAATGTATACGATATCATGAACATGACTTTTTATGTAATTATGAAAAATATGTTGCATGCTTGATTTTAAGAAAAATTTACGTATATGCATGATTTTTATAAGTGATGAATATGATGACATGTTTTGAAAGATGGGAGTTGGTTTTGACTACTACGAATATGATAACGTGTAAGGACAAGGCTCAGTGGATGGGTAATATTGTCGCTTATGTCCCCGTCACCTGGTACCACGGTTATACGTAGATAGATGAATCAAATAGAGCTGATACGAAAGTAACACTAATGAACTGAATTCAAATAAAGAAAAGGAACATGTATATGATGATATGTTGAGACATGTTTTGACACGTTATGTTTTATTACGTTTACGCTTTTAAGATCTTGAAATGTATGTTGATTACAGTACTTTTCATTGTTGCATGTTATGTATATGTACTCGTTATATCATTTATGGTGTGTTGAGTATTTAGACTCACTAGGCTTGAATGATGTAGGTGTGCATATCGATGAGGAGACTGGAGGCGCCGAAGTCTGAGTAGACGGGGATGGATGTGCGCACACTAACCCGAGGACCTTACTTTTCCTCACATCATGTTTACGAGTTGGGAGATATTTTGGATATTTTCATACTCTGTCGTTTTTATATGTTGATGGTTGGCAGGGGTTTTGCATTTTTGACGTTTTGTCATATTTTTTTACTGCAACCTTTTTATTGATAGTTGAGTACTTTTTTTTTAAAATGTGTAAATTTTCAGTTGTTATCAAATACATGCATAAAATGTTTATAATCGAGATTTAGTTTTTTTAAAAAAATTTAGTAGACGTTTTAGTTGGTATCAGAGCAAGGGTCTTGTATAGGATTGTGCCACTGTCAGCTTCTGCAGCTCAGTCTTCAAGCCTCAAGTCTGTAAGTTAAAATGTTTAATGCTATCACCAGCATGTTTACATGATACATGTTTTCTTTTTTAGCGATTTACGGTACTTGTTTAGCTGTTTTCACGATTTAAGGATTATATATTTTGAAAACTAGATTAAATTGCATGATGAGTTACGTTTAAAATTTAGACTGTATTCAGATATCATGCTTCCCAGACACGCTCCCAGCACTGATCGTCAGGATGATACTTCTGGAGGCTATAGAGGCCTTCTCCTACCACCACCGCCAGGAGACGCAGCTACCCGAGTCCTTGAGGGTATTGCTAGACTTATGGAGCAGGCACAGCAGGCTCCGAGGCCCCAGGCGGACGTCTATGAACAGTTTCGTCGGCTCAACCCGAACGAGTTCAGGGGTACTACTGATCCATTTTTAGCAGAGTGGTGGATCTGATCTCTCTAGAGTTGCACTTCTAGTATCTAGACATGAGAGACATGGATCGGGTTAGATGCACCGCATATATGCTGAGAGACAATGCATCTCTCTGGTGGGAAGGAGCAACGCACGGGTTGAACTTGTCTACTCTCACACGGGATCAGTTCAAGGAGGTATTCTATGGCAAGTACTTTCCAGCAGAGATCAGGGGACGTCCGACGAGGGAGTTTATGAGTCTCCGACAGGGGCACTTGTTTGTGGCAGAGTTTATCCGGATGTTTGACAGGGGCTGGCACCTCCTGGTTGTGTTATTGCAGGTATCTGCATGCTTTGCGATTACCGTGCACGTGTTTTATTTGATACATAAGCATCTCACACATTCATATCTCATGCATTTGATGCATCTCATGATATTATGTGTACTCCATTGTATGACAATTTATCGATAGCCACGCCAGCAGGAAATATTATTCTTCTTGAACAAGTTGTACATAATTGTGTATTGATATATGAGGATAATATGATATTTCTGAACCTAATTGTCCTTCCAATGCACGACTTTGATTGTATTGCTAGCATGAACACCCTGACAACCAATCGAGCTACTGTTGATTCTTTTAATGGGGTGGTTCGATTTCGACCTGTTAATGGACCCAAGTGGAATTTTTATGGCAAGGGTTCTCAAGCTAAAATTCATTTTGTATCCTCTCTAGAAATGTCCCGGCTTTTGTTTAGCGGGGATGAGAGTTATCTTATCTATGCTGTTGATGTCTCTAAAAAAGAACTTCTTTATCTGATATTCATGTTGCTAAAGAGTTCCCATATTTATTTTCCGATGAGATTCCTGATTTTCCTTCTCAACGAGAAGTCGAATTTAGTATTGATCTTGTGCCTTGAACTACGCTTATTTCTAAAGCTCCTTATCACATGGCACCTCTGGAATTAAAAGAATTGAAAGAACAATTGTAGGATCTTCTCGAAAAATGATATATTCGACCGAGTGTATCACCTTGAGGAGCTCCAGTTTTATTTGTTCGAAAGAAAGATGGTACTATGCGAATGTGTATTGATTATAGGCAACTGAATCGGGCTATTGTGAAAAATAAGTATCCACTTCCTCGTATTGATGATTTATTTGATCAGCTTCAGGGTATTTCTGTATACTCTAAGATTGATATTCGTTCTTGTTATAATCAAGTGCGAGTTTGAGAAGAAGATGTGCCTAAAACTGCTTTCCGTACCAGGTATGGCCACTATGAGTTTTTGGTTATGCCTTTCGGTCTCGCTAATGCTCCTACTATCTTTATGGATCTAATGAATCGTGTCTTTCGAGATTTTCTTGACCGATTCGTTATCGTCTTTATCGATGATATTCTTGTATATTCGAAATCGAAAAAAGAGCATGCTGATCATTTGAGACTGATACTTCAAACTCTTTGCAATGGCCAGTCATATGCTAAATTGTCCAAATGTGAATTCTAGATGGACAAAGTAGTATTTTTGAGCCACGTCATTTTGAGACATAGCATATTTGTTGATCCTGCTAAGGTTGAAAATGTATTGAATTGGCCGAGACCTACGAATGTCCTTGAAATCCGTAGCTTCATGGGTTTAGCTGGTTATTATCGTCGTTTTATTGAAGAATTTTCGAAAATAGCTAAACCTATTAGTCAACTAACATAGAAGAATTAGAAATTCATTTCGTCGGATGAATGTGAAGCTAGTTTTCTTGAATTGAAGACGAGATTGATCACAACACATGTGCTTAGTATTTCCTCAGGTACCGGAGGATTTGTAGTGTGTACAAATGCATTTGGTAAGGTTTGGTCTGTGTTCTGATACAACATGACAAGGTGGTTGCTTATGCGTCTCGTCAATTAAAATCTCATGAAACTCGTAACCCTATTCATGACCTGGAATTGGCCGCCATTGTGTTCGCTCTGAAGATTTGGCGCCATTATTTATACGGAAAAAAGTTTGTTATTTATTCAGATTATAAGAGTCTGAAATATCTCTTTTCTCAATCTGATTTAAATATGAGGCAACGCAAGTGGATGGATCTCCTGAAGGATTTTGATTGTGAGATTCAGCATCACCTTGGATTGGTGAACGTTACTGCAGATGACCTTAGTCGTAAAGTTCATGGCTCTGTTTTGGCCTCTGTTAATGTCGCCAAAGTAAACGAGGATATATGAACTTCTGGTTGGACTTTTCACTCGAATTGGAATTCTGTCATTGTCTCCGCATTGCAAATTGAGCATAATTTGATATCTAAAATACGAAATCACCAACAAAGCGATGCTCAGATTCAAAAGTCTAAAGAACTTGTATCTGCAGGATATTATTCTGGTTTTCAGATTGCTTTTGATGGTTCTTTACGACTTAATGGTCGGCTGGTAGTCCCTGATAATTTTGATTTGAAATATGTCCTTCTTCGTGAAGTATATTGTAGCAAATACAACATACATCCTGGAGGCCGAAAAATGTATTTGACATTAAGATCTCAATTCTGGTGGAGACGTTTGAAGAAGGACATTGCTGAATTTATTTCGAAATGCCTAGTCTGTCAACAAGTGAAAGCCGAGAGAATGAAACCGGGAAGATTACTCCACAGTCTCGAAATTCCAAAATAGAATTGAGAACATATTGCTATGGACTTTGTGACTCATTTACCTCATTCTCCCAAGGGCTGTGACGCTATCTGGGTTATTATCAACTGGATTTCGAAATCTTCGCATTTCATTCCGTATGAGCGGACTTATCCTTATAAGAAAATTACCCTTTTATACATCGAGAATATTGTGAGACTGCACGGTGTGTCAGTATCGATTGTATCAGATCATGATCCCAGATTTGCCTTTAAATTCTGGGGTAGTTTCCAAGAAGCTATGGGTACGCATTAGGCTATGAGTACTGCTTATCATCCTTAAACTGATGGACAAACTGAGCGTACAATTCAAACGTTAGAAGACATGTTACGTGCTATTGTTATGGATTTTAAAATTGGATGGCAAGATGCCTTATCATTGGTAGAATTCTCTTATAATAATAGCTTTCAAACTAGTATGGACATGGCACCGTTTGAAGCCTTATATGAGAGACGATGTAGGTCACCGTTATTTTTGGATGAAATTGGGGAAAGAAAAATGATTGTACCTGAAATGATACAGGAAATGAATGACAAGGTTGAATTGATTCGACGGCGAATGAAAGCGGCTCAGGATCACCAAACGATTTATGCTAACAAACGAAGACGACCCTTCAAATTCCGAAAAGGTGATAAAGTGTTTTTGAAAATATCTCCTTTCAAAGACACTGTTCAATTTGGCATGCGAGGAAAATTATCTCCTCGATATGTTGGTCCATACGAGATCTTTAATCGAGTTGGGGATCTTGCTTATCGGTTGGCATTGCCATCAGCTTTATCTGCCATTCACGATGTGTTTGATGTTTCTATGTTGAGAAAGTATGAACCAGATCCATCACATGTGCTTCGACCTGATGAGGTTGAGCTCGATCCTTCTCTTTCCTATATTGAACAACCTGTTTGCATTATGGATCGGAAGGAAAAAAATATAGCATAACAAATCAATTCCACTTGTTCGAGTACAATGGACACGACATGATGTGGAAGAGTCAACGTGGGAATTGGAAAGCAAGATGCGAGAGTCATATCCGTACTTGTTTGATTCTATTCCGTCTGTTCCATTGTATTCAATGTATGATGATCCATTTACTCATTTTAATTTTGATATGTACTATAATTGGTGAAGTATTATATGATTTCCAATGTTATGTATATATAGATACTTAATATTTCGAGGACGAAATCTTTTAAGCGGGGGAGAAATGTAAGGAACTCGTATCGTATTATCGTAAATCATATTTTGATTCTCGATAATTCATGAAATTGTCTTATTATTAAGTATATGAAGTATATAATTGACAATGAAATTGAGAAAATATGTTTTGATAATGAAAGATTGTAGTAATAATTGATTTGTGTTTGAAAGATATGCTGAACCGCAATAGATAAGTGACACATGTTACGGTTTTTAGCATGATTATATGAGTATTAGTTCAAATGAAATGAAACAAATTTCATTAGAAAGCTAATACATATTACTAAAACTTTCATGTTTTGAGTTTTGTCCAAATCCATTTGGAAATAGGGGTAAAATCATACCGAAGTGTATCGTGTGCATTGAAGTTCTTGCTCTGACATATTTTGGTAGAATGAGCATAACCCTTGCGTCCGATATCCAAATTGAGTGAGGTTAGTGGCAAAGGAAATCAAAAATATAGATCTACAACTATCATGTCAACCACTTTTGCTAATTCGAAACTTAAATAGCGTTTCATACAGAACAAGGCGCGCAACCGCGCAAAAACCCACGCACCAGCGCGCGCGACTATGAATAACACGTTCTGGGCTGAACTAGGAACGCTACTGCGCCACTTCTTTTGCGCCCCAGCGCACACACCTTGGCTGCACAACATTTAATGTTGATAAGAATGCGTTTACCGATAAATTTCTCCTCATTTCCTTTGAACTTTTGAAAGAAAAATTGGAATTTAAGTTCTATCGTTCGATTCTACCTCAAAACACTGTCGAAACTCAAAAAAAATTATATATTCGGAATCCTCGTGTTGAGAGAGTTCTTTTGAGGTAATTTTCTTCTAGATTCAGAAATTTTATTTATTGAATCGCTGGAATAGCATGTGTTTGAATTTGATATCAATATATGCGATAGAATAACCGACGAGAAACTAACTTTCAAAGTCGGAATTGAATTATGTTATAATTTCAATTTTATATGAATTTTCAAAGTTTCAAAATATTTTTGAAACTTGAATTTTGATTGTAAATGAATGAATGTATAATAATGATTGTATAATTATGAATTATTAGGATTTATAATGCTATATAATTATCCTAATAATGAAAATGTTAAACAAAATAGCGTTGAACGACTTGATACATTCAAATACGCTATTAGTATTGCATTTGAATAAATTAATTGATTGAGATAAATATTTTGATTATGTAGATAAATTTTTTATACTGAAATCCTAAAGCTACATTGAACTGGAAACGAAGAATTAAGGTAAACGAAGAATTAAGCTATGTTGCGACCGAGTAATATATGACAGGTATCTGTGTCATATGATATATGTTTGATTGATTTGACTTAAATTATGTGTCTATATGCCTTATTTGTTGCGTTGATGTGGCATACATGACATTCATGTTGGTAAATCGATGTCTAAAATAAATATTTTGTTAACACACATCATTTTATTCATACATCGATACATGACATGCACGTTGAGCTTGATCCTCGGATACCTTTATATCATTGGATTTTGATTCTGGGGTTTGTGAGTATTATACTATGTTTGACATTATTTGGCCCTTCAAAACATAGTCATATGTGGTCCCTATGATTGATTGATTGAGATTTGAGATTTGATAGCGTTTTGCTGACTCTATCATACTGATATTACCTTATACTTGATTGAGGTCGGTACTCCAGGTTATCAGGAGACCGGAGATGGTATTTCTGGAGGTAGTCACATCTATGTTGAGGTTGAGTGGTCTATCCTAGTGTATATATGTATCTATATACCGAGGCATGTCCCGAGGATATGAGTTATTTGTATGTAGTTGATTTAAGTCATGTGTGGGCTTATTTTATGATGTGATGTGTTTAGACGAGACTTTATTATATACTACTTTTAGTATTATAATTATAGTTGACACATTTTGGGCTCATTGTAAAGAAAAATTTTATTCATTTTCCGCTGTAATAATTTATCTTAATCAAATTACATTGTAATAACGATTAGGAGTTAAGGGCTCCACAGAATGAGTCGGATCGGAACAGAATTTAGCAAAAGATGCAAATTTTAAGAAAACGATTTATAGCAAAACATAGAGTATACGATCAAATTTTAACTCTTACATAAGCCTGTAAAATATATATAATCCCATTTACTGTAATTCAAAGGTGTGGTTTCAAATTTGATCCATACTTGAACGTAACCTTGACCAAACCTGTGTAGAGCTTGAACGTGAATTGGACAGCATTACGAGCAAGACTTGGACTTGATACAAAAGAAAAATAATGCTTAACATGTTGGCTAGACATTGTAGAAACTTGAATGGAAGCTCGTGATCTCGCAGTTACTTGCTTGAGGAGGGGAAATTATGACGATTCGAATTAGGCTCGATTTCACTTTTATTGCTGCTTAACTCCTTTGGGAACTTCTTGGCTTGACTATAATTTATTATTTGGACAGATTAACACCTTAAGATAATGACTACTTGCTGCCCAAAATTTAAGGGCACAACAACAATTTTCTCGCACGAAAAGGCCGAATTTTTGGTGAGATTGTGGAGGCTTTTTTTTTGGAGTATGAATTGTCTAGGCCATGGGTGTTATTTATAAGCTGAAAATGGAATATCAAGGTCCATATGGCCGAAATCTTGGAGCCCAAATAACATCCATGATGGTCAATTTGCTCAACTACTTCAAATGTCACTTTGGTTTACTAAAAGGTCATCTTTTACACCATAAAGATGTCCAACTCCTAGCTCATCCCTTGGTTGCAAAGGGCGAATTGGGAATTATTTTGATAGGAGATCAGAGTTTTTATTGTCATTTTAGGACAATATGGATGAACTTCTTTGAGCTAGATATTAGTATCCATGAGCTAGGGTCTGAGTCACCAAGTTACTACACCTTTGTCCTTGTGGTTTTACGATGTCTCGAGCTATATTATGCAAGATTCTGCAATCTTGAACTGAAATTTTAACTCCAATTGTTGAGATTTTTGACAAACTTGACCTAAAAGTTTTGAATTTATTTCTTGCGTGATTTTCTTTGAAAATCCGAGTCCTCACATCCCACCCTCCTTATTGGAAGTTTCATTCTCGAAACTTGAGTTTGCTTGATGTAGAGGCACTGGGTGCACATCTTCTCTTATAATCCCATATTGATTCTCGCTCAGTACGATTTTACCATTATAGTTTGACATATGGAATGGTTTCGTGTCTGAGTACCTCATTTTTGGTGTCCATTAAATGGATAGGCACTTCTTCGTATTTTAGTTCCTCATTCAGGTTCCATTCTATTAGCAATGGTGTGACTTCAAGAATGTGATTCAGGTCAAGGATGTATCTTCTTGGCTGTGAAATGTGGAAGACGTTATGGACTCTTAACATGTCTGTAAGATATTTTATAAGCTAAGGTTCCGACTTTTCCTAGAATTTCAAAGGATCCGACGTATCTTGAATTCAACTTTCTGAATTTGTTAAATCAGGCTACTCCCTTCGTAGGTGAGACTTTCACATAGGCTTTTTCCTTTCTTCAAAATCTAACCGTCTTCTTTTCAAGTCAGCCCAACTCTTTTGTCAATCTTGTGTTACCTTGAGTTTATCCTAGGTTATAACTATTTTATAACAGTTATTGAACAGTTCAGTTACCATGACAGCTTCCCCTCCAACTTCATCCCAATATAGAGTGACCTACACTTTCATCCATACATGGCCTTTTAAGGAGCTATTTCAATACTTCTATGATAATTATTGTTATCGACAAATTTAATCAAGGGGGTGTTTAATTCAATTTCTCTGAAGCCTATGGCACATGCCTAATAATATCTTCAAGAGTCTGTATTTTTCTTCTTAGTTTGGGATTGACAACTCATGCCGAGAGTGATCTTGGTACCCATGGCTTCTTAAAACGTTTCCAAAATCGGAAAGAACCTTGGGTCCCTATTGGAAAAAATTATTACCGGAACACTGTGTAGTCTTACTATATTGTCCATATATAGGGTGGTCATCGTGTCCAAATTATAATTCATATGAATATGTAGGACATGTGCAGATTTGTTAATTTATCCATTGTCACGCCCCGAGCCCGAGCCCAGGCCTGCGCCTGCGTGACTGCACAGTGGCCTCTATATCAAATATTTCGTATTCGTCCTTTCTTTGCGAAAATGATTAACCCAAGTTGCTATAGAAGTCCATTATAAGCTCATTATAAACTCATTTTAAATATTTATTTTTTAAGACGTGGGACAAGGGTATCACAATTACTCTTCCTTCAGAACGCGACGTCCTCGTCGTGCCCTGACCCCTCGATCCACCATTGTCGAGAATCTAGAGGTGACTACAGTCATGTAACACTTTGCCCCGCAGGATCAAGAGGTGGCTCTCATGCACGTAGCACTTTGTCCTACATAGCACTTATTTCCCGGTGTTCCATGCCGGTGTGTAACGTACCGTATTTTTAACTACTTTAAAATTTGCGGAAAAATAAAATTTTTCTTAAATACAAAATAAACTTTCAATTTTCGTTCATAAATCAATTGTTCATCCAAAAATATTCGCATTAAAAGATATCACCAATAAAATTTGCTAAAGAACAATACTTGTTTAAACATCGCAAACAAAACGTGAAATCAGAGTAGTTGAAACATGGCATAAAAACTTAAAACATGGGCGGTCCTCGGGTTTAGCCTCCCGCTCAGTCCGAGCCGGCTCACTGGTCCCCACCTATCGTCTCCTCAAATTCATCCTCACCTGCATCGATCAAGTCTAGTGAGTCTAAAGACTCAACATGAATAAACTTGATATAACAAGTAATACGTAATAAAACCACATGCAACTTTTAAAATAGAGCGTACATACTTTAAACTTGAACATGCATATAAAAGCTTGAACATATATACATACCATAGACGTGACATAAACGTGAAACTTTTCTTAAACATGCTTGCAACATACATACTTGAACATACATGACATAATTTTGCGTAGAGGCATGTTTCAAAGCAATTGACTCATACATAAATGCGTCTGATCAGACTAAACCACAGTACTGGGCTGATAGGGAAGATCTACAGCCACATACATGAGATCCCCGTTCATGCTTTAACGGGTAGATTGGTCCCTGGTCATGCTTTACCGTTTTTCAATCCTGATCTAAACCCGGTCATGCTTTACCGGGGTGGATTGGTCTCTGGTCATGTTTTACCGCTTTCCAATCCCATACATAATTTGGTCACAAGACATTTAGCATACCTCAAAAACTTGAAAGTATTTTCTTTGGCACGTCGAACATACTTACTTGGCGTTGAGGGATTAGTTGGATTTCGCTTGGGGCCACTGCTGCTCATACTAACATGAGTTCAACCACTTATCTTTCATAGCTTAGACGTAGGTATTCGTGCTCGCCATCGAATTAAATAAATAGCTTATGACATTCTAGATCACTCGGGACTTGACCTCGTTTAATCATCGTATTAAACCATGACGTAAAACCCCAAAGCAATCAATATGATTTTACCCAAAACTGGAGTACACGGACCCCGTGCCCAGGTCCGGCTACGGGTTCGTGTAGGTTCTGTAAAAGTATACCAAAAAAGAAGTAAGGACACGGACCCCGTGCCTGGGTCCGTCTAATGGTCTGTGTAGGCTCTGTATGTTGACACTTCGAAGGAAACAAGGACACGGACCCCGTGTCAGGGTCTGGCTACGGGTCCGTGTACCCACTGTAAACGTAAACCAACGGTAATTCTTATACTAATGGCTTATTCCTCCTAACTTGATCATATCGACCGAGAACCGACACCTCGAGATCCGTCCTAGGATGCTATGGCACTGACTCGAGCCTATACAACGTCCCAAAGCAACTACACATCATAAACAACACAACCCAAGTCTATGGATACGACATTTGACAACAAACCATTTTTTTTTACGACTACTAACCAACTCCAGTGCCTAACGACACGAAACGAAACACCAATCACCATTTCAACATCATTATTAATATCCTAAATGCAGCAGCGATCACCTGTCGATCCCCATCGAAGCTTGCAACAATAAAACTCCAAGAACACATTTTTCAGAAAACGCAGTTTGAGCAGTCCCACAAAAACAACCATAACTCACTCATTTCTTATCTAAATGTTTCAAATTTTATATCAAATCGAAGGTATCAAAAATTTCTACGTTTCATATGTTGAAAGTATTTCCAGAAAACCGACTGAAAAATCGAAGAAATTAAAAATACAGCAAATTCGTGTTTTGAGATCCAAAAACAGTTTCAAAAGTGATCCAACCATATTTGCTCAAACTTCTACATAACATACACATGGTTATCATACAATAAACATCAAAATTATTAATATTAAGAGATCGATGCGAAAATGAGATAATATACATGCCTTTTGATATTTAAATTTACCTAACCGACGACTCTGAAGCGGGGAAAGATGCGAGGTTGATCCGGGACGAACGTGGCACGATTTTCTTGAAGAAAACTCAACGAAAAAGTTCTGGAAAACTGAAGGGGAGGGGCAGCTGCTCTTGCTAGAAGCACCCTAGGTTTACTTCTCTAAAAAATAATATGAAATGGAATGGAGTGTCGTGTGTGTAACTAACGTGTATAAGTGTGTGTAAATGTGGGTGTGTGCGTGAGTTTGTGAGATTAATTGGGGATAAAAATGTTTAATCACACAATTAGGGGTGCTAATAAAATACTAATTAAGTTGTTACTAAAAATGCTAGTTTAAAGGCTAATAAAAATGCTAACTCACTTTAAAAATTTAAAATATACAATTGATAAATCTTAAAAGTTTTGTTTTAAAAAAATCTTAAAATCACTAAATAATTAAATTAGGCTTTAAAATACCAAAAACTAAATAAATTATTTAAAATGCCTCATCCTTAACTTAAAATAAAATACCACGTTTTAAAATTGCCAAAATCGTCATCGGTCTCTTTTCCTCTATCCCGCATCGAATAATCGCCTGAAACATGAAACTCGAGAAACAATTTAACGTGCATCAAATAAACATAAATAATTTAAAATAATGCATTTGAATAAATCATGCATCGCTAAAAAAATCCATTTAAATTTGAATAAATAATTTAACAATTAAATAAATGCATGGAATTTATGTGTACTCATTTTGGGCTCTACACGGTGACTGGATCTGATACCATTCTGTCACACCTCGAGCCCGAGCCCGTGCCCGAGTCGCGCCTGCGTGACTGCACAATGGGTCCTATAGCAACTATTTCGTATCGTCCTCGTTTTACGAAAATTATTAACCCAAGTTGCTATAGAAGTCTATTGTAAGCCATTATAAACTCATTTTAAATCTTTAATTTTTAAGATGTGGGAGAAAAGTATCACATCCATTATCCAAATTTCATTATGATTTTGTCTTATTATTTTTTTTGTAATACTACCACAAGGTCATGGAAATATGCTATCGTCTCTACTTCGGTATTTCTAATGGTTTAAAAGGTCATCTAGGCTTTTGGTTTTCTTTGACCTTTCGAAAAATTTGGCACCTAACAGCCAAATCTTTCCTCATTTTATTCCACCATAATTTTTTTTAAATCTCGGCACATCTTGGTACTACCAAGGTTTCCAAAATTTATGACTTGTATGCTTCAGACATCACATATTGTTAAATAATTTTCAATTTCATAAACGTCATTTCATCCACGGAATTCCCTTTTCATCAGTCTATAATTCTTGAGCTTTCCCTTCTTTGATTTGTTCCTAAATTTTTTTCAAGGAGAGATCTTGGTCTTGATTCAATTTCACTAATTCTTACAGGCATGATTGCACTGACAGTGAGGCTAGGATTACTTTTCCTATGTCCTTTTGGCTTAGCGCATCACCTATCTTGTTATCTTTACCTGGATGGTAGTTTATTGTTTGAACATACTCTTTCATTAGTTTGATCCACCGTTTATGCCTCATGTTTAATTTATTTTTGTGAAAGGTATTTGAGGTTTTGGTGATCAGTAAATATCTCACATTTGGCACCAAAGAAGTTGATCCTTCGGATCTTTAGAACAAATACAATTGCAGCTAATTCAATATCATGTGTTGGGTAATTTTTCTCACATGGTTTTAATTACCTCGATACATAAGCAATTACTCGCCCCTCTTCAATGAAAAAACATCACAATCCTCCTTTGATGCATAATTGTAAATGATGAAATTCCTGCCTTCTTCCGGAAGTGATAATACTGGCGTAGAAATGAGTTTTTTTTTTCACGATCTAAAAATTCTTCTCACATTCTTCTGTATAATTGAATTTAGGGTTCTTCTAAGTGAGCTCGGTGAGCGGAAAAAAATCCTTCAACACATTTTCTATAACAGCCGACTAATCCCAGAAAAGCTTCGAATTTCTATTCTAGTTTTCGGTCAAGACCAGTACATGATTGCCTCTACCTTTTTGTGATCCACTTATATGCCCATTTCAGATATTATATGACCCAAGAATGTGAATCTTTTTAACCAAAATTCACACTTCTTGAATTTAGTGTATAGTTATTTTTCTTCGAGCATCTGTAGAGTAAGGTGAAAATGTTCCTTGCGGTCTTCCTCGCTTGTTGAATATGCAAGAATGTCATCAATAAATACTATGACAAACTTGTCGAAGAAATTCTTGAACACTCTGTTCATGAGGTCTATGAATTTGTTGGAACATTGGTCATATCAAAAGGCATTATCATGAACTCATAGTATTCGTACCTAGTTTTGAAAGTTGTTTTAGGAATATTCTCTGCTTTAACCTTCAGTTGTGGTAGCCTGACCTTAGATCGATTTTTGAAAAGATCTTAGCTCCTTTTAACTTATCAAAAAGGTCATTTATTCTTGAAAGATGATTTGTTCTTGGTTATGAACATATTGAGTTCTTTGTAGATCGATACACAATCTTGTACTTTCGCCCTTCTTTGTTACAAATAAGACCGAAGCTCTCCATGCAGAGATAATTGGTCTAATTTATTTATTGTTTAACAAATCATGGAGTTGCTCTTTTAGCTCTTTGAGTTCAGATGAAGCCATTCGGTAGGGTGTCTTATATATTAGTGAAGCACTAGCTATCGATTTAATTTCAAACTCTACTTTGTGTTCCAAAATAATTCTAGGTAACGCTTCTCAAAACTCTCGCACCACTGGAATATTTTATAGCTTGAGTTTGATTCCTTATTTTACTACTCTCATTATTGCTAGATAGATTTCCTTACCATATTTCAAGGTGTCACGCCTCGAGAATGAGGCGTCGGTGACATCCAGTATTGTTAATCAAATAACAATAAGCCTCGTAGCAATTAGCCAAATATCAATCTATTTCATAAAATTCCATTGTCTTCACATGAAAGAAAAGTACAGAGTTAAGGAAGCGGAGAGTACAAATATGTACGAAGAAAGACAAAGGAACACTAATGGGCTTGAACATCCAGAACTTGAATTCCTTCCTTCTCATTCTTTACCAGCCCCAGAACTGCTCCTGTTCTTTTTCTTTTACATGTTTTTCATTCTCATCTGGAGAGAGACATTAGGGGGTGAGCGTTTTGGGAAACACTCAGCAAGTGGGGCCGATCGCATACCAGAAAATATTTGATACATAATACTTTTAAAACATTCTTCTTTTTACATAACATAGTAAATCAGAGTTGAATGAGCAGAAGTCAAAATTTGAACGAATCAAAGCTTCCGAGTTGGATGAACAGAAATCAGACATAGAGCAAATCAGAACTTTGAATCAGAACATTTCAAAACAGAACTGATCAGATTATAATGATCATGGGCTATCCTTGATCTTGGGCTCCCTCTGGGGCCTTCTCCTGTAAATGGGCTCCCTCTGGGGCCTTTTCCCGCATCCGGGCTCCCTCTGAGGCCTTCTCCCATAGACAGGCTCCCTCTGGGGCCTTTTCCCTCACAGGTTTTCTCGATGCATCATTATCAGATTCAAACTTAAAACTTATCATTCGGAGCATGATCAATTCAGAAGGAAGGACACAAACGAAACGGAAGAGCACAAACGAACGAACAAACAGAATGAAACACTTGAAGAAACTTAGTGATTTTTGAAATCCATACTTATACATAATATACAGTAGACGATCAAATTTTAAAACATACATAACTTTAAAACATATAAACCAACTTACCCTTGGTTCGAAAGATAGGATTCGAACTTGCTTTCTAATCGGACGAAGTCTTGGCCGAAGCTTGGGCAGCACTTCCTCGATTTCTTGGAGAAGAGTTTGTGGTTATTTCAGCAGCACTTTGATGTATTTTGTTGTGGCTCAAAATCACGGCATGAAGTTTTCTTTTCTCCCTTGCCTTGGTCGAAATTTTGGAGGGAATTGAGAGGAATTTTGAGTGTGTTGTTTGCTATAAAACATGGGGTATTTATAGGTGAAAAAGTGACTCTTCCCCTACCATTACATCAGCCAAAATATGGCCTTCTAAATTCCCAAGGATGATGGTCCAAGTGGCTTCCAAATGGTCAAAGTTTATCCAAAATCAAAGGTCACTTTGGTGTACTCAATGGCAACTTCTTACACATTGATTATGTCCAACTTTTAGCTCCTTTTATGGCCATAATTTTGTCTCTTTCAGGACAAACATCAATGAGTTTCATTGAGCTGAGGGATTAAGTTCATGAGTTGGGGGTTTTCTCCCAAGGATGAATGAGCTTCCTTGAGCTGAGGGTTTCAGCTTGTGAGCTGAGGGTTTCTTCAATGAGCTTCCTTGAGCTGAAGGTTTCTTTAGTAAGCTTCCTTGAGCTGAGGATTTCTTTAGTGATCTACTTTCCGAGCATTTCGATGTGATTTGCTTCGAAAATTCGGGTCCTCACATGCCACCCTCCTTATTGGAAGTTGCGTCCTCGAAACTTGAGCTTGCTTATTCTTCGAAAAGGTAGGGATAAATGGTGCACATCTTTTCTTCTAACTCCCATGTTGATTCCCGTTCAGTATGGTTAGAACATTGTATTTTTACGTACGGGATGGTCCGGTGTCGTAACACTTGTTCCTTGGTGTCCACTATACGGATAGTGACTTCTTTGTATCTCAGTTCTTCATTCAGGTTGTCGTCATGTAGTAGAGGTGCGACCTCAAGAATATGACTCTAGTCGGGAATGTATCTTCTCAGCTGCGAAACGTGGAAAACATTGTGGAGTCTTGACATGTCCCGCGGCAAGGCTAGTCGGTAAGCTAAGGTTCGAACTCTTTCAAGAATCTCGAAGGGTCCGATGTATCTTGGGTTCAATTTTCTCGATTCGCTGAAGCGGACCACTCCTTTCATAGGTGAAACCTTGACATAAGCCTTTTCTCCGACTTCAAACTCCAACGGTTTTCTCTTCAAGTCAGCCTAGCTCTTTTGTCGATCCTGTGCCGCTTTGAGTTTCTCTCTGATAATGGCTACCTTTTCAACAGTGAACTATACCAATTCCAGTCCGGTGATGGCTTTCTCCCCGATTTCATCCCAATACAGCGGGGATCTACATTTTCGATCGTAGAGCGCTTCATAAGGGGCCATTTCTATGCTACTGTGGCAGCTGTTATTGTAAGTGAACTCCATTAGGGGTAGATGCTCACTCCAATTTTCTTTGAAATCTAGAGCACACGCTCTTAACATATCCTCTAAGGTTTGGATCATCCTTTCATTTGGCCGTCTGTTTGAGGGTGATAGGCCAGGTTGAGGGTGACTTTTGTCCCCATGGCTTCTTGGAAACTTTTCCAGAATCTGGACCCAATTATTGGATCCCTGTCGGATAGTATACTTGCTGGAACTCCATGTAATCTTTCTATGTTGTCCATGTACAGGGTGGCTAGTTTATCAAGGTTGTATTTCATTTGCACAGGTAAAAAAGTGTGCCAATTTGGTTAGTCGGTCGATGACAACTCAGATCCCATCAGGTTGTTGTTTTAACTTTGGTAATCTTACTACAAAGTCCATGGAAATGTGTTCCCACTTCCATGTTGGGATCTCTAGCGGTTGTAGGAGTCCTCCAGGTCATTGATGTTCAGCTTTGACCTGTTGACAGATTTGGCATTTAGCGACAAAATTAGCTACATCCTTCTTCATTCAATTCCACCAGTAATTATTTTTCAAGTCCCGTTACATTTTGGTACTTCCAGGATGAATTGAGAATTTTGATTTGTGTGCCTCAGACATCACTTCTCGTCGAATCTCATTGAGGTTCGGTACCCAAAAACGTCCTTTCATCCATAGGACATCTTTCTCTTAGCTTGAAATTCTTGGGCTTTTTCTTCTTGAATTTTCTTCTTAATTTTTGTTGTGGAAGGATCGTGATTTTGTTTGAGCTTTATGGTTTCTTGAAGGCATGGTTGAGCTGAAAGAGCCGATAAATTTACTCTTCCTATATCTCTTTGGCTCAAGACATCTTCTACCTTGTTGGCTTTACCTGGATGATAGTTGATTGTTAAGTCGTAATCCTTCAAGAGTTCAATCCACCTTCTTCGCCTCATGTTTAATTCTTTTTGGGTGAATATGCATTTGAGGCTCTGGTGATCAGTGAATATTTCGCATTTGACTCCGTGAAGGTAATGACTCCAGATCTTTAGCGCAAATACAATTGCAACTAACTTGAGATCATGGGTTGGGTAATTTTGCTCATAAGGTTTTAACTGCCTTGATACGTAGGCAATTATCTGACCTTCCTGCATAAGCACACATCCTAATCCTCCCTTCGATGCATCACTATATATTGTGAAGTTCTTGCCATCTTCAAGAAGTACTAGCACTGGTGTAGATGCAAGTTTTCTTTTAAGAATCTAAAAACTCTTCTCGCTTTCTTCGTTCCAAATGAATATAGAGTTCTTCTGTGTGAGTATGGTGAGGGGTATGGCCATTGAAGAAAATCCTTCAACGAGTTTCCTATAATATCAAGCTAAACCCAGAAAGCTTCGAATCTCAGTTACTAATTTTGGTCGAAGCCAGTCCACAATTGCCTCTACTTTTTTGGGGTCTACTGAAACACCTATCTCAGAGATTATGCGACCCAAAAAGGCGACGCTTGTTAGTCAAAATTCACATTTCTTAAATTTGGCATGTAGTTCTTTTACCCTGAGTGTCTGTAGAGTGAGACGAAGATGTTTATCATGATCCTCCTTACTTGGTGAGTATACTAGGATTTCGTCTATGAATACAACCATGAACCTACCGAGGTATGGCTTGAAGACTCTATTCATGAAGTCCATGAATGATGCTGGAGCATTGGTCAGTCCAAAGGGCATTACTGTAAACTCGTAATGGTGGTATCTTGTCCTGAAGGCTGGTTTAGGAATATCTTCCGCTTTGACCATCAATTGATGGTATCCTGATCTCAAATCGAGTTTTGAAAAGACCTTGGCTCCTTTCAATTGGTCGAAAAGATCATCTATTCTCGGGAGTGGATATTTAATCTTAATCGAAATCTTGTTCAACTCTCTATAGTCTATACATAACCTCATACTCCCGTCTTTTTTTTCACATACTGTACAGAGGCTCCCCACGAAGATGCACTGGGTCGGATATGCTATTTATCCATTAACTCTTGAAGTTGATCCTTGAGTTCCTTTAACTCTGCTGGGACCATTTTGTATGGTGCTTTTGAGATCGGTGTAGCCACGGAAATCAAGTTGATCTCAAACTCCACTTCACGGTTGGGAATTGTGCCAGGCAATTCTTCAGGGAAGACGTCCGAAAATTCCTGAAAAAGTTGAATATCCTCTATCTTCAGAGTAACTTCATCCTTTACCTCGCTGATCATTGCTTGTAAAATTTCTTCATCACTTTTCATGGCTTTCCAAGTTTGTGATGCCGATAGAAGAGATTTTTACTCCTTAGATCTACCATGGTATATGATTTCCTCATGGTTTGAAGTCTGCAGTTTGACACTCTTCTTCTGGAAATCCACCAAGGCATGATTCTTAGCCAACCAATCCATTCCTAGGATTGCGTCGAACTCGGCCATATTTAGTTGGATCAGTTTTGCCTTGAAGATTTGATTACTGATACAAATTTTGCAATTTCTACATACTTTATGGGTTTCAATCGTTTTACTAACAGGCGTTACAACACTTAATGGTTCACTAAGAGTTTCTCCTTCTAGTTTCATTTTCTTAGCAAACCTTTTGGATACAAACGAATGGGTAGCACCACAATCAAACAACACATAAGCAGGCATTTTATTGATTAGAAGGGTACCTGCTACCATATCATTTGTGTTATCAGCTTCTTCTTGCGTTATCGCGAAGACTCGAGCATTGGGTTTGACCTCCTTCAGCTTTTGGTTTTCTGAGTTTGTTTTTACTCCTTTGTCCTTGTTCTCAGAACAGTCAGCATTCTGGTGACCTAACTTTTCACACGTGAAACAGGCACCAGTTTGCTTGTAACATTCCCTCAAGTGTCGCATGTTGCAGTTAGGGCAAGGTCGGATTTCTCTGTTGTTAGGGTTGGTGAAAGCTCCTCTTGATGGTCCACTTGCATGGTTGGATCTTTTAAAGTTCTGTCCTCCCTGGGACGACTAACTAGAAAAGGGTCGTTTGTGCTTACCCTCTTCTTCTCTGCGCTTGATGTCAGTCTCAGCGCTCATGACAGTTCCCATTAAGTCAGCAAAATTTGTGGGTTTGAATACAGCTAAGGCTGACTGTATTTGACTGTTTAGCCCTTTCTTGAAACGATGCATTTTTAGGGTTTCATCTGCCATTATGGTTGGAACGTACGTTCCGAGATCATTGAATTTTGAGGTGTACTCAATCACCGTCATGTCTGAAGTTTTCACAAAGCTTTCAAATTCACTCAGCTTTTGTAAACGGAATTTCGCCGGATAATACTACTTCAAAAATTCCCTTCTGAATATTTGCTACGTAATTGGTCCATTTTCATCTATGGCTGGTAAGATGGTCTCCCACCATTTGCGGCTCTATCTTCAAGAAATGGTATCACCACTTCTACCTTGAGTTCTTCGGGCACTTCCAGCAGATGAAGTTGGCTTTCTACATTTTTGAGCCAGTTGTGACCAAATTCTATGTCGGGGTTCCCGTCATAGGTGGGGACTCGGTTTCTTCGGAGGGATTCATAGTGACTTAATACCACATGGTTGGGGTTTTCGTGGTGGTTGGATAGCATTGTTGGCGTTTGGGTTCAGAATCCCTTTTCGCGTCGCGGCCACAATGGTGGCAATTGCCATCAAGTCTTCTTGACAAAGGTTAACTCTAGGCGGCGGAAGTAGGTCTTTTTCTTCATCCTGATTGGCTCTTCGTGGGTTACAATTGTTTCTTGGTGGTCTTCCTGTCATTTCCTATAGAAGTCGAATGAAAAAGGTTTAGAATCAAGGAGATGAAAAAAAATCAAAAGTACAACATCGGACAAGTAAAATAATTGGTTCGAACAAAATTTTTCGTTGGATTTTTCCCAAGTGGAAAGAAGTGTTAGTTTCGCATTGATTGAAAGCAGTGACAAGATTGAGTTTCGAGATTCTATGCGGAAGAATAAGCCATCCAACTATGGCGACAGCTGGAATTTGAGGATTTAAAAAACGAAGATGTGTATGATGTATCAGAATGACTTGGATAGAAAGACATGGGATTTTGTCAAAATTTGACTTCGCCAAATTTTGTCTATCAAACTCCCAGCCGGATTATGAACCTGACGGCTCTGATATCACTTAAATGTCAAGCCCCGAGACCGAGAAGTCGGTGACATCTGGCATTGTTAATCAAACAACAGTAAGCCTCGTAGAAATTAACCAAATACCAGTCTATTTCATAAAATTTCATTGTCTTTACATGAAAGAAAAGTACAGAGTTGCGGAAGCGGAAAGTACAAACATTTACGAAGAAAGACAAAGGAACACTAATGGGCTTGAACATCCAGAACTTGAATTCCTTCCTTTTCATTGTTTACCAGCCCCAAAACTGCTCCTGCTCTTTTTCTTCTACATGTTCTTCATTCTCATCTGGAGAGGGACGTAAGGGGGATGAGCGTTTTGGGAAACACTCAGCAAGTGGAGCCGACCGCATACCAGAAAACTTTTGATACATAATACTTTTAAAACATTCTTTTTTTTACATAGCATAGTAAATCAAAATTGAATGAACAGAAGTCAAACATTGAACGAATCAAAGCTTCAGAGTTGGATGAACAGAAATCAGACACAGAGCAAATCAGAACTTCAAATCAGAACATTTCATAACAAAACTTATCAGATTATAATGATCATAAGCTATCCTTGATCTTGGGCTCCCTTTGGGGCCTTCTCCTGTAAATGGGCTCTCTTTGGGGCCTTTTCTCGCATCCGAGCTTCCTCTGGGGCCTTCTCCCATAGACAAGCTTCCTCTAGGACCTTTTCCCTCACAGGTTTTTCTGATGCATCATTATCAGATTCAAATTTATAACTTATCATTCGGAACTGGATCAATTCGGATAGAAGGACACGAACGGAATGGAAGAGCACAAACGAACGAACAAACAGAATGAAACACTTGAAGCAACTTAGTGATTTTATAAATTCATACTTATACATAATATACATTAGATGATCGAATTTTAAAACATACATAACTTTAAAACATATAAACCCACTTACCCTTGGTTCGAAAGATAGGATTCGAACTTGCTTGCTAATCGGACGAAGTCTTGGCCGAAGCTTGGGCAGCACTTCCTCGATTTCTTGGAGAAGAGTTTGTGGTTATTTCAGCAGCACTTTGACGTATTTTGTTGTACCTCAAAATGACCGCACAAAGCTTTCTTTTCTCCCTTGCCTTGGCCGAAAGTTTGGAGGGAATTGAGAGGAATTTTGAGTGTGTTGTTTTCTACAACACATGTGGTATTTATAGGTGAAAAAGTGACTCTTCCCCTACCATTACATCAGCCGAAATATGGCCTTCCAAATGCCCAAGGATGATGGTCCAAGTGGCTTCCAAATGGTCAAAGTTTATCCAAAATCAAAGGTCACTTTGGTGTACTCAATGGTCACTTCTTACTCATTGATTATGTCCAACTTTTAGCTCTTTTTATGGCTATATTTTTGTCTCTTTTAGGAAAAATATCAATGAGCTTCCTTGAGCTGAGGGATTAAGTTCATAAGCTAGGGGTTTTCTCCCAAGGATGAATGAGCTTCCTTGAGCTGAGGGTTTTAGCTTGTGAGCTGAATGTTTTAGCTTAGGAGCTAAGGGTTTCTTCAATGTGCTTCCTTGAGCTGAGGGTTTCTTTAATAAGCTTCCTTGAGCTGAGGATTTCTTTAGTGAGCTACTTCTCGGGCTTTTTGAGGTGATTTGCTTCGAAAATCCGAGTCCTCACACAAGGCTTCTAAGTCTGAGAAGCAGAAAATAAGGATTTTTGTTCCTTGGCTTGCCATGAAATACGATTTATTCTTGGTTCATGGTTCTTGTCTAGCCAACCAATTTCCAAAATGACGTTGAAATTCACCACAGTATGCTGAATAAAATCGACACCGAATATATGCATATTCATACTTATTTTATTCTTTTTTATAATTATCACGATCACTATCTCAAAACTTAAAAACAATATAGAATCTTGGAACATAACTCCTTATTAGCCTATTGGTTTAAGTCCCGAGAATTATAACCTAGTTGTTAATAAAATTTCTTTCAACCTTGTACGAAAAAATTAATTCCTCAAATAGTTCTTCTTTTACTAAATCTTTATTAATCAAGACTATGAGCCTAGCAAGCTCTAAAAGAAACGAGCTTCATTGGATGCCTTTCTCCTCTAATCGTACCTTTTTTTGTACTATAAGAAGAGTGATAACTTATTATGTATGCTACACTTTCCTCGATGCCCACCAGTATCTGATATATTACTTTATTTACATAAGGTAATGAAATTTTTTTTCCAAAATAATATAAATTTCTTATTGTTTCTTACATTCATACGATATTCCAAAATCTACATATTTAAATTTAGCACTTAACATCCCAAATTTAGTGTTCATACCGTTAATTATTGACACAAAAAATCAACTTCTATATCTGAATATCAAAACTTATATAATTTTTATCTCAGATTTTCATAAAGAATTTATTATCCTCGAGTCAAATATTTCATCTTAAGTCGGAAGCTTATTTTAGATAGGTACATTCTCAAAAATTTAAGTCAACTTATATCTGATAATTATATTCTCAAAAATATAATTCAACTTGTCTCTGATATGCACATTCCCAAAAATATAATTCAACTTATCTCTGATATGCACATTCTCAAAAATATAAGTTAATACAATTTTTTTTTTTAAAGATGGTTACACTTCTTTCTTTTCATAGTATATTTTTATTATAAGCATAATATTAGTCTAACCTAGTCTATCATCTCTCCATCATCATTGTCTTCTTCCACTTCATCCATTGGTGCTTCTTCTTCTTCTTCTTCTTCTTCTTCTTCTTCTTCCATGATTTCCACGATAAGGTGCAGATAGTTATTTTTTTCTTGTAGTCTATCCAAAGTATAGCATGAAGCTTGACGATGTAACGTTCTTGCTTGGTAGAAAGGACTTCGTGCTGATGACGAGAGCGATTAGCAAGGTCCTTCTCAGTTTCAATCTTTTCTATCAACTCTCTCTTAAGGGAAACTAGTCGTACCACGTGAGATAAGTTACGTGGGATTAAGGTGAGTTGGCTCTCTGCTTGATCAAGGTGATGGGTGAGACGTTGTATATCAGTTTGAAACAGGTCCTTAATTTCAATGAGTTTTTGTTTCTCTTGTTTCTCTCTAGCGAGTTGAACCTTTAGGGTTGCAATCTCTCGGGTTTGATTGTTAATGGTAAGCTGACACATGCAAAGGACATCTTGAGCACAAGTTCGTGGGGCGGTCATCTCCTAAACCAATCGAATGCAAAGGGATTAGAATCAAAGTTACATTATCAGACAAGCAAGGTATTTGGATCGAACAAAATTTTTCGTGGGATTTTCTAAAATGGGAAAGTTCAACAATTTTGGCATAGATTGAAATATGGAATCGTGGATGGAATCGAGTGTTGAGATTTTTATGCAATGATATAAGTCATTCGAATATACCCACAAATGGAAATAGCTCGAAATTTGAAATTTAAATTAAGGAAAATAAGTTTGATGTGTCGAAACGATTTGGATAAGGAGACGCTGGGATTTTGCCACAAGTTGTGTCAAATTTTTTCTATCAAAATCCCAATCATATTATGAACTTGAAGACTCTGATACCATTTAAATGACACGCTCCGATTTTGAGACGTAGATGACATCCAGCATTGTTTAACAATTTCATTGAAAACAATAAGCCTCGTAGCAAATAGCCAAAAAACCAGTCTAATTCATAAAAACACATTGTCTTTATATATGTGAAATAAGAAAAATATGTAAGCTGTTCATACAAAGAAAAGTATGAAATGCAGAAGCAAATAATATATAATCATGAAATCAGGGACTTGTTTTTCATAACTCTGGATTTCTTCACCAACCTCGAAATTGATATTGTTTCGTCTCTTCCACATGTTCTTCATTATTATCTAAGGAGGGACGTAAGGGGGTAAGCGTTTTTGGAAACACTCAGCAAATGGAGCCGATCGAATTCCAGAATAACAAGTTATACATATACATATATTTAAAGTGATCATTTTTCAAAGGAGAAGACGAAAATGAAACAGACAGAATTCAGAACTTATATCATATCAGACGATCATATCATTTCAAATAGAACATAATTTTAACAGAAAAAAATCTTATAAAATCTGAATTACTTACTGAATACATATATTATAATAAATATCAAGGGCTATTCTTGATCTTGGGCTCCTTCTGGGGCCTTCTCCTGCCCGCATTCAAGCTCTTTATGGGGCTTTTTCTCATGGATAAGCTCCCTCTGGGGCCTTTTCTCTCACAGAATTTCCCGATGCGTCATAATTCGAATCATATAAAACAAACTTATCCCATTTGGATGAAACAGACGGATCAATCAAAACGAAATGGACGGAATGAATCGGATCGGAATAGAACTTAGCAAAAGATGCAAATGGGAACCAAACTATTTATAGCAAAACATACAATATATGATCAAATTTTAACACATATATAAGCCTTTAAAACATATGTCCCCAGCTACTGTAATTCAAAGGTGCAGTTTCGAACTTGATTGATATTTGAACGTAATCTTGGCCGAACTTGGGCAGAGATTGAACGTGGATTGGACAGCATTATGAGCAAGACTTGGAAGTGAGACACGGCAAAATAATGCCTTAAAATGTTGGCTCAAATGAGGCTTGATTTCGAATTTATTGTCTCTTAACTCCTTAGGGAACTTCTTGGTTTGACTATAATTGATTATTTGGATAGATCAACACATTAAGATAATATTTACTTGCTGTCCAAAATTCAAGGGCGCAACAGCAACTTTCTCGCACGAAAGGGTCGATTTTTTGGTGATTTGTGGACACTTTTTTTGTAGTATGAATTGTCTAGGCCATGGGTGGTTAATTTGATCAACCACTTCAAATGTCACTTTGATTTACTAAATGGTCATCTTTTACACCATAAAGATTTCCAACTCCTAATCCATTGACTGCATTTTATTGTAATTTTATGACAATATGGATGAGCTTCTTTGAGCTAGAAATTAGGATCCATTAGCTGGGGGTTTGCTTCACCTAGTGGCTACACTTCGGTCCTTGCGGTTTTGCGATATCTCGAGCTCCATTATGTTGGATTTTCACATCTTGAACTGAAATTTTAAGTCCAATTGTTGAGCTTTTAGTTTGACAAACTCGAGCTAAAAGTCCCAAATTTATTTCTTGTGTGATTTGTTTCGAAAATCTGAGTCCTCACAATGTATAATTATATATTTATATAGCACTAAGGATGATTTTAGTGTTTGGTATTAAGGAGGAGATATATATAGCCACTTATCAGCAACTTGTTATTATTACCCATTAAACTTTTAATACTGTAGGAATAATAGGAAAGTTTGGGTTCCTATTACAAGTGATACATTAAAGTGGTTTTAGACCCATCCTATTGAAGTATTTTTAATCATATCCATCGAAAGTGCTTTAGTGAATCGGGCCTAGGCCAATATGTCTAGATTTTCCATTATATATTTTACTAAATTCTTTAGACATATTGGACTAGTTGTCACAATGCAGTAAAATAGCTGGCATAGGTTTTTGCCATAACTCTATATCCAACAATAAATTTTTGAGCCATTAGGCTTCTTTACCGCATATGCTAATGCTATAAATTCTGATTTCATTGTTGAATGAGTTATACAAATTTGTTTTCTTAGAAGTCCGTGAGATGGCTTCTCGATCTAAAGTAAATATGCATCCAGAAGTTGTTTTATTATCACTTACACTGATTATCCAACTTGCATTAGTGTAACCTTCAAGAACTACCGGAAAATTATTATAGAAAAAACCAAAATATTTATTCCTTTTGAGATAACCCAACACCCTAGCAATAGATTTTCAATGTTCTAAACTAGGATTACATGTATATCTGGAAAGCTTGCAAACTGTGAAAGTATGTTAGATCTACAGCAATGCATTGCATACATCAAAATACAAATTGCATTTGTATACTCAATCTGACTCAGATATTCCCGAATATTCAAATAGTTTGCAAGAAACATCAAAGGTGTGTTAGCTGTTAGAGTAGATACCCCGTAAGTAAACTGTTGGCTGGGGAAGCGTGCTGGATGATTGGCTTTAATTGTTTGGGCCTAGGGTACAATTTTCTGATTTTTCAAATTTTTGGGCAAAATTGATATTTTTGAAAATTACTTCAATTTTCCTGTTGGAAAATTAAATTTTAGAAAATTAATAATTTCTTGTAAAATAAATAATTAGAATATGATTTTAATTATTGATAGTAAAAATGAGTTTTTACATGAAATCAATTATTTTTGATTTAATTGGAAATTAAATAAAGGTGTTTATTTAATTTATTAAATTCTTTAATAATTGTGCTGGTTAGTAATAAAATTTTTAGATATTTGGTTTATCAATTAATTAAAATTGTTTAATTAAATTAATGTTAATATTTGATATTAATTGCATGAAGGACGATCGAAAGCCTTGACCAATGTGTTTGGTGTATGTTAGGATATTTTATTGTTTTATTCGTTTTGTTAATATTTGATAATTTTAAAGTGGGCCTGGTTTATGTCCCGTTCCCACCCCCATGAGATGTATCCTTTATGTGCCATGGCTATTTAAATGTAATCATTAGAAATAGTGGGAGATCAAGACTGGAAGATGGTGGACCCGATGCACAAGATAAAGACATGTAAAATATTGGAAGCTTTTTGTAATAGTTGCATCTGCATCTCTGCATTCACCTAGGTTTTGGACCTGGATCCATGTTTGGCTCACATAGATCTAATAGTGTTGGCGATCGATCATCCTTATTTATTTATTGTTGAATTTTATATTATGATATATGCGATATATAGTAATATGCATGTATGTATATTATTAAATAATATAGTTGCATGAATCCGGAAAACATACAAACTCGTGGCACGCGTTTTTAAAATTAAAAATGATGAGACAATTTTAAAATTAAAATCCCTCATTTTGAATATGATTCAAAATTTATATCAAACCGTAAAAGTAAAAATTAAAAGAGTTTAATTTTTCATTGCCTTCCATCAATCATAGTTGCATGTTGATCGCTACCCGCGGACAGTGTCTGGCTCATATTATTGGGGAGGCCTGGACGCCGGAAAGTTGTGACTTCCACCGGACATATGATGTAAATTGAGTGGAACTTCCATGACTTCGGCTCATATTATTGGGAGAACTCATGGCGCCCGTCCACTACAATTCAATATTGATGGGTCAGTTTGACACGCGAAAATAAACGGCGTCATATTATTGGGTCCTTATTAAACGTGAGGCAAAACACACGGAGGTTGAATAGAGATGCAATTGGATTCTATCTTTTAGAAATTAAAATTGGCTGATATTATTCGGGATTATAATTGGCTAATTGGACTCTACGTGCCCACTAAGGAAATATGATTGCCCTTTTTCATCAGAGGGTGATGGAAATGTCAAAATAGTGGGAGGGAATTTATAAAATAAAAATCCATATTTTATATCTTAAAATTATTTTAAAATAGTCAGTAACAGTTATCTGTTTTTCTTTTCGGTATATTTGCAATGTCGTCACGCAATCCACTTTCAATCATTCTCGAACAAAACAAATTGACTGGCCCTAACTATCATGACTGGTTTCGAAATTTAAAGATTGTTCTGAACTCAGAAAAGATTGCGTATGTGCTTGATAAGAAGCCACCGAAGGAAGCACCTTCGAAAGTCAGTCCGACTGAATTGGCTAAGCTTGAAAAATGGTGGGACCATGATATTTAAGCTAAGAGCTACATGTAGGCTTCTATGTCGAATGAACTGCAGAGGAGGTTCGAGGAGGCTGCGAATGCTGCTGACATTCACCTGCAACTGAAAGAATTGTTTGCTGTACAAACTCGTTCAGAAATACATGCTGTTGTTAAAGAACTCATGACTACACGCTTGCGAGAGGGGGCTTCGGTCCATGAGCATGGTGTTAAGATGATTGGGCTCATCGAGAAGTTGGTAAGACTCGACTTGGTTATCCCCTAGTGAGCTCTCGACTGATATTCTCTTGTTGTCTTTACCTGCCTCGTTCGATGGATTTGTGATTAATTTTAATATGAATAAGCTTGAGGCCACCCTTGAAGAGTTGGTCAATATGATTACTAGTTATGAGGCCACAATCAAAAAGGATAAACCTGTTTTTCTAGTGGGTTCTTCGTCCGGCACGAAAAAGGGGGCCTCATATAAAGGCAAGAAGCGTTCTGCCCCTCCAAAGAAGAACAAGCCCAACAAGAAGCTATAAAAGAAACCTACCCCGAGACCCACAAAGCCTGACAAGTCAGAACAAATCTGTTTCCACTGCAACAAGCCTGGACACTGGAGGCGTAATTGCTCGGAGTATCTTGCCCAGAAGCGTTCTGGCCATGGTATGTTTTATATTGAAGTTATGTTTCTATTAATTCCTCTTCTTGGGTATTGGATACCGGATGTGGTTTTCATCTATGCAATGATTTGCAAGTGATAGAAAGAAGCAAGAGGCTTAGAGATGGTGAGACCTTTCTAAGATTAGGAAATGGAGCAAGGGTTGCTGCTACTGCCATTGGAGACATTACTTTAATTTTGGACAATAATTTTAAGTTGTTTTTGAGAGATGTTTTTATTTGTTCCTGAATTAGTTAATAACATTATTTCTATTTCTATGCTTGATAGGGATGGTTATTTTTGTGTTTTTGCTAAAGGTGTTTGAAATTTATACAAGAATGAATGTTTGATTGAAACTGGAGAATTAACAAATGATCTCTATAACTTAAAATTAAAGGAGATTCCATTAAACAATGTCCAAGCGCATACGAAAACAACAACAAACAAAAGGAAAATAGAAAATCCAAACCTGCACAAATATGGCATTCTAGACTAGGTCATATTTCTCAAAGAAGGATTCACAAACTAGTGGGAGAAGACATGTTTGACTTGTCAGACACAAATTCTCTACCTACTTGTGAGTCCCATCTAAAAGGAAAGATGACAACCTCCTTTCAATGGAAGTGTGGAACGTGCACATGGTATACTGGATTTGATCCACACAGACGTTTGTGGCCCGTTAAGTGTTGGCACAAAATTTGGGCATTCCTACTTCATTACCTTTACTGATGACCATTCGAGGTATGGGTACGTTTATTTGATGAAACACAAATCTGAAACATTTGAAAAGTTCAAAGAATTCAGATCAGAAGTAGAAAATCAGCTCGAAAGAAGTATTAAGGCACTTCGATCTGATCGAGGTGGAGAATACTTTAAGTGCTGATTTTTTGGGTTATCTAAAAGAGAATGGGATTCTCTCACAGTGGACTCCACCAGCAACACCACAATTGAATGGTGTTTCTGGACGTCGAAATCGAACCCTGATGGACATGGTTCAATCCATGATGGGATTCACTGAATTGCCTACATCGTTTTGGGGCTTTGTGCTTGAAACTGCGGCAATGTTTTTGAATAATGTTCATACCAAAGCAGTGGATAAAACACCATATGAGATATGGATGGGAAAAACTCCCAAGTATTCTTACATGAGAATATGGGGATGTCCTGCTTACGTGAAGCAGACAGTGGGAGACAAGTTGGATAGTAGATCCACTTTGTGCTACTTTGTAGGATATCCAAAGAATTCTGTTAGATATTATTTCTATCATCCTAATGAAGCAAAAGTGTTTGTTTCAAGAAATGCCACCTTTTTGAAAAAAGAATTTCTATTAGATAGAAAAGGCAAGATGATAGAACTTGAAGAAATTCAAGATACTCCCTCAACTATAGAAGTTGAACCCATTTCCCAAGAACCAGTAGTTGACGTACAAGCTCCTAGAAGGTCTGATAGGATTATTAGACCACTTCCAAGATATACGCTTCTTCATGAACAAAGCCGTGATGAGCATTGTGTTGGATGTGATCCAACGAACTTCAAAGAAGCAATATCTGATACTGATTCAACCAAATGGCTTGAAGCCTTGCAGTCTGAAATGAACTCTATGTATTCAAACCAAGTCTGGACATTAGTGGATCTACCTGAGGGAATCGTTCCCATTGGATGCAAATGGATCTACAAAAGAAAGCTTGGGGCGGATGGGAAGGTAGTGACCTTTAAAGCAAGACTGGTTGCAAAAGGTTATACTCAAAGGCAAGGAATTGACTATGAGGAAACTTTTTCACCGATAGCTATGTTTAAGTCCATTAGAATACTGCTAGCCATAGCAGCATGGTATAACTATGATATATGACAAATGGATGTAAAGACTGCATTCCTCAATGGAGACATCAAAGAAGAAATTTATATGTCTCAACCTGAGGGATACACAACAGTGGGAAGTGAGCATAAGGTATGCAAACTTCAGAGATCAATATATGGTCTCGAGCAGGCGTCGAGGAGTTGGAACCTCAGATTTGATAGCACTATCAAGGAATTTGGCATTGCCAAAAATCCTAAGGAACCATGCGTGTACAAGAAAGTTAGTGGGAGTGCAGTGACACTCCTAATACTTTATGTTGATGACATACTACTCATTGAGAATGATGTAGGATTACTGCAATCAACTAAAGTATTGTTAGCAAGTAAATTCTCCATGAAAGACATGGGTGAAGCATCCTTTGTATTGGGAATATAAATCTATAGAGATAGATCAAAGAGGATGTTGGGACTCACCCAAGCCACTTATATCGATACAGTTCTGAAGCGATTCTCTATGGAAGAGTCCAAAAGAGTATACTTACCAATGTGTCATGGTGTTACTCTATCTAAAGCCATGTGTCCCAAAACTGATGAAGAGATAGAGACAATGACATGTATTCCATATGCGTCAGCCATTAGTAGTATCATGTATGGTATGATATCGACATGTCCTGATGTTGCTTACGCTCTGAGTGTTACAAGCAGATATCAGGCGAACCCTGGTCCAATGCATTGGAAGGCCGTGAAAGATATTCTTAAGTACTTGAGAAGAACTAAGAACTTGTTCATGGTCTATGGAGGTGGAGAATTGAAATTGGAGGGCTACACTGATTCTATCTTCCAATGTGACATAGATGATTCAAAATCGACATATGGTTTGGTATTCATGCTTAATGGTGCGGCTGTCTTTTGGAAGAGTTCCAAGCAAGACACCTTTGCGGATTCCACCACTGAAGCTGAATATGTTGCTGCATCAGCTACAGCCAAAGAGGCAGTTTGGATGAAGAATTTTGTCCAAGAGTTGGGCGTCTTTCTTAATGGAGTTGATCCAGTTCCGGTGTACTGCGACAACACTGGTGCCGTTGCGCAAGCAAAGGAACCAAGGTCTCATCAAAAAGCCAAACATATACTGAGGAAGTTCCACATCATCCGGGAGATTGTGGGAAGATGAGATATATCAGTTGAAAGAGTCCCCTCTACAGATAATGTTGCTGATCCACTTACAAAGCCCTTGCCAAGACCATTGTTTGAAAAGTATCGCAAAGCAATGGGATTAAAGTTTATGGGTAGTTGGATCTAGGGCAAGTGGGAGATTGTTAGAGTAGATGCCCTGTAAGCCAACTATTGGCTGGGGATTTATTGACTCAAGTGTAATAAACAATCTTTATTTTAATATAATTTACCTTTTTTAATATTTTCGTTATACTTTATCTGTATACCCATGCAAGCAGCATAGATAAAGTCCTTGATTATTCTTTAATACAAATGAATCGTAATTTGATGTTGAAACTCATTTGTAAACACTGCATATTCTAAATTCGTTCCTAGTCGATTCAACCGCCTAAAACAGGGATAAAGGTCGCTTGAGCTCGAGACTAGCATCTGTGATGTTGTGTACTGCGTTTCTTGGTAAGGGCATCGAGATGTCCAAACATACAGATGGGTAGTCATATGATGAATATACCGAACAACCCTCCCTCGGACTTTTAAAGTGGTTATCATTCATCGAAAGGATAATTCCGTGGTTATGATTGCACACCATTAGTCCTTACGACCCGGGACAACACTGAGGCTCTATATGCTAGGGCTGTGCTTTGGCTCATTTACCGGCTCCAGGAGAGTCATCAGGTGGCGAGGTTGGGTACATTTGCGACACATATAGGAGCCAGTGCATTGTAGTCGGGGATTCACCGCTCACCTGCGGGTGTGGATATCCTATGTGATCTGAAGTAATCATAGTGCATGGAATCTTCTGTCAGTGTATGAGATGTACGTTGAATAAGAAGTTTTCCAAATAGTACACGCGATGCCACTATTATATGTGTCACATAGTTATCGAATTAATATGCAACCCTCGATGAACGAATGGTTGCAGATTCGATCGGGATATATGAGATGAAGGGACCGTACTGTACGTTAATCATAATTGACTGGTTCTTGTAGGGACTATCAAAGATACCTAGGGGATCATGGGGCGATGCTACTAGACGCTCTTACCATGATCCGATGGGTGCAATCAGAAATGAGTTTTGACATTGTTGATCAAGGTGTTGATGAAAAGAATGGGGTTAACTAGGGTAAGCCCGAATAAAAATAAATGTTATTCTGAATCACAAAGAGTTGTGAACCCAAGGCTAGCTGTATCCCTGAACCATTGAGGGTCACACAAGCACCGGATCGTTTGTTCCCGTTGAGAGAATAAATTCAAGAAGTTGAATTTATATTATGATCTAGTAAATTCAAGAAGTTGAATTTATGATAATTAAATTTTGAAAAATAAATTCAAGGAGTTGAATTTATGAGATAGTAAATTCAAGAAGTTGAATTTATGAAATTTGGAGAGAATAAATTCAAGGAGTTGAATTTATAAAATTTGATAATTTAATTTATTAAACTCAAAAGTTGAGTTTATTAAATATTAAATTTTGGAGGTAATAAATTCAAAGAGTTGAATTTATAATTTAAATATTAAATTCAAATGTTGAATTTATATTGGATTTAAATTAAATGTAATGAGTGTATGTATTATGAGCTTGTAGGAGTACAAGACCAACATACAAATTATTAAGGTTCTTAATTGGATTTTAAAATATTAATTAATTAATTAAAATAGTTGGACTAGATTAATTAATTTATTAAGCCTATCAAGTGTTTGATTTAATTAATTGACCCTAAGCTTATATATATGTGTATTAGGTTTGGGGTTAATTAATCAACACTCATAATTTTGAAAAAAAAAAAACCTAGCCTCCACAATTTCTCAAGTGTGATTCACGAGAAACGTATCTCCAATTCCTCCAAAATATTTTGGCCACTTTTCAAGAAAAAGAGATTTGAGTCATCTCTCAAATTTTTGGTCTCAACGTAAAAACTTCTTTCAAATATTCTAGTGCTATTTGAAAGAGGAACAAATCTTCTGGTCATGGACTTGATAGAAGGAGACTCGAAGAAAGTTCGTAGAGAATTTATCAAGAGCTATCTCCGCTAACCCCGGAATAGTTGGAGCCTCGTGAAATTTTCACTGAAGGCATAAATTCTAACATCCTATGAATGTTTTGATTTTGAAAACCACACGAACGCCCAATCAAATATATTTTGATTGTCAAAATAAAATAAAAATTTTAAAACTTCCGCTGCGTTTGGGCGTGTAGAAACCGAGATCCAACATTAGCTTCTTTAGTACCTAAATAACTAAATTTATGAATCACTTTCTCAATATATTGAGATTAACAAAAGGAATAACCCTTGCACAATGATCAGTTACACAGCAATCAGTTAATCCTATTGGCTATGTCAACTGATAAATCAGCTTGACACGTCATCAGTTAAGGAATATAGCTATCGACCGACAATTGTACAAGAGCAGACTGCAATGTGTAGTGGGAACGTCGTCTTTCAGAAAAGCTACAGTGTATGATTGTCAGAAGAATGTTGACGTCGCTATACAATGGATATAAAAATTCAAAATGCATTCATTGTTACGTTGAAAGAAAATCCTATAAATAGCCGTGAAGATCAGCTGAAGCTGAGTTACCGGATTACAAGTTTTGCAACTTAGTGTTACAGAGTTACGAAGTCATCAAGCAATATAGTCAAGAACTCTGCATTTATTCTTTCAAGTTTAAAAGCTCCAAAAGCTCACGCTTATTATACACATTCATAGCTTTCAAGCTATACCTTGAGCTTAAAGCACAAAAACTCATTGTTATATTATTCGATCTCGTAGAAGATCAGTTGTGCTAAGAAATTACACATCAGTTGAGTACTGATAATTTTATATGTGGGGACCCGGACGCTAATTCATGTCTTAATCATTATTAAAGTCAAATATAACAATTAGGACAAGTGGGACTAAATTTTTTTTTTAATTATAAATGTGGAAACATAATATATTCTATCTAATATACATGTCATATAAAAGTATAAATCATGTACTACATGTCTCTATCTCAACTAGGTTCAACAGTTATACATCAAGTGCTGAATCCTATTCTGCTTCTGGGACCGGATCTCCACACTAACTATCATCTCTCATCCTCTTCCTGATCCTGATCATGTCCCACCTGTTGTCATGCACACATACAAACAAGACAACAGCCGGATAACTCCGGTGAGAATTACATTCCCAGTATAAATCATGTATACATGCATTTCTTATAAACAAGTATAAAAGCGTGAACAGATAATCATAAAATGTATCAAATCAGACACATGAATCAACACAGACTCTGAATTACACTCAGTGACTCTTAGACTCACATAAATCAATGCAAACTCTGAATCACATTCCGTGACTCTTGGACTCTAACTCGACTCGTCCTAATCTAGGGATCCCGGTCTGAATAAGAACATACACCCACCTACTCTCCAATCGGGGTGGTGGTACATTCATATTCACGGACTTTGGACCTTTCCGTATCGAATCTCAGCGATAAGAGCTGTGAGAACCCGAGATTTTTCTATCCAAGGTGAATCAAATAAGTAATACGAACTTCAAGTTTAACTCAAACTAAACCCTAAAATTTTCGTTCCAACTAGATAACTTGAATATTAAGTTAGATTTCAGTAAATTTAACTCGAGAGAATAACTTCAAAGCTCGGAGATCAACTCAAAATGAAGTCAAGCTGAAAGTAACTGCATCCATCGAAGTACTGTCACGGGAGGAATAAAACCCCAGCTCAAGGACTCGATCCTTCAGCTCGAAGAAGCTCAACCAAGCTTGTCCTAACAAGAACAAAAAGGGAGCTATAAGTGGAGCCAAGAGTTTGGACAAATTGAATATGCAGGAAATAACCTTTGCGTTAACTTATGAAGGAGCTAAAGGCTAGAACATATTAATGATGCAGGAAATGACTCTTTAGAAAATCAAGGTGACATTTAAAGAGTGCATGAGATTTTGAACCACATTAAAACCCTTTCTTGGAGCCCAAGTGGTCGACCAAGGTAGGCTAGGTGGAAGTTCTTTTTGTTGCCTATAAATACTACTCAATAGGTTGAGAAAGAACACACCAACACCTCTCAAATTTCGGTTTTCCCTTCTCCTCACTCTCCCAAATTTTCGGCCAAGCAAGCAATGAAGAAAGGAGGAAAATTTGTACGGCCCAGTGCTGAAACTTTGCGTCGAAGTAATGCCGGATCGAAGACCTCATTTGTCAAAATTAAGTCAAAGTGCTGTCAAAATTTCGAGAGTCAAGTTCGTGCCAAAGTTTGAATTTTCGATTCTACCTTCGATATACTGTAAGTGGGCTTTTGTTAAGTATTTCGTTGTAATTTGATCTTTGTATAAAAATATCATGACATACTAATTTATGTCACTATTTTCGAAAATTACTGTGCACTACGTTTAAAATTTCGATCGATTATGTGTTATCTTCTATGCTTCGAATTTCTTGGTTCCGCTGTGTCTGTATGAACACTCTGAAATCTGAACATCTGAAAAGTTCTGTCTGTGACTTCTGAATTCTGTTGCACTGTTACGATTCGAATTTGTAATGGGACGAGAATTGTAATTCTGTCTGGCCCTCATTGGTGGGTATAAAACCATGTTCTGTCTGGCCCCCATTGGTGGATATAAAATCATGTTCTTTTCTGGCCCCCATTGGTGGGTATAAAACCATGTTCTGGCCTCAAACCTTAGAGGACTAACATATTGGGGACAATTTGACCATGGAAATGAGATGAGTAACAGTGTTCTGTCCGATCTGTTCTGTTCTGTTCTGAATTGATTTGATCTTTTTCTGAATTGCTATGAATCATCTGATAAATTCTGTCATTTATTCGATTCGCTTCTGTCTTGATAAGTTAAGAATATTAAGTTTTGAAAGCCTATTAAAAGGACGTTTTAAGAAAAACTAAGGTCTATATGTATCTTTGGAATCGATCGACCCCCACTTGCTGAGTGTTTCCCAAAACACTCACCCCTTACAATTTCAGATAAAAATGAAGAGCAAATAAATGAGGAGGAGCAGGAAGCTTTCTGGGGTTGGTGATTGATGATCAAGAACAAGAGTCAAGTTATCCCCTTTTGTTTAGTTTTCCGCATTTCGCAACTTTGATGTATTTTATTTCATTGTCATTGTAAGACAATACTTTATTTATGAAAAAGACTGATTTGATTTGATACGAGGCTTTATTGTTTTCAAGATAATTGTTAAACAATGCCGGATGTCACCGACGCTTCGGATACGGGGCGTGACATTTAAGTGGTATCAGAGCCGCCGGGTTCATAATCCCGCTGGGATTTTGATACACAAAATTTGGCGAAGCCAAATTTTGGCAAAAGCCTAGTGCATTCCAATTTGAGTCCAACTTTCATCTGTTCTTGAAATCCAACTTTCATCTGATTCTTAAATTTCGAATAGACTCCAGAAATTTATCCCTTCAATCGCTTCGCAATTCTTAGTATCAAAATTTTTCCACAACCACTTTATTTCTATTATTTGTGCCTTTCTATCCCTTATACGATTCTGATGCTTTGCCTTCGATTTTATCCTAGGAAATGGCTGCTCCACGTACCCGTGCTCAGGCTGCCCTTCGCATGCGCCCGCTCACGATTGGCAATCAGACTAGAGAAATTGCGACCCTGAAGGCGCAACTGGCTTGAGAAAAGTTGGAGAAACATGAGATTATTGAGAGTAGACTCATACTGGAGACTGATGTACAATGATTGACTCATCATCTGGACTTGGAAGAGAGCCAGCTACTGCAGATGCCGACTGATTCCTCTCGCATCACGCGCTTAGCTGCACTTAACAGGGATTTATTGGATAGAGTGGAAATAGAGCGAGGACGTCCTGCTCAGGCTCGTCAGCTCCAGGAGGAGTACAACGCCAGACAGGATCGGTACATTTCGAAACTCCATGGCACTATGTACAGACTTCAAGATCAGAATAATTACCTGCATTTGGTGATAGAGAACATGGAGGAAGATGAGGTAGCATAGATGGAGGTGGCCGGAGATGACAGCGCCAGTGACAGCGATGGCGAAGAGATGTTCGATTAGATTAGCATTATAATATCTGGGTTGTAATAAAATTTGTAACTAAGAAAATACTATGTGTACCAAATTATTTTGAAACTTTCTATTATCCTTCTATTGCATATTTAAAATTTTGATGAGTATCTTATATATAAAATTGGTTTTATTTTTATAGGAAAACAACATGGATCTTCAACGCATTATAAATGAACTTCAAAATCAACTTCAGGAAAAGGAGTCAGAAATTAAAACACTGAAAGAAAAAAAATGAGAAACTCGAAAGAGATAATTTCCAGTTAGACGGGAATAATGTATGCATGACGGAGGATCTTCGTGAGGCCAGAGAGGAAGAGAAGAAAATACGCGAGGACGTAAGACGTTATGCCGCTTATCATCTAGAGTCAGAACGTCGACACGAAATCACCAAGAAAAAGTTAAACAAAGCTCACGATAGGATTTTTACCCTCAAAATCCGGGACGATAGCCTTCTCAAAACACAACGCCGTCTGGAGGAACAAATCGCAGATCAAGAAATCAATGAGAAAGTAAGCCAATCAACAATACAGGAGCTACAAGATAAAGTAAACAACCTTGATCATCACAACACACAACTGCAGAATTACATTGAGCACCTGCAATATGAAGTGGTCAACATGGAAGAACTCGTAGAGCAACTAGAAGAAAACCTGATGGAAGAAGAAATTAACGAGGCAGTAGCGATGGAGAGGTTATAGACGAGTAGAGAGAGAACTCTAGACTAGGCATTGATTGTATTAAGAATTATTTGATTTACCATTTGTTTCGAAACTTTGGCTTGTATGAATTTCAAAAATATAATGAAATTATTTTAATTACACTTTGTGGCAAACAAATTAATAAAATACATGTTTATAGGATATGGCAGGCAGACCACCCCGAAACAACCGTAACCCTCGTGGCGCCAACCAAAATGAAAATCCACCACTACCTCAGAGAGTAAACCTCAGCCAAGAAGATATGATGGCAATAGCCACTATCGTAACTGCGACGTTGCAAGGATTCGTGAACCCATTAGCTAACGCCATCCAACCACCTCAAGAACCACAACCGCGTGGAATTAAATATCATTATGAATCTCTAAGAAGGAATCGAGTTCCAACCTTCGATGGAAACCCAGACCCGGAAGTCAGTCACAACTGGCTCAAGAATGTCGAAACACAATTGCATTTACTGGAGATACCTGAAGAACTGAGAGTGGAGGTTGTAACACCGTTTTTGGAAGACCGAGCTAGGAAATGGTGGGAAACTGTGTCGCCATCTTTGACAGAAGTGGAAGAGATCACATGGCAGATTTTTAAAAGAGAGTTTTTGAAACAATACTATCCAGCTGAATTTAGACTACAGAAGTTGGGTGAATTTGAAAGCTTCAAACAGGCTCCAGACATGTCAGTAATGGAGTACACTTCACGATTCAACGATCTGGGAACCTATGTCCCAACGATCAAGTCGGATGAAACGTTAAAAATACATCGTTTCAAGAAGGGACTCAACAGTCGAATTCAGTCGGCATTGGCAGTATTCAAGCCAAACAGCTCTGCGGATTTGATGGGCGCTGCAATGAGTGCAGAAACAGATATCAAACGCCGTGAGGAAGAAAACAGGAGTAAGAGGCCGTTGGTCAACCAAACTACTCAAAATGGTCTCAAGTTTAAGAAACCTAATCATTCAAGTGGACCTCCAAGAGGAAATTTTAACAGTGCTGGCCACACCGAAGAAAAGTGGTGCGATACATGTCGACAGAAACATGTTGGAGAATGCTATCGGAAGACAGGTGCTTGTTTTAAGTGCGAAAAGGTGGGTCATAGAATTAAGGATTGTCCGGACAACAAGGAAAAAGGGGTGGGGCCCAGCAAACAACATGAAAACAAGACTAATGCTCGGGTTTAGGCAATCACCCAAGAGGAAGCTGATAACACTAATGAAGTGGTGGCAGATACCATTTTACTCAATGAAATGCCTGCATATGCGTTGTTTGATTGTGGTGCCACACATTCATTTGTGTCTAAAAGATTTGCTAAAAAGCTTAAACTTAAACATGATACTCTTAGTGAACCCTTAAGAGTGGCAACACCAACGAGTAAAGTAATTGAATGAATCACACAAAGTGTATCGAAACTGTAAAATTTGTATCAGCAATCAAACTTTCAAAGCGGAATTGATTCAACTCAATATGGTTGAGTTTGACATCATTCTTTGAATGGACTGGTTGGCTAACAACCATGCCATGGTAGACTATCAAAGGAAAGATATTAGACTTCAGACTTCGAACAAAGAAAAAGTCATATACCACGAAAAATTCAAAGAACGAAAATCTCTACTATCTGCCTCACAAGCCTGGAAGGCTATGAAAGGAGGTGAAGAGATTTATCTAGAAGTAATCAATGAGGTCAACGTGGGAGAAATCCTAAAGTTAGACGATATTCCAATTGTTCAAGAATTTCCAGATGTTTTCCCTGAGGAATTACAGGGGAAGATACCCGATATGGAAGTAGAATTTGAAATCAATTTGGTCACTGGTGCTGCACCAATCTCAAAGGCACCATACCGAATGGCTCCAGCAGAATTAAAGGAGTTAAAGGAACAACTCCAGGAATTATTAGACAAGAAGCAGATTCGCCCAAGTGTATCCCCGTGGGGAGCTCCAGTGCTATTCGTAAAGAAAAAGGACGGGAGCATGAGGATATGTATTGATTACCGGGAGTTGAACAAGATAACCATAAAGAATAAGTACCCACTTCCGAGAATAGATGATCTTTTTGACCAGGTAAAAGGAGCCAAGGTTTTCTCAAAGCTCGATCTGAGATCTGGTTATCATCAATTGAAGGTCAAAACTGAGGATATACCTAAGACTGCTTTAAGGAAAAGATATGGACATTAAGAATTCACGGTAATGCCATTTGGTCTAACAAATGCTCCTGCAGCATTCATGGACTTTATGAACCGAGTATTCAAACCATATCTCGACAAGTTCGTGGTCGTTTTTATAGATGATATCTTGGTATATTCATCAAGTGAGGAAGAATACAAGGAACATTTGCGTCCCACGTTGCAAACGCTGCGAGAAAAGAAACTATATGCCAAATTCAAGAAGTGTGAATTCTTGTTAAAGAGTGTGGCGTTCTTAGGTCATATAATCTCAGAATTTGGAGTGTCGGTAGATCCTAAGAAATTAGAGGCAATTAAGGATTGGCCTCAACCGAAAACTGTAACCGAGGTGAGAAGTATTCTTGGATTAGCTGGCTATTATAGAAAATTTGTGGAAGGATTTTCTTCGATAGCCATTCCACTCACCAAACTTACTCAGAAAAACTCGAAGTTCATTTGGAATGAAGCTTGTGAAGGAAGTTTTGAAACCCTGAAGACGAAACTCGCATCCACACCAATACTAGTTCTTCCCGAGGATGGTAAGAATTTCACTGTGTACAGTGACGCTTCCAAGGAAGGATTAGGGTGTGTGCTTATGCAAGAGGGTCAGGTAATTGCGTATGCCTCACGACAATTGAAACCGTATGAGTAGAATTACTCCACTCATGACCTTGAGTTAGCTGCTGTTGTGTTTGCACTTAAAATCTGGAGGCACTACCTTTATGGAGTAAAATGTGAGGTGTTTACCGATCACCAGATCCTCAAGTACATTTTCACCCAGAAAGAATTAAACATGAGGCAACGAAGGTGGATGGAATTTCTAAAGGATTATGATTAGGTAATCAATTATCATCCAGGAAAGGCGAATAAGGTGGCTGATGCATTGAGCCGAAGAAATTTTGGAAAAGTAAGCTTATCTTCACTATCAGCTCGACCAGGACTACAGGAAACCATCAAATTAAAGCAGAGTCAAGACACCTCCATCCTTAAAATTATAAAACAAATCCGAGAAGGAAAAATTCCAGAATTTCAAATAGATGATAATGGGATACTCTGGATGAAAAGACGATTGTATGTGCCGAATATCGATGGAATTCGAGAGAAGGTAATGGCCGAGGCGCATAAATCAAGATTTTCGGTGCATCCAAGGAGTACCAAAATGTATAGGGACATAAAATATAATTACTGGTGGAACAGAATGAAGAAAGACGTGGATGTCTTTGTTTCCAAATGCTTAACCTGTCAACAAGTTAAGGCAGAAAATCAAAGGCCTGGAGGACTGTTACAACCATTGGAGATATCGGAGTGGAAGTGGGATAACATCTCCATGGACTTTGTAGTCGGGCTACCAAAATCAAGAAAGGGTCACGATGGGATCTGGGCAATCATTGACAGATTGACCAAGCCTGCCCATTTCTTGCCAGTGCAGATGAATTATAATTTGGATAAATTAGCCACTCTGTATATGGACAATATAGTAAGACTACATGGAGTTCCGACAAGTATACTGTCTGACAGAGATCCAAGATTTGTATCAAAATTCTTGAAAGGTTTCCAAAAGGCTATGGGGACCAAGATTACTCTCAGCACGGCCTATCATCCCCAGACTGATGGCCAAACCGAAAGGACAATTCAGACCCTCGAGGATATGTTGCGGGCATGTGCGCTGGATTTTTCTGGAAATTGGAGTGAACAGTTACCCCTGATCGAATTCTCCTATAACAACAGCTATCACAGTAGCATCGAGATGGCTCCATATGAAGCTTTGTATGGAAGAAAGTGTAGGTCGCCCCTATATTGGGACGAAGTCGGAGAAAAAGCTGTTACTGGACCAGAACTTGTTCAGATAACCGTTGACAAAGTAGCTGCAATCAAATAAAGACTCAAGGCAGCCCAAGATAGAAAAAAGAGCTGGGCAAATATGAGAAGAAGACCGTTGAAATTAGAGATTGGTGAAAAAGCTTACGTCAAAGTCTCTCCCATGAAAGGAGTGGTTCGGTTCAGTAAATCCGGAAAGTTGAATCCGAGATATGTGGGACCGTTCGAGATACTGGAGAAGGTAGGAAACTTAGCCTACCGATTAGCGTTACAACCGGACATGGCCAGAATACATAACGTTTTCCACATCTCAAAGCTGAGGAAGTATATCCCAGACCCCAGTCATGTACTCAAAGTTGCACCGCTGCTGATTGAAGGAAACCTCAATGAAGAACTCTCATACGAAGAAGTCCCTACCCGAATAGTGGACTCAAAAGACCAAGTGTTGAGAAACCGGACAATACCTTATGTCAAGATACAGTGGTCAAATCATACCGAAAGGGAGGCAACTTGGGAACTCGAGGAGAAGATGCGATCACAATACCCTCATCTATTCAAAAGAACGAGCTGATGCAAGTTTTGAGGACGAAACTTTCAATAAGGAGGGAGAGATGTAAGAACCCGAGATTTTTCGATCCAAGGTGAATCAAGTAAATAATACGAACTTGAAGTTTAACTCAAACTAAACCCTAAATTTTTCGTTCCAACTAGATAACTTGAATATTAACTTAGATTTCAGTAAATTTAACTCGAGAGAATAACTTCAAAACTCGGAGATCAACTCAACATGAAGTCAAGCTGAAAGTAACTACATCCATCGAAGTACTGTCACGAAAGGAATAAAACCCCAGCTCAAGGACTCGATCCTTCAGCTCGAAGAAGCTCAACCAAGCTTGTCCTAACAAGAACAAAAAAGGAGCTATAAGTGGAGCCAAGAGTTTGGACAAATTGAATATGCAAGAAATAACCTTTGCGTTAACCTATGAAGGTGCTGCAGGAGGAGCTAAAGGCTAGAACATATTAATGATGTAGGAAATGACTCTTTAGAAAATCAAGGTGACATTTAAAGAGTGCATGAGATTTTGAACCACATTAAAACCCTTTCTTGGAGCCCAAGTGGTCGACCAAGGTGGGCTAGGTGGAAGGTATTTTTGTTGCCTATAAATACTACTCAATAGGTTGAGAAAGAACACACCAACACCTCTCAAATTTCGGTTTTCCCTTCTCCTCACTCTCCAAATTTTCGGCCAAGCAAGTAAGGAAGAAAGGAGGAAAATTTGTACGGCCCAGTGCTGAAACTTTGCGTCGAAGTACTGCCGGATCGAAAACCTCATTTGTCAAAATTTAGTCGGAGTGCTGTCAAACTTTCGAGAATCAAGTTCGTGCCAAAGTCTGAATTTTCGATTCTACCTTCGATATACTGTAAGTGGGCTTTTGTTAAGTATTTCATTGTATTTTGCTCTTTGCATAAAAATATCATGACATACTAATGTATGTCACTATTTTCGAAAATTATTGTGCACTACGTTTAAAATTTCGATCGATTATGTGTTCTCTTCTATGCTTTGAAATTCTTGGTTCCGCTGTGTCTGTATGAAAACTCTGAAATCTAAACATCTGAAAAGTTCTGTCTGTGACTTCTGAATTCTGTTTCACTGTTACGATTCGAATTTGAAATGGGACGAGAATTGTAATTCTGTCTGGCCCCCATTGGTGGGTATAAAACCATGTTCTGTCTGGCCTCCATTGGTGGGTATAAAACCATGTTCTGTTCTGGCCTCACCCCTTAGAGGACTAACATATTGGGGACAATTTGACCATGGAAATGAGATGAGTAACAGTGTTCTGTCCGATCTGTTCTGTTCTGTTCTGAATTGATTTGATCTTTTTCTGAATTGCTATGAATCATCTGATAAATTCTGTCATTTATTCGATTCGCTTCTGTTATGATAAGTTAAGAATATTAAGTTTTGAAAGCCTATTAAAAGGACGTTTTAAGAAAAACTAAGTTCTATATGTATCTTTGGAATCTATCGACCCCCACTTGCTGAGTGTTTCCCAAAACACTCACCCCCTTACAATTTCAGATAAAAATGAAGAGCAAATAAATGAGGAGGAGCAGGAAGCTTTCTGGGGTTGGTGATTGATGATCAAGAGCAAGAGTCAAGTTATCCCCTTTTGTTTAGTTTTCCGCATTTCGCAACTTTGATGTATTTTATTTCATTGTCATTGTAAGACAATACTTTATTTATGAAAAAGACTGTTTGATTTGATACGAGGCTTTATTGTTTTCAATATAATTGTTAAACAATGCCGGATGTCACCGACGCTTCGGATACGGGGCGTGACAGGAGCTGCTCTTCTCCCCAACATATCGATACGACCAAACGTCCGGCGTCTTGGCGACTCCGCCACAGACTAGGCGCATCCGCCTTGGCATACCCTGACGATAACTAGGCATGTCCTGCCCTGGCATGTCCTGACAAACATATGTGACAATGTGCAATGGGCCAGTGACGATTCCATCACTATCTGGCACCTCTGTCACGAGACCAATCGTCTATGACTAGGCGCATCCGCCTATGACTCAATACATAAATCAATAGATCAAAGATATCAATCTCATTCAATTGCAAATATCAATACAATAAAGTAATGTATGTGATTTAGGGGAAATCAAGTCAGATCTAACTCGAGTAATATCCTCCCGGTTCAACATTGATCTATACCTTTCTTTTCGTCTATCAATCTGGCTCTGTTCAATCTTCGAAGCCTTCGATCCCAACTCTGGAATAACAGTATTGAGGAGTACAATATCATAATACAACCCTACATAGAAATCTCAATCAAATCAACTTTTGACGGCATAACGGCACAATATCGATATCCCGGGAAACTCAGACAATATGAGATATCAATCAACAACTCATAATCAATAACAACACAAATCTGATATCAAATCTCAATCAAATCCATTCTGAAAATCATACCAATTTCATATGGTATCTGTTCTTCAATCCGGTTTCAATTATACGATGTCTACGATATCAAGAACACCTTATATTAATCATATCTGATTCCTTCAATAGCATATTTTCAAATCATAGTAGAACATAAGAGAACTTACGTCCTTGTGTAGCTCTTGTCGATAGAAATGCAGTACCAAACTCGGATTGAAATTCCAACGGCCGTATCTTGCACAACTCACAAGTCTATGAATTGATGAAGCTTGAGGAATTAGCTATGACCTTTCTCGGTTTTTGCTGGCTTTCTGAAGGAGAAGGAATGAAAGAATATATATATATATATATAAATCCACTTGCATGAGTAAGAAATGTGGCTTATTTTTCTTGCATTTCAGTCGGCGCTCGGGCGGTCACAATTTACCGCTCGGGCGCGGAACGTTCTGTCCCAGCCCTCACTTATTCGACACTGGCGCTCGGGCGGTCATTTTCTACCGCTCGGGCGCTAGACATTCTGTCCAAACCGTGACCTTGTGGTGCACTGGCCCTCGGGCGGTCCTTTTCTACCGCTCGGGCGCCACAGGTTCTGTCCAACATCTTGGCTTGTATTGTACCGACGCCCAGCTTCTCCACGTGAGCTCCTACAATCTCAATACTGTTAATTAATCCACTTCTGATCACAGTAATTAAATCTTGGGCATTACATTTCTCCCCCCCTAAGATACGATTTCGTCCCCGAAATCACAGGCAATCAAATCAAATCAGAAGAAAATGTATAACAAAAGCAAAACAGGAAACTCACATCAATGGAATAACTCTGGAAATTTCTGTTTTATGTCTGATTCAGTCTCTCAGGTAGCTTCTTCAGTGCCATGTCGATTCCACTGAACTTTCACAAGCGGAATAGTCTTCGTTCTGAGCTGTTTTTCTTTACGATCAAGAATCTGAATCGGTTTCTCGAAGTAACTCAGTGTCTCGTCAAGTTAGGCCTCGTCTGGCTGCAGAATATGAGATGTATCAGGAAGATACTTCCGCAATAAAGACACATGAAAGACATCATGTATTCCAGATAAAGAAGACGGTATTGCGAGTCGATAGGCACAATCTCCTATCTTCTCGAGAATCTCATACGGCCCAATATATCGTGGAGACAACTTCCCTTTCTTGCCAAATCTGACAACGCCTCTGAAAGGTGAAATCCTCAAAAATACTCTGTCTCCTGCCTCAAATACCAACGGTCTTCGTCGAACATTGGCATATTTGGCCTGTCTATCTTGAGCTGTCTTCATTCTCTGTCGAATAAGCTTCACTTTCTCAGTCATATCTCGGATCATATCAGGCCCAATCTCAGGTACCTCAGAGATATCATCCCAATACAGAGGGTATCTGCACTTTTTTTCGTACAACGCTTCAAACGGTGCCATCTCAATACTCGTCTGATAGCTGTTGTTGTACGAAAACTCACAAAGTGGCAATGAATCTTGCCAACTAGTGCTAAAGTCAAGCACTACAGCTCCATGGATATCCTCCAGTGTTTGGTTAGTTCGCTCCGACTATCTATCGGCCTATGAGTGATATGTGAAAGAAATTGTTGTATACTCTGCCAACAGTACGAAATCAACCAAAAATCACGGTCTGATATAATCAACTTTGGCGTTCTGTGCAATCTGACCACCTCTTTGAAAGAATTCTCAGTAATCTAGTCATATCTGTACGTCTTCATGTACAAACTAGAATCCACAGACTTGATCCGTCTGTCATTCTTATCTCAAATAAATGCTCAATTTCGAGAGGAATGCCGTAGTTTCATTACGATATCCCTGGAAATGTGATCCATTTCCATTCAAGAATCGATAATCGATATAACCAATCTCCTGGTTTCATTCGTCCTGCTTTATTGGTGGCCAATTTAGACATCTCAGTACAAACTCTGCCACAATTGATCTCATCTGTTTCCCTAAAATCTGTCTTTTCAAGTCATCATACATTTTTCTATCATCAGAATAAATGTTGAATTAAAGATTGTGCACTTCTTACAATACTTTTCGTTTCAAATCCGAAACATCTGGCACAACAAATCGGTTATTTATATGCAATACAGTATCACATACCTGATATCTGATTGATACTCTGCTCTAATCATCGAAATCAAGTTCTGAACATTCTGATCAAATTTCTGAACCGCTTTAATTCGCAAAATCCGCTCTGATTTAACTCACACCGTATAGAGTCCCAACGATATGTAATCTGTATCAAATACTGATTTAACACATAACAAGCCTCAAGCAGATTCAATACAACAATCGTATATAATATCCTGCTAAATTCATGCAACCACAAATTTCCGACACCGATGTCGTTCTCAGCCAACTGATCACGGCCTCAACAGTGCTAAAATCAATCGATATACTATCTTCGAATATCAACTATCCTGAATACAATCTATCTCAATCAAGATGCACATCTCAACAATTTCTGTATACAACATCTCAGTTCTCAGAATATTCAATACAGTTTTTGAATATTCGATTCAGTCAGTCATATGCTTTGAATATATCAGAATATCATAGATAAAACGAGCATAAAATCATCAAAATACTTCTAAACACTGGGTTCGTCAATTCACAAACATAGCTGGAGCATCCCAAGAGAAACATTCAATCAAATATAACCCTCGGCCAGTAAATCTTCTAACTGATATTTCAATTCAACCAGTGTCATTCGGTACCGAGTTCTAGAAATAATAACAGTACCTGGTATCGAATCAAGGCTGAAATTAATCTCCCTGACTGAAAGGCAAACCCGGAATCTCATCTGGGAAGACTTTAGCAACTCTCCTGTCACTGGCAAATCAGTCAACGATACGCTCAATTTCAGTAAATCAACTGAATATATAAAGAATCACTCCGTTCCTTTCGATAATCATCGAGTCATGAACATCACATATATCAAAGGTATTCTAAATCTAGAATCCTTACCGTCCCTTTTTCATTCTTCGGCCATTTAAGGTCCGAATCTTACAATTTCCGGGAAATAGTCTGTGATAGCTCTGTACTTGGTCAACATATCAGTATCAATAATGCGGTCAGCATTAGACAACACCAGTATAATACAAGTTAACTCAATCTCATTCTCATTCTACTGCAGTATCCGATGTTTCATCGAATTCACTGATATCAAACCTCTCCCAAACAGGTAAAGAGATAACTACTACAGTAGATACGAATTCAACAGATAAAGCATATATCAACGCAATTCATTTGGAAATCATATACAGGATGTACTAGTATTTCTCAATATATATGTGTAGAATAATCATAAAAATCAATTACCTGCCACTATATCATCAAGTGCATCCTAGGTCTGCTCCTCTGTCACTGCAACCACTCTGGCTTCCTTCTGGCCCTGGTTGTGAATAGGTAGAGGGTGGTAGCTGGGACAAGTGAACAACAGATGATGGTCTACCAGTCTAAGTCACTGATCCAGCTGATTCTGCTCCCTGGAATCTTCGGAAAATTCTCTGTGGACAACCTCTCGCAAAATGTCCTGATTGTCTGCAGATGCGGCAACTACCAATTACTCCTTGGCATTGCTCGGTGGGGTGTCTCCCTCTGCAAGTTCTGCAGTAAATTCATGTATAACTCTGACTAGACCCACTGGAGCTAGATGAACCGCTCCTTAACTTCTTAAAATGTTTCTTTCGAGCTTTCAATTGTTCCTTCTTTCCACAGCTGCTACCACCAGTCTCCAGTCTGAGATGTGGTTGCTGTGGTCTCGATGTTGGAGGCACCAACGAAGCTCCTTTATGTCTCATCAGACAGGATTTGGCTCTCTTGGCTCTACTCAGAGCATCAGCAAAAGTATAGGGTCGGCCCGTGTTCACCAATGTCAATATCTCAGGAGTTAATCCCCTAATAAACTGATCGGTCACAGCTTCATCATTCCCAGTCACGTGAGGAGCAAAACATAACAAGGTAGAAAATTTGGTCACATATTCTTTTATACTCATCTGACCCTGTTTCAAAATTTCAAATTCTGCCCTCTTATCTTCTCGATACAAACTTGGGAAAAACTTTTTATAAAACTCAACTTTAAAGATCTTCCAAGTAATCATTGTACCACTCTGTTCTAAGGCCTCTTTAGTTGCGATCCACCAACTCTTCGCGACTTCCTGTAAGTGGTGCCCAATCAATTTAACTCTACGTTCATTTGGATACTCGAGTGAATCAAACAGTATCTCAACATCGTCTAGCCAGCTCTCAAAATCACTCGTTGTCTCAATACCCCTCAGAATCGGCGGTTGAAATGACTGAAACTTCTTCAACTGTATTTCCATCGGAGTTTCTGACACATCCATCTGATCAGTCACCCTACTATCTTGTTCAGGAATTCCCCGAGGAGGTATATCTGATTACCAAAAGAATTAGTAACCAAATACAACAAACCTGTTTCAGCCCTCCTCTGATCATCTTACTGCTGATCGAGAATCGGTCCTCAATAATACACATTACCAATCACATCAAATCATTCAGGTAAACATGTATTAAATAAAGCAGTATATCATGTTAGCATTCACAAGCAAGGAAAGCAAAATCATCCTACCCCGCTCACTAGCTTCTATCTAAGTCTAAGGTACCTACAGTTCTGGAACCTACTGCTCTGATACCATCTGTTGTGGGGACCCGGACGCTAATTCATGTTTTAATCATTATTAAAGTCAAATATAACAATTAGGACAAGTGGGACTAAATTTTTTTCTTTTTAAATTATAAATGTAGAAGCGTAATGTATTCTATCTTATATACATGTCAATATAAAAGTACAAATCATGTACTACATGTCTCTATCTCAACTAGGTTCAACAGTTATACATCAAGTGCTGAATCCTATTATGCTTCTAGGCCCGGATCTCCACACTAAATATCATCTCTCATCCTCTTCCTGATCCTGATCATGTCCCACCTGTTATCATGCACACATACAAACAAGACAACAGCCGGATAACTCCGGTTAGAATTACATTTCCAGTATAAATCATGTATACATGCATTTCATATAAACAAGTATAAAAGCATGAACAGATAATCATAAAATGTATCAAATCAGACACATGAATCAACACAGACTCTGAATCACACTCAGTGACTCTTAGACTCACATAAATCAATGCAAACTCTGAATCACACTCCGTGACTCTTGGACTCTGACTTGACTCGTCCTAATCTAGGGATCCCGATCTGAATAAGAGCATACACCCACCTACTCTTCAATCGGGGTGGTGATACATTCTTATTCACGGACTTTGGCCCTTTTCGTATCGAATCTCAGCGATAGGAGCTGCTCTTCTCCCCAACATATCGATACGCCCAAACGTCTGGCGTCTTGGCGGCTACGCCACAGACTAGGCGCATCCGCCTATGACTCATTACATAAATCAATAGATCAAAGATATCAATCTCATTCAGTTGCAAATATCAATGCAATAAAGTAAAGTATGTGATTTAGGGGAACTCAAGTCAGATCTAACTCGAGTTATATCCTTCCGGTTCAACATTGATTTATACCTTTCTTTTCGTCGACCAATCTGGCTCTGTTCAGTCTTCGAAGCCTTCGATCCTAACTCTGGAATAACAGTATTGAGGAGTACAATATCATAATACAACCCAACACAAGAATTCTCAATCAAATCAACTTTTGACGGCATAACAGCACAATATCGATATCCCGGTCAACTCAGATAATATGAGATATCAATCAACAACTCATAATCAATAACAACACAAATCTGATATCAAATCTCAATCAAATCCATTCTGAAAATCATACCAATTTCATATGGTATCTGTTCTTCAATCCGGTTTCAATTATACGATGTCTACGATATCAAGAACACCTTATATTAATCTGATTCCTTCAATAGCATATTTTCAAATCATAGTAGAACATAAGAGAACTTACGTCCTTGTGTAGCTCTTGTCGATAGAAATGCAGTACCAAACTCGGATTGAAATTCCAACGGCCGGATCTTGCACAACTCACAAGTCTATGAATTGATGAAGCTTGAGGAATTAGCTACGGCCTTTCTCGGTTCTTGCTGGCTTTCTGAAGGAGAAGGAATGAAAGAATATATATATAAATCCACTTGCATGAGTAAGAAACGTGGCTTATTTTTCTTGCATTTCAGTCGGCGCTCGGGCGGTCACAATTTACTGCTCGGGCGCAGAACATTCTGTCCAAGCCCTCAACTTATTCGACACTGGCGCTCGGGCGGTCATTTTCTACCGCTCGGNAGTCATTTTCTACCGCTCTTGAGCCAGACATTCTATCCAAACCGTGACCTTGTGGTGCACTGGCGCTCGGGCGGTCCTTTTCTACCGCTCGGGCGCCACAGGTTCTGTCCAACATCTTGGCTTGTATTGCACCGATGCCCAGCTTCTCCACGTGAGCTCCTACAATCTCAATACTGTTAATTAATCCACTTCTGATTACAGTAATTAAATCTCGGGCATTACAGTATTGATACTAAGAGTTTCAGTTTTGGCATTGTTAAGTCCAAACTGAAGTGAGTTTGTACAATTCTTTGTATAGATCAAAGTCTATTAGTGAATATCATATCTTCGAGATAGAAGGGGTGACGTACGAGTATTTGAAATCTCCGAACATCCACAAATCTTGTGTTCTTTCTTATCAGTTATATTCTATATGTTTTTCAGTTATTTCCGCACTTTCATTAAGTTAATTGATTGACATTGACAACTCGCGAATTCAGTTTATCACTAAACTGATTCATCAATCGAAGAAGTTGGGAAATCTGTCAAGTGTTTATTCAACCCCCTTCTAAACATTTTTTCTCTCCCAACCGATCCTAACACAGAATCTCTTGAGTTCATTGCCTCATGAAATGTTTTTGAATCTTCCTCGAATAGAGTTAGTATATTATTCAGTAACATATGTCTATTCCCTTCTACTAATAAGACTATGCCTTGTGAAGATATAAAGTCAGAACCAGAATTCTTTTCTTTCTTAGCCCCCTGACGTTTCTTTATTTCACCAGGAATTTCAATAGCTTTTCTTTTATTATTGTTAGAGCGATTAATTATACTCGTATCCATTGTTGTAGTAAAATCTTTATCAAGATTTTGTTCTGGATTTACATTAAAATTATTAAGAAATTTAAGCTCAATAAATCCAACATCCCCATACTCCACATTTATGTTTGAATCTAAATCCAAAACCTGTATGCATTTTCTTTATGTCCAACAAAGATACTTTTCAAGGCTCTTGGTCCTAATTTTGTCCTTTCCTTTTGGGATCTGGTGTTTTATAATAGGCTATGCATCCACACACCTTCAAATAGTTTAAATTTGGTTGTCTTCTTTCCATAACTCATATGGAGAAATTTTAAATTTTTTTGAGTGTTTTCTGTTATACACACGACAAGATGTTAGTAAAGCTTCGCCCCACAAGTTCATTGGAAATTGTTCATGCAATAACATTGTTAATTAATGTTCTATTCTTCTTTTCTGTCAACCCATTTTGTTTTGGGGTATATGGATCACTACATTGATGAACAATTCCATACTCTTCACAAAATATAGTAAATTCATTAGAAAAGTATTCATCACCCCGTCGCTCCTTAATATTTTTATCTTCCTTTCCATTTGCTTTTCAACCATAGATTTGTATTTCTCAAACATGTCGATAGCTTGATCTTTTGTTTTCATTAAATACACTTGTGTATATCTTGAACAGTTGTCTATGAAAGTAATAAAATATCTATTTCCCCCTCTTGTTAAATTTCCATTCAATTCACAGATTTCAGAATGCACAAAATCAAGAATTTCATTGTTTCTTTCGCTTTTTGGAAATGGTTTCTTAGTCACCTTAGCTTGAATGATTTCAGAATGCACAAGATCAAGAATTTCATTGTTTCTTTCACTTTTTGGAAATGGTTTCTTAGTCATCTTAGCTTAAATGCATACCTCACAGATTTTAGAATTATTATCAATCTTATTATTCAAACCACGATTTGACATAAACTTTAAATATCTAAAATTTACATATCCCAAGCGATTATGCCATAAAATAGAGGATGAGTCAATCATGTAATCAGAATAATCAATCTTATTATCATTTTTATTGTTACAGACAAGATTGGGCTTGAACATATTATCACAAGAGTACCCTTTACCAACCTTTCTTGGATATTATTAATTTTTCACCCTCAAGTGCAACCTTCATACCCTTTTTGCATAGGATATTTGCAGACACAAGATTCTTTCTAACATCTGGAAAATTGAAGAACATTTGTAAGAATTAATTTATTTCCTGAAGTGAATTGTAGTTCCATTGACCCTTTTCCATGAACCTTTGTTGTGTCATGATTCCCCATCAACACCTTTTATTCTTCACTGACAACATCTTTATATTCCACAGATTGATACTTATTATTATTCCAAGTAAATATATCGGTACCTTGTTTTTCAGAAGTATACTTGGCCTTAAGAACATTCCCGATTTATTTTGAGGATTGGATTGATCTGAAAAAATCATAGAGACAATCAGATATTGAATTTCATTATCTCCCATTTTCTTGTGTGCAACTTTTATAGTATCTGAATCTCCATCACTTGGAGCAGGCAAACCAGGAAGATTGGAATCAAGAATATAAACTATTCCCGATTTACTGAGAAGAAAAATTAACTTGTCCTGACAGCGAGTGAAGTTCAATCCATTGCACACAATTATTACCTCAATATTGTTATATAAAGTTGTGCAGAATCTTACCAAACCAAAAAATTGTATTTACTTATGAGGCATGAAAAACATTTTCTTTGAGGTAATATTATTTGCCCCCAATATTTTGTTGTTGCAGGGAAACAATTTAGAGATAAAAGAAACACTCCTTTTATCATAGATATTGAAACAAGAGACTTGTTTGACATGAAATTGAAAAAATTGATCGCATATGACAGTTTTGTCTCATGTCTCTTATAGAGATAAATCCTAAACCAACACAACTATTATTAAAAGTTGCCTCCATGTAGAACCTTTGGGCCGATGTCAAACTAACACAACTGTTGGTGAAAGATGCCCATTAATCCAAATGAAACGACCATGTCCATTCATGCAAAGGACACAACCCATTCCTCTTAATAATATAATTCAAGAATTTAAATTGGCATCATTACGTGAATTTTCCTTTACGAAAATAAGCTCGACTAGTATACTATCTGGATTGTCATGGACGTATTCTCTTATTAATATTTTTCCCCACGGGCTTGGAATTTGGATAAAGAAAAGTTGCATTGCAATATTTTATTCGACTACTGAATTACATCTATATTTAGTGAATAACAAAATATATCTATCTACTAAAAAATATCAGGTAATTCAAGAATATACAGAGTTTGACTATATTTTTTTCTTCTATGTGTCTTGACTGTTAAAATTGTCTACCCCAAAAAATTATGTTTTAAATAGGGTAGTCATTCTTTTAGCTATCTCACTAAGAGATTCTCCGTCTAGGTCTAACTCTTTTGTTTCTGCGGAAATCATGTTCCAAAGATTTTAATTGATCTCGTAAGACTCATTTCTAAATGTTGAATGGTTCATTCTTTATTGAGATCAAGTGTACCTGCTGCGATTCTCATAGCCGATGTCCAATCATCTATGAGATCTTCTCTGTTTTTGAAACCTTGTATATAAATGTTAAACATAACCTCGTAAGAATGTATTGGTTCTAAAGCAATCTTGTCATAGGGTGTTTGATGCAAAGGAAATTGATTCCATCATGGTCGTCTTCCCGCAGCGTGTGATTCTCCGTCGATTTTGAAGTCCGTTCGGGTTCTTGATCTCATGTTTGTATTGTAAAATCCCGCACTTTTCCTAGGTGGTTCTTGGAAAGTATTCTATTAATAATATAATTTTCACCTCCACTTATGTTCAACTTCATATTTAAGATCTTAAGGTTTGCAAAAAACTCTACAAGGTCTTGAAGATCATCTAGACCGATCTTTTCTATACTTGTCATCATATATTCATATTGTTTAAGATAGTTTTGATAAGATTGATCATTTTTTCGTCGTCATTTTCGAGGTTTTTCTACTACTTTAGTATTTTCCTCTGATGTAATAATGGCTATGTTCCAAAACATGGTGATAATCTTCCTTCCGAAATCTTGTTACTAGAAGTTGGCTTTTGTTCTAGAGTTTAGATTCTTGTTTGAATATTTTTTAACATTCCAAGAATTTCTTGTTGTTTCTCAATGATTTCTTTAATTTTATGTAGTACATAGTATAACTTATTATCATAGTTTAATTTGTACCGTCTTTTGGATTTCTCTAATATTTTTCCAAGAGTTTAAAACATTCCGATACTATTTCTAGGAACCTATTACTCTAGCACGGAGAAGCCATCTTGATAATCTTAATATGAAAAATAGTACAAATATTTTATATCGGACTCTGATAGCATTTAATTATTTTTTAATATGAAAAATAGTACAAATCCAACATGATTTTTTTTTGAAAAAATATATCATTTGACATGCCATCTTGACAATCTTATCAACCATCTAATAATTTGGCAACAAAATGGTCCATTCATTTAGGCAATGCATTCAAATTTCATCCATCAACACACTCAATAATAGTGGGGCATTTTGAGATAGCTCATATTAGCTGTGGCTGTTTTCGTTTGGGGTCCTTAAATTTCATTTCAATTTTTGATAATTTGAATTTCAACATCAATCTGGATTGCGGTTGGCTTCACATCAAACTTTTCAACAACTCATCCATTTTATAATTTGAATTAAAATCTTGCTTTTATTCAATTGGAAGAAATAAAATGGGAAATTATTTTTATTTCCGTGAAAGAGGTCAATAATAAATAATATTTTTTATATTTTATTCAATTGGAAGAAAGAATGGGAAAATTATTTTTATTTCCGTGAAAGAGGTCAATAATAAATAATATTTTATATATAAAAAATAATATTTTTCATTGGTGACTGAAATAGGAGACATGTCTCACAATATTAACTTGTGAGATCATATCATAAAAGTTCTTCTGAATGATTTTTTGGTTCGTTGATTTTTTTCGATTTTTTTTTTGTTCTATTAAATTTCCAAATTTTGGTCTCGCCACACTAAGTTTTAAATTTTGATTATGTTGATGTAATTGGTGATGTGACATTGGACAAGTCAGAAATTTCGAATATCAAATTAGTATCTTTCGATGTCACACCTTCAATCCCACAAAATAAGTCTGAAAGCCAACAGAATTCAAAATTATCGCATCAAAACCAAGTTTTTAAAATTTAGTTGACTAAAACACAAAATAGAGACTTAAAAAAAAATATTCCCAAAGAAAAATAAGAAAGAATATTCGGAAATCTATATAATGTTTCAAAAATTTTAATTTATTTTCAAATTAATCGATTAATTATCCGCACTCTTCATCGAAATCTTTGTACCCTTCATTATGATATATTCGAAAATTGACGACTTTGTCAGATTTTTTTTTATCCATCGTGATCATATACGGAACTTGTACGACAAACATGTACGACAAACCCTAAATTTTCATGATATATAAATGCTACTAAATATTATTAAATAAAAATTGATGAATGCAAAAAACTGTTATTTTCTTAGATTCATGTAAAAGCCGTACACGAATAAACTATCTTCCCACGGTTTGATCCTTTGATGGGACTGCAAAATTATATTCCCTCTTTCAATTGTTTTTTATTTTTAATATATGTGAAATTAATGCTTGTGCTCCAATTACTCGCTATACATAAAGTAGGAGACGCTTAGTCTTGCATCATTATTCTCTTTAAAATATCACATATCATCCAAAAAAATGATTATAAACTATAATAAAATAATCATAATAATTGTTCGTAATTTTATATAAAAACAATATGACGAGTCATCGAGACATCAGTTAATGTCAGGGACGTATCTTCAAAAAAAGGCTCTCATGGGCTGTAGCCCAGCCCAAAAAAAATATTTTTTTACTACGTGATGCGATCCGAGCGAAATTGATAAGCCGGGTCGGGTGCTCCACCGGATCTACTATCAAGATAATGAAGGNCTTCGTGGTTTTTTTTAAAAAATATTATAAATTAATAAACTAATTATAAAAATGTTGCAACTTGAGATTGTTTACAAAAGTATAATAATCCGAATGTTTCTGCTGCGGATTCATAGTTTTTTTAAAAAAAATTTAAAAAATCAAAAAAGGGACAGCCGTAATCCGTGTTTTGCTGCTGCGGATTTAANAAATTAGTATCTTTCGATGTCACACCTTCAATCCCACAAAATAAGTCTGAAAGCCAACAGAATTCAAAATTATCGCATCAAAACCAAGTTTTTAAAATTTAGTTGACTAAAACACAAAATAGAGACTTAAAAAAAAATATTCCCAAAGAAAAATAAGAAAGAATATTCGGAAATCTATATAATGTTTCAAAAATTTTAATTTATTTTCAAATTAATCGATTAATTATCCGCACTCTTCATCGAAATCTTTGTACCCTTCATTATGATATATTCGAAAATTGACGACTTTGTCAGATTTTTTTTTATCCATCGTGATCATATACGGAACTTGTACGACAAACATGTACGACAAACCCTAAATTTTCATGATATATAAATGCTACTAAATATTATTAAATAAAAATTGATGAATGCAAAAAACTGTTATTTTCTTAGATTCATGTAAAAGCCGTACACGAATAAACTATCTTCCCACGGTTTGATCCTTTGATGGGACTGCAAAATTATATTCCCTCTTTCAATTGTTTTTTATTTTTAATATATGTGAAATTAATGCTTGTGCTCCAATTACTCGCTATACATAAAGTAGGAGACGCTTAGTCTTGCATCATTATTCTCTTTAAAATATCACATATCATCCAAAAAAATGATTATAAACTATAATAAAATAATCATAATAATTGTTCGTAATTTTATATAAAAACAATATGACGAGTCATCGAGACATCAGTTAATGTCAGGGACGTATCTTCAAAAAAAGGCTCTCATGGGCTGTAGCCCAGCCCAAAAAAAATATTTTTTTACTACGTGATGCGATCCGAGCGAAATTGATAAGCCGGGTCGGGTGCTCCACCGGATCTACTATCAAGATAATGAAGGAAATTGAGCAAGGGATATGGCTTCAACTGTGACCTGCTAACAAGGAAAGGAACTCGTGAATGGGCGCCGGAGGGATGTCTGGCGTGGCCATGCTTAAGTCAGCAGGTTGAAGATGAAGAACACAAGTGATATATGTGAGTGCTTGAGAGTTCAAAGTTTTCAGAATCTGTAAATGACATTAATACCTGCTATTTATAGTAGTGTATCCTATCATTACCTTGTTTTCAGTACCACCCACTATATAAGGTAAGTCGGTTGCCCATACCTTCTGATGACTTTTCTCACACGCCAAACCCATGTTGTTCTGACAGATAAGATTCCCCATACCAATCACACTCGAGTGTGGTGCAATTCTCGAGGTAACCCGGGTGGCAAGGTACCCGGGTGCTAATATGAGAGCCCGGGATCTTGACTGCCCGGGAAGAGGATAAACGCCTGGCCTATTGAGGAGAGTACCCGGCATATTGGCTTTGATATTTTCTATCCAATTAATACCCCGGGTCATTCATGACCCGGATCCTTAAGAGGGTATCACCACCCATCCCTAAAATAGTCGGGCTAGAGTCTGACTCGCTGTCACGATCAGTCATACTTGTACTTTTTTAGAAAAATAATTCAGAATGTGTAAAAGCATCGGGGGCTTCAAATATCCCAAAGATGGGATGATATGCCGGTGCCTGATATCTCCCGGGCTTTGAATAAGATGTCAGGACCTCATGTCTCCTGGACTTGAGATATTTTGTCGTTTAGTATGCTCGGTCAACAGGGCTATTGTCATGATGACGTGTACCCTAGCATTAAATCCCGTCGAAAAATGTTTCGTATTCCGAGAATCCGATAAGTCTGACGCTTCGATAACTGTGCATGTCCTTTCATATACCTGCACAACTTCCAAGATCAATCTCGACCATCCGATTTTTTCAGATCAACAGTGAAGTTTAACTCCCTTCCCCTATATATATTAGCTCACCAGATTTTCTAAATTACTTTGCAAATTCAAAATCTTGGCCAAACTCTTGCAAATTTTTCTCTCAACTTTCCGACGTGCAAATTCCTCCAACTTCGGTGATCTTCCACCATCTTTTCCCGCAAAACTCATAAGTTTCCTCATTTATTCTTTAAATCATGTCTAACTCAACCTCCTCCACTTCAGGAGCCAATGCGCGAGGCTCATCTGGTTATGAGTCCACCGTGCTGCGCTCTGATTCATCTCCTTCCCCTCCCCCCTGCCGTATTCCTACCCATTTTTCTAAAAAGCCCACAGCTCATCAAACCAAACATTTCTCTTCAAAACCCTCTTCCTCGAGACCCTCCCAAACTCTGAAAAAGAGCAAAGGTAAAGGCAAGGCCCGGGCTTTTGACCCTCCTGCTACCAAGACCCCGGGGGTTCCTTGGTTCTCCTCAATGAGCAGCAGCTTGCGCTCAAGGGCTGATGAGGAACTCTGAGTTCTAGGCTCAATTCCTTCCACTTTCTCCATTTTGATCCTCGGTCCTTCCGATAGGGCTGATCAGCCTTCTCTTGGTTTCACCACTTTTTTCCGTGACCAAGTTAGGAATGGGCTTCGATTCCTCATTCCTTCTTTTTACATCGAGGTCGCTAAGTTTTTTGGCGTGCCTATTAACCAACTTCACCCTAACTCTTTCCGCATAATGGCTTCGGGCTATGTTATTTTTAAAATGCACCATCTTGTCATCAACCCCCTAGTCCTTCATTACTTTTTTGTTTACAGACTGGGAGATAATGCCTTCTCTTTGTCTGCCCGGCTAAATGCTCGGTTCTTTGATGATATCCCTTCTTCTCAGAAGGGATGGAAAAGGCGATTCTTCTTCATTCAACTTCTCGGTCCTTCCCTTCTCTTACCGGATTTCGCCTTTCCCTTGCCCCTCAACATACTCTTACTCGGGCTTACAAATTTGAGGAATTTTACATCCGAAGCCAAGACTTAGTGGAGGGTCAAAAATACTCCTCCACCCTTATCTCCCAGGAGAATCTTGTTGTCTATGGGTTGAGCGCCCGGGCTGAAGACCCAACAGACCGGGCAATTGATGAGATGGATGGCTCGAGCTCTCAACCCGGTAACTCTCTTTATTCCTGTCTTTACCGTATTATCTTATTTATACTAGAAATATGCACTAACCCTTTCTCTTTTTTCTTCACGTGCAGATAACTCCAAAATTCAAGAAGCCTTCGCCAAGAAGTGGGAGGCTAAAAGAATAGCTAAGGGGAAGAAGTTGGCAGCCCGGAAGGCTGCAGCTGAGAAGAAAAGGAAGGCCAAGGAGGAGGCGGCCAGGAAAAAGAAACAACCCGGGTGGAGTCCCCACCGGAGCAACAGGCCTTCCGGGTGGAGTCCCAGGACTCTGAAGATCACATCCCTCTTCGCCAGAAAAAAGCGAAAGGCTTTTTCAAGCCCCGAGCTGATCCTGGTGGAAGATAACCAAGAAGGGGATCAAGGCTTCTCCCGGGCGCACCAGTCAACCAGCCCTCCTCTCCAACAACCTACCCAAGAGTCCGGCCAGGAGCCTCTTACTTCTTCTCAGCTCGCTTGGGCTAACATTTGTTTGGAAGGGGCTACTCCTACGGGGCTCAAGATTTTCAAACAACTCCTTATCCCGGATGAGGAGACACGTTTAAGGAGTTCCTGAGCCACACCAAAGATCTTCGAGGGTTCCAACAAGATCTTGGCAGTAAGTTGTTTTTACTTGTCTCTATCTCTTTCTTTCTTTTTTTATATTTATTTATTGACTTCTCTTGCACATGGCGTCCAGCTGATGATATCGGCCTTTGAATAGGTGGCCGCCGCAGTCATTGTTACCAATAATCGAGCCCGACAATTCCAAGATGTCCAAGAGCGACTCGAAGAGGAATTGTCCCGGGTTCAAGCCCTTCATGCAGATGAAGTGGCTAGCTTGCGTACTGACCTCGATAAGGTCAACCAAGAGCTGGAGAAGTCCCGAGAAGCTAATAACGAAGGCCTCATTAGGGAGAAGACCCTTCAGGGACACTTATCCATCCTTCAAGGTAAGAACAAATCCCTGATGGAGGGCATGACAGAACAAATGTCCCGGGTAGACACTGCTGAGAAGGCCCTGGATGAAGCCGAACAGAACAGGGAACAACTAAAAAACTCCTTCCTCCTCTCTCTAGAATTCAAGGCGGCTGTGGTAGACAAGGCATATCCTCTTTTAAAGACCGGCTTTGACAAATGCCGGGAACAATTTAAAGAGGCCGGGCTCTTGCCTAAGGATAAGAAAGACTTCCCTGATTTCAGCTGGGCCATTTCATCTCTCCCAAAAGATGGAGAAGAGGAGAATACAGAATTCCCCAGAAGAAGAAGAAGAACAGCCAAGGTCCGGGGAAATGGACTTAGAGTAGGACTGTAATTTTCTTTTATTTTCTTTTCTCTATAATTCTTTCCTTCAGGCTTTTATCAATGAAAATTTATTCCTTTAATTTTATGTGCTTTCCATAATACTTTACTAATACATCAATACCCGGTCTTGAAATAACAGAATTGCTCACGGCTAACAAATCACAAAAATTTTCTTTCGAAGTGTTGAAAATTAACCGGGAACCTTAGTGAATAACCAAGATGATGAACCCTGAACCCGAATAATAATTCTTGTATTGTATGATTAAACAGAGTATGGAACCTTGGGCCGGGGATCATGTCCCGGGACTTGGGAATGGTCGAGGTGTGGTGTCCCGAGACAGGGTGTAGTGCCCTGGGCTTATTAGATAACCAAGGTACGGAGCCTTGGGCCGGGGATCACGTCCGGGGACTTGGAAATGGTCGAGGTGTGGTGCCCCGAGCCAGGGTGTAGTGCTCTGGGCTTATTAGATAACCAAGGAACGGAGCCTTGGGCCAGAGATAATGTCCCGGGACTTGAGAATGGTCAAGGTGTGGAACCCCGAGCTAGGGTGTAGTGCCCTGGGCTTATTAGATAACCAAGGTACGGAGCCTTGGGCCGGGGTTCATGTCCCAGGACTTGGGAATGGTCAAGGTGTGGTGCCCCGAGCCAGAGTGTAGTGCTCTGGGCTTATTAGATAACAAAGGTATGGAGCCTTGGGCTGTGGATCATGTTCAAACATTAACAAAAATATGAAATTTATACCTCAAATCGAAGACATCAGGTCAACGATCCCAGAATTTAAATTCGTTCATCAATTGGATAAATCAATAAGTCACAAGATCGAAAAAAAAAAATCGAAACCCTATTTCTCTCTTCTATTCTCTCTACTCTCTGTTTTGAAATCTTTTGTACGATCAATTCCACCATTTTTTTAAATATATATTAATAATATAATATATAATATTTATCATTTCAAACGCCGATATATTCGTTCGGACTAATCAGGCGGTAAATTTACCAAAACTCAAAATACAAAACTTTTATATCTTTGAGTTTTCTATGCCATCTCCCAATTTCAAATCGTTTGAACTTCATATGACTAAGATATGTAATATTTATTCTTTAAAAATAATTAATTATTTAGTAATATCACATTACTAAATCAAAAAAATTTTATATTTACTTCAGGCATTATATTTCTACCCCAAATGAATTTCGACCCTAAAATTAAGCAACAAAAGTAATAACATGCATAAATAAAGATATGTTATACCATTAGAATAAATAGGACTAGAGCTCCCTCACATGCCGCTCTGTCTCTCAAGTGGCTTTTTTGACACCCTTATGCTATCACTGGACCTTCACCGTCGGTGTAAGCTTAGTACGAAGCTTCCGTTCAGATTGATCCAAAATACAAACTGATCTCTCAAAGTAAAACATATTAGGATCTGACTGAACCTCAGAAATTTCTAACAATTGTGAGAGATCCGGCTCATACTTCCGCAACAGTGACACATGAAACACATCATGAATACCAGAAAAAGATGGATGTAGAGTCAATCGATAAGCCAAAGTTTTTATCTGTTTCAATATCTCATACTGGTCGACGTACCTCGGTGCTAACTTATCTTTCATATCAAATCGCATTGTGCCATGAAAAGAAAAAACTTTCAAAAATACTCGACCGCTCTATTGAAACTCTAAGGTTTTTTGTCTTTTTTTCATAGGCAGCTTGTCTATCCTGAGCTGTTTAATTGTTGTTGTATTAACTTTACTTTCTGTTCCATCTCCTAATTCGTCTCATGATCGGTAACTACAGCTCGATCAACATCATCCCAGTATAACAGAGATCTACATCGTCTCCCATACAATGCTTCAAATGAAGCCCTATAAATACTACTCTGATAACTTCTTTATACTTAAACTCCACCAATGAAATAGATGAAGGCCAAACATATTTAAAATCCATAACATAAGCGCACAACATATCCTCCAGTGTCTGAATAGTACGCTCAGTCTCACCATCTGTCTAGGGATGATAAGTCGTACTCAATCTCAACTCTGTCTTAATCGCAGTATGCAACCCTTCCCAAAAATGAGAAGTAAATCGAGGATCTCTATAAAAAAAAATTTAATAATAATAGACATTGGAATCACATGCAACCGTACAATTTCTCGTATATAAAACTTTGTCATCGTCAAGTACGTACTACTCAAGCTATAGGTTATAAAATGTGCAACTTTTGTAAATCGATCAACAATCACCAAAATAGCATCAATACTCTCAATGCTCCTTGGCAAATACGTTACAAAATCCATCGATATGTGCTCTCATTTCCAAATCAGCAATTGTAAACTCCTCAATTCACCTCCTAGCCTTGTCCTCCCAGCTTTGATATGTTGAAAATTGAGACAACGATGTACAAAATCAATCACATCTCATTTCATTCCCTTCCACCAAAATTGAGAGCGTAGATCCGTATGCATCTTCTTGCCACAAGGGTGAATAGAATATCAACTGCAATGTCCACGTCGTAACAGGCCATGGCGCAACCAAATGTATCATGAACTACTCATCTTTCATTCATCCTCAAACTTCCATCATCAGCCACTCTAAAACAAGTATCTTGTTGCTAAGAAACCAACTCCTTCCATCACTTAACTCTCTCATTTATTATTTGTGCTTCACGAATACAACCATATATATCAGGTTCAGCTAATAAGGTAGATACCTCGATAGGAATCATTGAAATATCAAAATCATATCCTAAGGAACAATAAGATATCCTCATAGCTGATAAATGACTCAAATCATCAGTGGTACAACTCACTTTTCAACTCAATGCATCAGCTGTAAGATTGGCTTGACCAAGATGATACTCAATCTCATAGTCATAATCCTTTAACAGATCTAACTAAAGTCTATGTCTCATATTCAACTGTCTTTTTAAACAAAAATCTCAAACTCTTATGATCTTTATAAATCGTAAAAGATGTATCATATAAATAATGTCGTCATATCTTCAAGGCAAAGATAATGGCTGCCAATTCAAATCATGCATAGGGTACATTGTTTCATGTGGCTTCAACTGTCTCGAGGTATATGCCAAAACATGTCGATATTGTATCAAAACGGATCTCAAACCATGTAATGAGCTATCAGTATAAACAACAAACCTCTCATTTTCTGTAGAAATTGACAACACCGGTGCGGTCATCATTCGGTGCTTCAACTCTTGAAAACTTCTCTCGCATGCCTCAGACCATTGAAATTGCATTCTTTTGTGAGTTAATTTTGTTAAGGGTCTAGCAATCTTTGAAAATCTGTCTATAAATCGACGATAGTAACCTGCAAAACCCAAGAAACTACGGATCACTTGTACAGATGTAGGTGTAGAACACTTTAAAACGGCTTCTACCTTATTTGGATCAACACAAATAACATCTCTCGATATAATATGACCCAATAAGACCACTTGATCCAACCAAACTCGCATTTACTGAGTTTGGCATACAACTGTCTATCTTGTGATATCTGCAATACTAAACGCAAATACGCTACGTGCTCAGCCTCACTCCTGGAATATATCATTAGAAAACACAATAACAAACTGATTGAGATAAGGCTTAAATGCCCTATTCATCAAACTCATAAACACAGCTGGAGCATTCGTCAAACAAAACGGCATAACTAAAAACTCATAATGCCCATATCAGGTCCTGAATTTTTCCTTCTGAACATCCTTCTCCCTAACTCTTATATAATGATATTATGTCCTCAAATCAATCTTTGAATACACCGAGGTTCCCTGAAACTGATCAAAAAAATTATCAATACGAGAGAGGGGATATTTATTCTTAATCATTACCTTATTCATCTGTCGATACTCAAAATAAAGCCACATCGTTCTTTCTTTTAACAAATAGGACTAGTGCAGCCCAAGGCGATACACTAGGACGAATGCATCCCTTGTCCAGCAAGTATAGTAACTGGGCTTTCAACTCTCTCAAATCTGTTGATGCCATTCTATAAGGAGCAAGATAACTAGAAGAAGTACCTAGCATCAACTGAATTCCAAACTCCACTTTGCGGATTGGTTAGAAGCCATGAATCTCATCAAGAAACACATCAGCAAACTCATCAACTACAGGTATCTCCTCTGTCACATCTACAACATAAATCAGATAGCCCTCATGTTAATGCTCCAATAACCGAGACATCCAGATAGCAGATACCAATGGAACATGGGGACAAGAACTCTTCCCATAAAAGATCCAACAATCTTTTTAATCTGTATAAAAATATATTATTCGTTGATAACAAGAAACAGTCGCATAATATCTCGTCAGCACATCAATTCTCACAATACAATCAAAATCAGTCATTTCCAGAATAATAATATCAGATCTCAGTTTGTAGCCCTTATAAGAAATAATATCATCTGATATCATAAATATGACTTATATATCAACTCTAGAGGGCATCAAAACAGAAAGAGGTATAGAAAATCGGGTGCATATGATGCTCAACCAAAAACCTCGACGATATAAAAGTTTGTGAGGCACTTGAATCAACAAGAATATAAGCTTACTCGCTATCATCTCTTCTCGTGCCTCTTCTTCATGCTCTTGTTTCAAAGCATACACATGTGCCTAAAGCGGACTAGCTCCCCGCATACGTGGTTTTCCACCCGAAGGTCATGGTGTAAACGGATGAGGTTATCGTCCTTCTTTCTTTGAGGATCTACCTCTATCACCCCTAGACTCTCGTTGTTCCTCAGGGCTAGAACAATGCATGCTTCGCCATATGGCCCAAATTGACACACGCATAACAGATGATCTTAGTCTTTGTGCACTATCTGATGAGATGAGGTTCCCCACAATGAAAATATCTCACTCTCTAGACTTCCCTCTCTGTCTCTGAATAGACTGGAAACTACCCCCACGACTCTCAACAAGTCGTGAATCAAATCGACGCTTCCTAAATGAGGATGAAGAAGAAGCTTCTGAACTTTAAAGGATTGTCCATGTGATCGCAATGACTCCCTAGTCATATCTAATAATCATCCCTGGGTCCCCATACTCCTGCATCACTAACTCAGTCATCTCATCCCTCATCAATGCGTCATCAAATGATACCAGGTTGTTTGATTGAACACGACCAAACAACTCTAACTTCAACCATCTCAATAAATGCCTCGTCTTAGCATGGACATTCATAGCAATATGTGACAAATATTTCAATAATGCAAGATACTGAGACTCATACTCAGCAAAAAACATATTACCATGTCTCAACTCCTCAAATTCTCTCTCTTTCATTTGTTTGGCTGCTACAGAAAAATACGTATCAAGAAAACGAGATCGAAACATATCCCAATCGACACTACGACCATGGGCTCTCAATTCAGCCTCAGTCATCTTCCACCACAATAGTACATTCCTCGAAGGCTGGAATGTATTAGATTGTAACCAAGAAAACCTAACATGTGGAGCAGTCACAAATATTTGCTCTATCCTCTCAATCAAATCCTCTGCTTGCTCCCCAGTGTCAGAGTTATCAAAACTCGGTGAAAGATAACTGCTAAACTGTGCCAAACTCAACTCACCAAGCAATAAAGGTTGATCTGCAGATGTATGTCCCATAGGATGAGGTGACAATGGATTCATCTGCCCAAACCCACTATCAACCTCATCCGTTTCCTCGCAGATGTACATATTCCCTAGCTGTCATTACTGGGAAAAAAATTGTTAAACATAACATTTAACAATTAAAATGAAATAATCATCATTATTTCTTTCGCACAAAAGCACACGCAGCTAATAAACAATCAATCATGCAAAGAAATCATCAAAAAAAGTCAAATGCATTCACAGACGCAGATAATATCGACATTTGTAGTCCCTCATCACAAACCCAACTCCTAAGCATCTTAAACATCTAACATATTCTCGGTTACCACCAATTGTGACACCCGAAACCTTGTCACGTAATCTTATAATATGTGACGTAATATGCTTAAAACTTTTCCTTTAGACAACGTAATAATATAATACATATATGATAAAATAGTGTATTCAATACACTATTTACAGCAATGTATCAAAGACAATATAATAATTAAACAGCCTACAACTCAAATAAGAAAATAAGCTAGAATTTCTCTATCAATTATCAACGACAGGAATTCTTTGACTAGACATACGTAGTCCTTCACCTATATCCTAGTTTAACACTAGTCTTGTAACATGTCCAATAGAAACAGCCATCGAATGGTGAGCATACATAACACACAAAATCATAATACAAAACAGTTATATTAACAAAAATATGATATATAACTGAAATCATAACACGATTATTCCATACATTGTTTCTGGACAACCAAGTCATCAACAATATCAATATCACTCTCATACTGAAACAAACAACATAAACGATATGTCTCACCACTGCTCCGACGACAGCAATATCGTCAATACGTATCTCCCCTACTACTGCGACAACAACATCAATGATACGTCGCACCATAGTCCAACGACAGCAATATTGTAAATACGTCACTCCCCTAATACCGCGACAAACAACATCAACGATACGTCGCACCCCTACTTCGATGACAACAATATTTTCAAGAATTTTCCCAATAAACGACAGTCAACAATATCAACGATAATAAACAACGGCAAATATAATATCATATAACTCATTCCCGGATATTTATCATCGTTCAACACAATAGTATTCGTCAATATTAAACAATAACAACACATTCTCATACGTTAACATGTACCTGATAATTGAATATATATAAAATCTGGCTATTTATTTGATCCCGAGGCTTGTGATATATCTAAAAAATTCAACAACAATTACGATATCATTATCACAGTATCAACACAATCATAACAGTCTCAATATATAACTTCAAATAGTTCAAAAATAATTAATTCAACAAAATATAAAACACGATAATAAATTCTCATCATTCAACAACAAATATTTCAGTATATTTAATTCACAATACTAACGACAAATACACCGTAATCATTTAACTTAAAATAATAGGTCATATTACAACATCCGCTAAACTACGAAAACTTCGTATCAACATGTAGCCTATATTTTGTAGAATCCGAATATATAATCGGAATAAATAACAACAAAACACCTCCAAATTCAATGATTAAAATTTATCTTTATAACAATTTGGAAATAATTCTAAATGACGTAACTATAATCTTCTATTCTTCGTTAAAATCAAACACTCTCCAACAATATTCAATTTTGGTATGATTTAACAATTTATTATATTTATTCCAAAAATGATGAATTTCAAACTTCGCCATAAAAAAAAAATTATCTCTCAAATCGAATATTTCATGTCAACAATCGCAGAATTGAAGTTAGTTCGTCAATTGGATAAACTGATAAGTCTCAAGATTGAAAAAAATCGAAACCATATTTCTCTCTTCTGTTAACTCTTTGCTATCTGTTTTTAATTCTTATGTACAATTCCACCGATTTTACTATNGCTGAAGACTAGCATAACATGAGACATGAACTATATGTTGGGAATAGGAAAATATTTGAAGGAAAGCAAAATTGTATGCTCCTCCAATCAACAAATTTCGAAATGTAATTTTGGCAAAATTGTTTTTTTTTTGGTCCCTTTTGTTTCCTTCTTTGTTCTTTTGGTTCTTTATATTGTCAGAATTTTAGTTTTAGTCTGCTAACTTTTTTTTGAAATTTTATTTATTATTCTGACATGGAACTGATGTGGCACCGATTCTCCGCTGATATTTCGTTGACGCGTATACTGTCACATCATCATTCTCAATGAAAAACACTAAATTGCCAAAATCAAAAGATATATGACAAATTGAAATTTGATAAGATAGAGAACCAAAATCGCAAAGAAGCAAACATAGAATACCAAAGATACAATTTTCCCAGTAGTTTTATTATTTCAAAATTAGTACTCTATCTATGATATCTATTTAAAATAAAATTTAGTCATATCATATTTTTCCATAAAAAAAATTATTAGCTATCTATCCTAGCAGGATAACTATTGATTGCAACCCAATAGAAATAGTATAAATATTAAAAATTATTTTTTTTGATGAAATATAAATAGTATTACTATTTTCTTTTTTAAAAAAATAATTATTTTAATCCACTAATTTGTCCAATTTCGGGTTTTTCTCAATTAAATTGTTGAATTTTGGTTTTGATACATTAACTTTTAATTTTTGGCTAATTTGTTTCAATTGGTGACGTGACACAAAAAAAATCCGACATATCATCAAAAATATTGACGTGCTATCGAAAATAGTTGACTTATGAGATATTCCATCAGAAATTTGATCGAAATAAACGAAATTGAAAATTAATGTACCAACACTGAACTTGTACAGCTTAATGGCCAAAACTCAAATTGAATAAGTTAATATAAAAAAATTTATTTTTCTTTGTAATGAGTCTTTATTATAATGGTAAATTCGGGAAAAATCCTCAATTCAGGTTTCAACTTAGGATTTACTCCCTAAGACTTAAAATCTTAGTTTGAACTCCGCAGTTTTGAAAAAAATATTTAAAAAAATACTGGTCAGAAATGGTAGCAGATGCTAGGTAAAATTATTATTATTATTATGTAATTAAATGTTTAAAGAGGAGATTTTTTCAAATAATATGGATCCTAACAAATGTTCGAGATTAATTATTTTTATGAATTATTTCAATACTTTAGAATATTTGAAACAAGAAAGTCTAACTGAGGTTATATGTTAGGAGAAAAATAGAACTTATCATAATCTAAAGGTAAAATTATGATTTAATCTAATCAATTCCTGGAAATAGTACCAAATTCGTCTAAATCCTCTAGAGATATTAGAAAAATCCAAAACTCTAAAACAACAAACAAGTTCTAGCTAAAGGACTTTGGTAGGAAGGTTACAATCATCCTTTGGTACTGAACCCTTACTACATCAAAAAAGGATGACAAAGTGATGCCAAAATTTTTAACCAACGAAAAAATATTGATCAATCTAATTAAAAATATCTCAAAAAAGAAACTAATTTGATGAGAACTTTAGAAAAGATAGGTTTCGATGATCTTCAAGACCTTGAAGAATCTTTTGCAAATATCGGGGTCATAGATATAAATATGAACACAAATGGAGGTGAACCGCATGAAATAACCCGATCATCTTCTCAAGAACCACTAGGAGAAAGTGTGCGATCTCATAATACAAATATGATAAGACCCCAAACATATTTTCAAGTTGGTAGAGAAGCACACTCAGCGGGAATAATGTCGAGGAGAAGTTAAACTCCCTTGCACCAAACACTCCATGGGAAATCTGTTTTCGAACCTATACATCTTTATGAGGTTATGCTTAATCTTGATATACCGGACTTCAAAAACATGTAAGATCTCATAGATGTTTGAACATCGGCTATGAGAATCGCAACAAGAACATTTGATGTCAATAGAGAAGAATTCATTAAACTTTTAGAAATGAATCTTATGGGATCAATTAAAACTGCATGGGATATGACTTTGATAAAAAAAAATTAAGAGTTATTCCTGGCTGGAGAATTTCTCATCGAGATAGCTGTAAGGATGATTATCCTATTTAAAGTACAATTTATAAGGATAGACTATTTTAGCAGTCAAGACACAAAAAATAAAAAGAAATATACGCAAGCTCTATATAGTCTTGAATTACATGACATCAATTTAGTGGATTAATATATTATGTTATTCCCTAAGTACAAATGGAATTCAAGAATCGAAGTGCAGGAAAAATTGTGGGAGTAATTTATCCAAGAATTGCCTACAACCTGGCAGATCGAGACTTCAGACGAGCTTTGATGTTACATCAAAATTTCAAAGAAAAAATGTTGATAAAATAAGGTAATAGACTATATTCTATCACTTATCAAATTTCATATACTTTATCTAATACACATCATTTATAATTGTTTATTATAAATGAGTTTATTGAAATATCAGAAATATTTGAAAAATTTGTTCAAGCAATTTATCTAGAAATAATAGAGTTTCTTCTAACACAGGAAATAGATATCTAAATCAAAGACAAACTGATTCGGCAAAGGAATCAAAGTCTTAGATTGGAACCAAGAAGACTATCTTTTCAATGAGATAGGATCACAAACTACAAGTGGAGAAAAACACCTGTTCAGGATGTTCAACCGGTAACAAAAAAATTTTCAACAATAGAAAATCTCATATTTCCGGAAGGATTAGGGAAGTCGAAATAGTGTTTGATATTACAAGTCAATGAAATCAATTTCTTTGTAATATTATATACTATTTGGAACAACCATTGATAAGAACTTACCAAGGAATGATAAACATCAGAGAACTGGAAGTTCATATCAAGGGAACTCCAGGAAAAGAAACAGATCAACTGGTTCTTGGGCTAGAGTTTCTCGAGGAACACAACCTTGAAAACGTCTAGAAAATGGAATGAAATTCATTACAGATAATAAGATATCGAAAATCCAATTATCATACATCCATTCTCGATATACATCCAATATGGATGTTATATGAACAATATAAGGTGGAATATTTTGTTGTTTATATTGATTCGGGAGTTAGAATCTGTACAACATAAAGATGATTTTTTCCAATATATTTGGAATAAGAATTACCTCAGATTGATAGACGAGATTTCTCTAAACAAATCTTAATCTTATGTTAAGGGATTAAGATGACAGAAATATTAATCGGATCTACTGGACACACACCTTGGTACAAGGTAAAAACACCACCGATTTATTTTCATGATACATGGGCTGAAATACTGTTAGGAAATAATTTCCTACAAATGTTTTAGGTCCAATACACAAGAAAATAATACTAGAAAAATTGGTGTTCACAACACCATTTTATCACAAAGTCATAGTCCAGAGACTAAAAGAGACATTTTGTAAAAAATTTCAATCCAGTTTCGTAGCAAGCGTGTTGATGAAAGAAAACTTTTGATCATAAAAATGAAGAATTCTAGACAGTTTGGAGAAATAGTACTCCAATTAAGAACAGATAAGGACCTCCGACCAGAAGAAATAGAATTCCTCAAGATAGCTATACACCATAATGATGTAGATTTTGAATCGAAAGTATCCCCGGAAGATGTCCATAAAACATCAGAAAAAATTACAATGAAGATCCCATGACATGGTGGGATAAAATAAACTCAAAGATAGCCTTAAAATAAAGGAAGACAAATAGTATGAATTTTGTCAGATGCAAGCATGTCCTAATGAACATAGTTGATCAAAAGGATATGCAGATTATTATCAAGGAACATCTGGACCTTGGACTAACCAAAGAAGTAATATCACCATACAACATTCCAGGTTTTCTGGTAACAAATCATGGTGAGATCAAAAGAAACAAACCCAGGTTGGTAATTAATTATCAAGAAATTAATAAAATCATAGAGTTTGATTAATATTTCATATCTAGCAGAGAACATTTGATTAGTTGCATATGCAATGCTAAAATATTCTGTAAATTCGATTGTAAGTCCAAATTCTATCAAATTCGGATATAGGAAGAAAGCAAGAAATACACAACTTTTTTCACACCACAAGGACACTACATTTGGGAAGTTTTACCAATAGGATTGGCTAATTCACCCTAGATATTTCAAAGAAAGATAGCTAATCTATTCAAGGATTTTTTTCAAATTAATGTTTTTGTCTCAATGCAAACTTTAATGATCATTTTACCTTCGTTGAGTCCCTGATACGCGACATGCTCATCCAAGGGGGGCGCTGACCTAGCGGCCATACCACCAGCTCCACCATTCATTCCTCCATTCCACTTTCAGTATGACTATCAGCAGCAGGGGGATGCACATGGAGTACCACCGCCAGAACACGACGAGGACGAGCCTTGATCAGGGGAGTTCACTGTTTCCCCTTCTTTTTGCTTTTATTTTCTGCTGCATTCTATTTTGTTATCATCGTTGTTTCATTTTTTTCATTAACAATGCATTTGTTCTTGTGTTATGCATCTGTGTTTAGTTCGTGTGTTTCAATCATTTGTGTAATGTGGACATTGCACACGCTTAGTATGAGGGGGTCGGGGTCAGTCAGTTGTGCATTGCATGTGTTGTCAATTGATGGTGAAGCATGTATGTTGGTAGCCAATGATGATCTTGAAAGGGGATTGATTAAGGTGCCCGTATGCGCAACGGAAGTTTCAAAATAATTTTTGTAGCAAGAAATTCGAACACCTTAAGCCTATAATGTGTAGCAAATACAAAAACACGAAATGACATTCATAGGGTGTTTTTAAGATTTTTACCTATCAATCTCTTGAGATTGATGATGGCTCCAACTAAGGTGTAAACACCTTAGTTCTTGAGTTGCAAGACAATCTTCAAGTTTCCCTTTGAGCACACCTTGCTCAAATATTAAGCCCACCACCAACTAGCTAGAACCCCTCTTATTTTGCACTAGAAAAATAAAATGATTTTTCTTTTGAGAAGTATGTTCTTTCCTCAACAATTGAAGAAAGAAAATTAGAGAGAATGAATGCCCAAAATTTCGACCAAGGTGAGATAAAGTGAAAGGGAGGATGAGTTGTCTTGGTTGTGTAAAAAGCTAAAAGCACTTTTAGCATGCCAAACCTTGAATATTGAAAAAGTAGTCTCTCAACTCTTCACCTCCCATGCATGCATTTCTATTTGGGTTTATAACAATTATAAAGCTCATGGACTTTTATTTAAATATCTCAAACACATTTAAGATCATTTAACCTTTACTTGATTATACTCAAGCCCACTAATTTAATAATTATTTTTAATTGGGCTCTACAAGGCCCAATGTTATTTAATTAATCCAATACTTGAATTAATTTAATTATTTGGACTCTACTAGGTCCACTAGTGTTTAATTAATTCAACACTTGGATTAATTTAATTTAGTCTATAATAATGTTTATGAAAATAACAATTTTCAAATACATTATTTATTTGGTCAACTTTTAATTTAGGAACACTTTCACAAATTAAAAGTTACATTTCCCTCATAGAAGTCATACTTCTATTTTTCCTTACGCTTATAAACTCCTTTATAAGCCGTTCAACACATTGAACTATTTTACTTCTCAACGGGATCTAGAAAGCTAGTACTTGTGTGGCCCTCAATGGTTTATTGATACAACTAGCCTTGGGTTCATATCTCCATGTGATTCGGACTAAACATGTCCTTATTTGAGCATACCCCAATTGCTCCATTCTTACTTATCAACTCCTTGATAATAAGAACGTCAGAACTCAAGTCCGATAGTACCCAACCAATCATGTTAAACGCCTAGCAGCATCGCTTACATGATTCCCTAGGTATCAAATGATAGTGCCTGCAAGAACCATTCAATTATGGTTAGCGTACAGTACGGTCCCTTCAACTCATATATCCCGACCGATTCGACAACCATTGGTATATCGAGAGTTGTCAATGAATCGATACTATGTGTCATGTCGTAGTTGCATCGATGGTGTAATCTATGAAACCCCTTTCATAATTACCACCATACTCTGATCAGAGATTTCATACTACATACACATANTTGTCCCGGGTCATAAGGACTAACGGTGTACAACCATAAACTAGGACGTTTCCACTCGATAAGTGAGAACCACTTGGAAAGTCCTTTATGGAGGGTTGTTCAGTGCACTCTACCAGGAGCACCTATCTGCATGCTCGGACATCACAATGTCCCCTACCAATGAAACATGGTACTCACATCGCAGATACTAGTCTCGACTCGAGCGGCCTATATCTTTCTTAGCAGCGGCTGAATCGGCTAGGAACTGTTTTGTAACGCCCCAGATTCGACGACTGTCCTCACTGTACCAAGACGAGTCTTTCCAGCGTGCTTATGTCCTCACTCACACGCACCCTGGGAAACTTCCCAGGAGGTCACCCATCCCAAAATTGCCCCAAGTCAAGCACGCTTAACTTTGGAGTTCTTATGTGATGAGCTACCGAAAAGAAGATGCACCTTCGTGATATGAGTAGTACAAATCAAATCTTTTAAGCCCTCTTCAACTGTACAGTCCATTTCATTGAACAGTCTCGGAATCCCTCTCATTCCCGTGTGGGATCGGTTCATTCATGTTCCCTCCACCTAGAAGCCTGCCAGGAGCCGCTCATTGTCCGTGCAACTGATGGCACCGGCGATCACCCCCCGCCCACATGCCCACCAGTTGTAGAACCCGTAATTAGACTACGTATAAGCAATGCATAATTCTAGTATTTTAAATTAAATTGACTTCAATGCGTGAATATTTAAATGCTTTCTTTGAAGTTAATTATTCAGTAGTGTAAATTTTATTATTTTCAGTTCTTTAAGTGAGGTCGGACCGGAGTTGGAGTGAAGAGATAAAATTTAATGTTAAGAAAACATTTCCTGAAATTTATTTAAGATAAATAATAAGTAAATTCATTGTAAAAGAAGGTTTAAGGAATTATTTAAATAAGTTAAGATAAGTAGTAAATAGAGTTCAATAATTAATTCCTTAATTCTTTTAAATATTTAATGAGTAGATAAAACACTAAAGAGTTAAAATACAATATTCAATAAATATTTTCCCTCCTCTTTTATTATAATTTTCGGCTCCAATGATTTAATTTAAAAGTTTAGTTGGCAACCCATTTAATTAATAGTTTTCCTATCCATTTTTATTGGGAGATAATTATATCACAACAAATCTTCTATGATAATTAATTGAGCAAGATCCCACCCCACCTAGCTAGATAAAATCGGCCATGCTCTTTTTTTTTTAAGATTTAATTGTGGTTTTTATTTCAACTCATTCTTTATTTATCCCCTTAACTATTCTAGATAGATTTATCCTCCCCAACTTTTAAATCACTACCAAGATTTAATTAAACCAATTCTCCCTTTGCACCTAGACCTTAAAGTCGCCCATATACACCTCTAGTATCCCCAAGAAAAAATCTTTGATATCATTCTTTTCCTTATCACTCAAACTAGTAGATAGAAAGAATATTTTCCCTTCCCTTTATCTTGTATCTTCCCATTTAATTTCCTAGACTCCCTCCCACTCCATAATCTCGAAAATTTCAGTCTCCTTCAGCACTGAAAATCGTGAGAGGCTAGGGTAAAATTAAGGAAGAAAAACAAGAAAGAAAACAAGAGAAGCAACCCCGTCTCCTCCGCGCCGTATCGTCTATTCTTTTCGTTTTTCTTTCAAACGAAAACCAAGGCATGTATATGTTTTTATTGCTCTTCAATCAAGTCCTATTATCAATTATTTTTCATTACATGATCATCATTTCCCATGTCAAAAACCGAAAATACATCAAAGAAATTTTCAGAAAAATAGCATGCAAATTTTTCGGTTTTCATGATGCTTCACGGGTTGGCTAGTTTTCATTGTTGCAGGTATTGGTTCGACTTCCAGGCTCCCAAGGCGACTCCTAGGCATGTACTAGAATGGTTTAGGACCATGTTGATCCATTAGTTCAGCCCCCACGCTTGCTGGAAGTCGAAATGACAGCAACCTCCCCATAGGTGCAGAAATGTGTTTCGAAAATTCAGTTGCTGTCAAAAGGGAAATGAAACTGATCATGGTTGCCCCAAGGCCTATAGCCATGGTTAGATCACTTCCCTAGTATGTCTAAGACGTGACTAAGTCTCCCTTTTGGTGGCTTGGTCCATGGTGAATCGGTTTTTAAATAAAACTCAAGAACAGCCTCTCCCCACTTTCGGCCTTCTCATTTTACAGCATGTACGGTTCGAGTTTGGTGGAATGGTGTGGATCTTGGTTGGCCTATGGCCCTTAGCCACGGTTCATACCATGCCCCTAGATGTCTAGATCGTGCCATGGTCAATCAAATGGTCACTGGAACGACACGAGACAGCAATCAAAGCCAAACACCTCACGCGCATGCAAAGGTGCTCTCGGGTGAACTTTTCTGATGTTTGCTGGAATATTGCGAATTGTGGCAGGCCTAGGGCCCTTAGCCATGGTTCAAATCATTCCTTGGGATGTTGTTGAGAGGCTCTGGTTGGTGGTTCAAGCCCCAATGGCCAAAAGTCTCGCAAACGACGCGATACAAGCGAAGTTGCTGCTGCTGGAATTTGACAGCAACTTGTTGTGACGGTTCGGAGGCTTGTTCAAGTTCTTGGTTGGCTTTTAGCCTATGGCCTTGAACTAGACAGTTCCTCATTGAGTTGGAAAGGTCATGTTTTTGACCGTTTGTCATTCGGATCATTTTTGAGGTCGTACAAGAATTTACGGTGCGATGTGCCAAATTGACTCTCGAAAGAGCGTTTCATGTTTTGGCCTCGATTCACCTAGATTTCGGCCCTCACCATTTTAGTAGCATTATTTTATCATTTTATGCGTATTTTAATCATGATTACATGATAGGTTCAGTGTTGGTTCGGGTTGGTTCGGAGTCATGATTAAATACGAAGTCAGTAGGCGTAATTGTCACATTTTTGAAGGTTAATTGCATAGTTGTGCATTTTAAAACCATTGCATATTCTTTATGGCACATTTAGGTTGCAGCGAGCCTGGGAGCGATCCAATCCAATCAGTAAAATTATGACATGATATTTAATTATGTTAATTAATTATATTACGTGCAAAAAAATACAAATTTTGAGATTTATGCAATATTGCTTGTGGTCACTCTACTATCATGATTAAGTCCGGTCGCCAGTTACCGGCCCGGTCTCCAGTTACCGGTCAGGTCAGTTGTTTCACCCAGTATACTGTGGCAGTAGTCTGATCAGACATACATTATTAAGTCCGGTCGCCAGTTACCGGCCCGGTCGCCAGTTACCGGTCAGTTCAGTTCAGTTCAATTCAGGGACCACTTGCATAGACCATAATCTCACCAGAAAATTATATACAACTATTTCAGTACAGGGCTCCAAGGAGCAAAAATTTTTACTATGATTTTCAGTTCAGTTATGCACGTATTATAATTGCTCAGAACAAGTTATTTTCAGTATGCCTCATGACATGATATTTTATCCCATGCATATCTTACTATATTACTTACTCGTTATTTACGATATATGCATGTTGAGTCTTTAGACTCACTAGACTTGATTGTTGTAGGTGCTGATGATGTCGGGACCGAGGGCGGGGACCAGTGAGCTAGCTTGGGTCGGCAGTGGTTGAACCCGAGGACCTCATTTCAGCATTTATTATTTTTAATTGAAACCAAGTTTTTATGTTGCTGAATTATTTTTAAGTCGGTATTTTGCAAACATTAGATTTCTTCCGCTGCTATTTTGAATATCAAACATTTTTATCAGTTTAACTTATGAATTAGACATTTTTATTATTTAAAAAGAAAATTTAAATTTTTTCGCAAATTTTCAAGCACGGAATTTTAGGCCTTTTAAATGTTTAGAATATACAGTATTGTAAATATGAGTTTCATGATACTCATCATATGAGCATCTCATATTTTTTCTACTATTTGTATATTCAAGGACTTTATCTATGCAACATGTATGGGTATACAGATAAAGAAGTGCCAAAACAATAATTTCAAATATTATCAAAATAAATATTGTTTATACATAGAGTTTCATTGTGAACACTCGGCCAACGCTTGGTTCGACGTGCACCTACTCTAACAGATCTTGGATTGATGACTTACATGTCTCTGAGTTTTGTCACTCGTTATTGATATCCCATTTAGCAAGAATGCATTTTGGCTTGAATTTGTAAATGTTTTTATGCACATACAATAGGTTTTGGTAATTGTATGAATGATAATTGAGTTAAAAATTTTGTGAGGGAAACTGGAGAGACATGAGATTTGAGTAGAACTTGAATGAATATCTGTGGAAATGAGTGACTAACCAATAGAAGGAACTCGAGTAGGAAGCTTCTGTAAACCTGGAATAACCTTCTTCTAAATGTGCATGAAGCCTGAAAATTATTCCCTGGGCCAAATAAACTTACATGCCAAATATTCAGAACCTAAGGAGTACATATGAGAAAATTAAGCACTTATTCAAAAAAAACAAAACAAAGAGAAAAACAAAAGGAGATGTAAGGTGAGTGTAATATCCAAGCCTGGTGAACGGTACAGTTTAAGATTTCGTATGTTTATGGATTATTTGGTTAAGATTAAGTTTGATTTAGATGTTAAGAGTTGTGATTATGGGTCATAGTAGTGTTGGTTATTATTGTTTTATGGTATTGTTGATATTAGTTGATGGGTAGTTGTGTTGTATCAGCGTTACGATTCGATTTTTGTTGCATAGAGTTGTTTTGGCTGAGAGCAGACCGCACCCGCGGTGATTTGTGCAGCGCACCCGCGGTCTTTATTGCAGAATTTGTGGAATTGCCGAAGAGACACCGCACCCGCGGTGGGATAGGTACCGCACCCGCGGTCGTCGATTTCAGAAATTTGGTTGATGTGCCGAAGGCACACCACACCCGCGGTAAGGTATGTAGCGCACCCGCGGTGCATGAACAGTAGAAGCGTGTTTCGAGATTTTAAGTGTTTAAATGGATGATTTGGTCTCATTTTTCTCATTCTTTCCCCTCATTCTCAATTCTTCAGTCCTTGGGAGAGCTAGGGTTCCATTTCCTTTCTTTTCCTTCCTTTGATTCAAGTATCTTGTGGGAGTTTTGAAGTGTGAGCAAGGTTCTTTTGGAGTTCAAGGAGCTAAGGTAAGCTTGTAGTATAGTTTATTCTTAGTTTTGGTGTTGGGAGAAATCATGGGTTTGTTGATGGTGTTGGTTTTATGGATTTAGTGGTATGAGTTTGTGATTATTGAGTTATTGATGATTCTATTTATGGTTTATTGTTGTAGGTTGTGTACCAAGAGTATAGTAGCAAGTGTTGCAAGTGTTGTAAGTGGAATTTCATTTCTTGTGCTCACATGATAATATATGTATTGTGTTTCAATGGTTTTAAAGTGTTATTCCCTTCCATTTGATTCATGCTATGTATTAATACACCTTGTTGTATATTAGAGACATTCTTATGTCTCAATTATGTTAAAGGGAATACAAAAGAAAATAGAGTCTTCAAAGTGTTTGTTTTAATGCCAAAGAGAGAATTCAAATGTTTTATTGGATTGATAGATACATAGTCAGAGATTGCATGCAATTAGTTGATCANACACGTTTTACAGAGTATGGTATATGTACATTGCTATGTAAGAGTTCCACTTGCTGAGTTTCATACTCATTTAAGTTATTCATGTGATGCAGATAAGAGTGACGGGCTGTGACGTTGATTGGAGCCGGGGTCATATGCATAAGAGAGGGAAGGAAGAAGACTATTTTGCAAGTATTTTGACATGATCACAAAAATGATGTTTTGTATTTTGTTGCCTCATTTGATTGATCATGTATTAACTTTTGTTTATATATTGTAATATATTTTAAATCCTTCCTCCCTTCAAAGAAAATTTTAATTTCCGCTGCTATTTTATTAAAACCGGCCAGAGGTGTTACAGTGAGGGAAGCCAAAAATGGGATGAAATTCTATCCTGGTCTGAAAAGGTGGAGATGTACGGAGTTGTGGAATATCAGATAAAAATTCTGAAAAGTGCATAATGAAAATGATCTGTGTACTCCCAATCTTTTAGACCACTTGAACACATGTTGACAATACCTCCCTAAAAATCGTTGTGCAACCATGAAATTCTACTTCTTTGTGTTTACTAGTTGGTCACGAATGGAAACGGAACTCAGGAGAGTGAAAACTTGCATCGAATTTTTGATTTAAAATGGGTGTTGATGGATTTTAGAATGAAGCTATCTAAAGTAAAAGCTACTAGAACCCACAGCCCACACACACACGAACACATTTTATATCAAAAAAATGCGATGTGGTGATTTAAAATGGGTGTTAATGGATGTTGTAATGTAACTGATGAGGTGTATTTCAAAGACCCACAGAGGCAAGAGATACTAGTTGTTGTTTCGCCATCGAGTTTGTTGTTTTAGTACTTTTATTTGGTGTTTTTTTGTGTCGTAATTGTGGTCTATGACACCTCAAGCAAAATGTCAGTATGAGAGTGTTGATAGGTGTCATTTTTACGTGTTTTATTGCATTAATTTTGTGTGTGTTTGCATTGTGTGTGTGCATTTCATCTACATTTTGTTCGTTTTAGAATTAACATATGCATATGATCATGGCTCACTCTTACTTGATTAATTTGTAGGTGAAATGGCCAAAAAATGAAATCGGGGGAGAAGAATACTAGCCATCAGAAAAAGGAGTGAATTTGGCAGAAAGACCGGCGCTCGGGTGGTAGAATCTTACCGCTTGGGCGCGAAGATTGATTTCCGGACAGAAGAGTTGACGCCCGGGCGGTAAGATCTTACCACTCTGGCGTGAGTTGGTTCCTTTGAAGAGTGGAAAACAGAAGAGTCGGCACTTGAGCAGTAGAATATTACCGCTCGAGCATTAGTTCTGCATGATGGAAGAAAAAAGGCAGAGGAGTTGGAGCTCGGACGGTAGAATCTTATCGCCCGAGCGGGACTCAAATTGGAAAAAATTTTGAGGATGATTTCTTGCCTTCGGCTGAATGCTAACCAAGTGGGGCTGCAAAGTTGTCATATGAGGAAAAATAGGCATGAAAAAGAAACATTTTTCAGCAGCCACAAAGTTTGGGAGAGGAGAAAAAGGCTTGAAGTTGAATAATTCAAGATTTCCGAGCACCGTTCTTCTCGTTTACGTCACGTCTAGTATTTCTAACTTAAAAATTCTTGTTTAAACATTGTTTTACTTATTTATATCATGAATTCTAGCAGCTAACTTTCATATTTGTTTGGATTTAAAGGGATACTATCCCGAAACCATGTTTAGTTAATTTATTTCTCGAATTTTTGATTTATTCTTGAGTGTGCTATTATTTTCATTGTATTATTAAAGCGTTGCTAACTTTAATAACAACTTCATATTGCGAGTGAGTTCAAGAGAATAACTTGTGATATGAACGTGTAGCATAGTCCGTAGATTTACAATTTGCATAGAGATATGAAGTTGGATACACGTCGATATTCATAATCCAATTGGTCGAAAGCTTGCAGATTTCACCCTTTGATAAATAATTAAAGAGATTTAATTACTTCACTGAGTTAAATTAGTTTGTCATAGCTCGAGAGGGTGTGTTCAAATGTTTAAGAAATCCTGTTGAAGGCGTGGATCATTGTCGAACAAATTAAGTAAATGAACGAGAGGTAGGTGAACCGAGATTTCCAACAAATTCATTTCTCATTGAATCTTTGATTAATTATTTTAGTTTGTTAAATTCATCATTTAATCCTGAAAATATTTAATAATTGTTTATTTAATCATTTAGTAGTAAGTAATTAGTCAAATCATCGTTGCTAAAAGTTTAATAATTGAAAATAATAATTGTGAAATACAGTTTCTGGAGAAACGGTATTCGTACTCTTGTATACTATATTATTACTTGACATCGTGCACTAGCGATTATATCGAGCTTGAATTTTATTGATTTTTACCGAGGATTTTACGGTGCAAGTTTTGCTCGATCATGTATATAGGATTATACTCAATTATGGTATGTGCAGCAAAGACCTAAACTCCAAGGCATTGAGAAGCCACTAGTTTCCCAAATGAAGAGTTTTCAAGTACAAGACTCTATATCTGTCGCATGGAATTCAAGTACCCCTAGCATAAGTGTTAAATCGGGAACATCTCCAGATGAGTCGGTCAAGAAAATGAAACTCCAGATCCTTATCTCGAGTCTTCAAGTCAGCCCTGTATCTCGAGAATTGAAGAAGAACAGATCAACCTTAGACGTCATAAAGACAATTCTAAATCTAAGATTGGTACTAATGAATCTACAATTTCTCCATTTCAAGTATATCAACAGAACTGTGAAAAATTGAAAACAAGAATAGACATTAAACCAGCCATAATCCGAGTTGATGTAGCAAGAAAATATTCCAGGGTATGGATAAACCAAATTCATATGCTAAGGAGGACAAGGCATAGTATGAATTTTGGGCTCTTGCCTCTGTTTATTATATATTACCCAGCTTCCTAGAAATATCCAAATTCCCAAAATGGATACAAGAAGCAGTGCACGAGACATAGACAAATAATGATTATTTGTCCATATGAGATATACTATAACTGTATTTTTTCATTATAGTACCAAAACCAGTAGGGAAATGTTCACGCGAAGCATTTCATTTCATCAAGCTTAAGAGACCAGATATGAACATCCAAAAGTTCATAAAGGATCCACCAGAGAACGAAACACCCCTGGTCTCCTCATTTATTGAAGACGAAATTTCCATTAGAAGAGCATGGGAGTTATGGGTCTATTTAACTGAGATTGTGTAACGTCCCGAAAATTTAAAAGATCCGCAAACCACATGCTTACAAATTATTACTTTCTTTGTATTTTAATTAATTATTTTAATTGTATTTATTAATTATGTTGTGCATATTTGCATGTTTAAAATATAATTTTCTGCATAGTTGCATTAGAATGTATTTTTAAAGGTTATTCGAGTTGCGATCGAGGAATGGAGACCGAGGGCTGGAAAATAGAAAATGTTTTTATTAAATAATTGTTTTTAATTATTTAAAATATGGATGATGTTTTTTATTATTTTTGAAAATAATGGGTTTTGAGGTAATTTTATACGCTGGGACGTAATTTTTATCTGTGTTGGATTTTCAACAAAAATACGAACGTTTAGGCAACCTGTCTAATAAATTCACAAACTTATTCAAGTGAAATTATTTTAAATATTTTAGTTAAACACTAGTGGGTCAAGTGGGCTTAATTAAGTTGATTAATGGGCCTAAGCCTTTTTTAGTGATTAATTAAAATATATAATGTACAAAACCCCACCCTAAACATCATAAAACTCACGTCACTTTTCCTTGTGCAACACAAACACTTTCCACTAGCAAATTACACGGCACACACACCATGAAATTAAGAGAGAAAATTCAAAAGTTGCAAGGGTTCAAGCCATCGTCTTCGTGTGGGCTTGGTCAAGAGGGTACCTAGGTGGGTTGGCTAGGTTTTGGCTCAAGGTAGCTCGGGCGTGGCTCGAGTAAAATAGGAGATGGCTCGGTGTGTTCGATAAGGAGTCAAAAACGAGATTTTAATAACTAAAATTGAATCCATGGGTCCACGGGTGTGGCACATGACTTGGAAGGGTAGAATAAATAATAAAAATACTATGTTTAAAATTTGGATCAAAATAATGAGTTTTGGATTTATCCGGGATTTTATCGCCGCACGAAACGTTAATTAACGAATTAATTGAAACGCCTAGTTTTAAACTTTATAAAATTATGAAAACTTACGTTTAAGCTCAAATAATTATTGAAAGTCTAAGTTTTGAATTTGGAAATTTTAAATTAAGGTTTGGTTTAATACGGGATTAAAACGCAGTAATACGTCTTATTTAAAGATTAAATAAAAGTCCTCGATTTAAGCTAAATAAAAATATGAAAAATTCATGTAAGTTTAAATAATTATTTGGGACATGTTAGAGTCAATGAAATTAAGAAAATGTTAAAAATGTGAAATTTTACGACCAGAGGTAAAACAGTCATTGTACACCTAAAAATTAGTAAACGTCATTGCAGTGTCCTGAATGCTGTTTTATATGCTAATATGATTATTTTCAATGCTTATAGAATTTTATATGTTAAAATGATTATTTTAAAAGTTTATGGAATTTTATATGTTTATGGATTTTTATATTAAAATGTTTATTTTAAATGATTATGATGTTTTGATGTTAAAATGTTTATTCTAAATGTTTAAGGATTTTTATATGTTAAAACGTTTATTTTAAATATTTATGGATTTTTAATCTGTTAGAAGTTTTATTTTAAAACGTTTATGGATGGTTATGATTTTAATATGTTAAATTATGATTTTAAATGTTTATGATTTTATGATTTAAGCTTTACATTTAAAAGACATATTGCATGCTTGATTTCAAAATAAAACGATATTATTATGCATGTTTTTATTAAGTGATGGAAATACGACATGTTAAAGGACGTGAAAGGATTGTGACTAAATACGTTGATATGTTGGAAATGTCGTGCGGGTTATGGTCTTAGTGGGAGCCTGACGATCGTGTTTCCTTGGATACGGATACGGATACGGATATGAATACGAATATGAATATGTTAATACGTTGGCCAAGGTCAAGTTGACCGGTGAGAGTGTCGCTGGTGTCCCCGCCGCCCAGTACTGTGATTTCTCTAGATGGATCCATCGTCCAATACGATTAAGAATACGAGTCACAATCACGATCTGAATTCAACAAACACGAATATAAATATGAATATGAATATGTTGATATAAATATGGATACGAATATGAATATGTTTATGTTAATATGAAAATATTTATGAAAATGTTTTTATTTAAAGTTTATGCATCATGAAAATGTTTATGAAAATGATTACTTTTAAAGTTTATGCATCTTCATGAAAATGATATGCTAAATACAAGTATTTTTACAGTGCATGTGTTCTGTATATGTAGTACTCGTTATCAAGATTATGGTGTGTTGAGTCTTTAGACTCACTCGGTGTGATTGATGCAGGTGATATTGATTATGAATATGATAATGGAGGTCTTGATGGTTGATCTGACTAGACTGAAGGTGCACATAACCCGAGGACCAACGCTAGTTTTCCGCACAAGTTATGATTTATTATTTTAAGTTATGTTAAAGATATTCTATTATTTTTATTTATGTTTTGAGAGATTTTTAAAAGGTTTAGTATGGGCTATACTTTTCATATTTATTGCTTTTTAGGTTTGGTAAAACGTTTAACAATTTCATATTTTGACTATTTCTTTTGGATTTTCAAATACTAGTTGGAAGTTTTATTTTAAAATGGTGCCAAAGTATTTTATGTATATGTATATGTAGTGGGCCGAATTTATGAGTGTTTTTTAAAAAAACTCTAGTACTATTTAAGAAAACGAATAAGCAGACGTTTCAGATTGACAAAGTCAAGTTTCTATTTATGTTTTATCAGAATTCCGTAAATGGGTTTTTTATGTAAAACAAGAAGTTTTGCAGAAGACCTATTTGAAAAGAAAATAAATCTTTTGTGGAATAGAAAGATATCGGGGAGCAAAGAAACTCGTCGAAAATTCTGTAATATCGCTCATATAGGAATATGGTCAGAAAGCATATGCCCAGAGTGTCTGACCTTAAAGGAGCCTGAATTCGTTAAAGGCTTTCGATCCATAATGGACCGAAAGTATCTTGCAGAGATAGGACCAAGTGGTCAGGGACAACACAAAAAAATTTCCTTGGGGACCATACAAAAGCAAAAAATTCTCCGAAAAATTGTAAAGTAGGAATGTGATCCAACCACTCCATTAGTGGAGGATGGACCACCACTTAAAGACGTTTCCACTAACTAGTGGAGGATAAAATATTCAACCACCTATAAACACAAGCCACTAACTAGTGGTTGAAAGGACCATCAATGACAAGATGTTGTCGGCCACAACTGACAGAATATATCACAAGATTTGAAGTCCGGATTTCAAATCCACAAAGGCTTCTATAAATACCAAGACATAAGGAAGATGAAGGCAACATTCAACCTCTTCATTTTTCTCTCAAAATAAACTTGTAATGGTTTTCTTTGTTATATGTGTGTCATAATTCCTAGTAGCTAAGCAAGTTTATTATCCTCTACAGGAGGTTATTATGTTATAATAGTTTGTAAGTTTGAAGAAAAAGATCAATGCTTACTGCCCTTCTCATGTATTATTTTCAAATTGAACTACATTATTATACATTCTGAGATAGGAAACTAAGCAGAGTTGTGCTAGGTTTTGTTGAAAGGATCTATGTCAGGAACTATCTGTTGCGACAACATGGTTAGACTATGAGGAGCAGTCTGTAAAACTTGGTAGATACAACCAACGACACTCTGATCAAAGAGGTAAACTGTTAATTTATTTTACAAAAGTATGATGGACCACTAAAAATAAAAATAAAATAAAAATTAAAAATTTAATCAAGATATATAAATCGAAAACTTTGTATAATTGTATGTCTTTATCTTATATATATTTCATGTTCGAAAGGTATAATAACGCCACATATCAAGATTAAAAAGCTCAAAGATGATTTTGCAATGTTTTAGATAAAGTAGGAAGTTTAAACTAATTTTTAAAAAATGAGGAGTAACCT
>NC_133309.1:19846612-19889613 GCF_012295235.1 Primulina huaijiensis | reverse complement strand
ACTCGGTCAACACTTGGCTCGACGTGCACCTACTCTAACAATCTCGAGCCAATTTTACTATTTAACCGATTCGTTTGAAAACTTGGACCAGGATTCCGTTTTAACCCGAATCGATTCGAAACTTAAACGAATTTTTTCCCAAATTTTTACCATGCCTTAACAACATCTGGAAGTCCTGAAACCCAAAAATCCAGACCCCTAAACTTACGAAAACCCGCCCCCAAAGTTGCTGGAAAAATCAACTTTTCCCCTTATCCAACCCTCATTGCACCACCCGAACATTAGCGCACCTAGGCTCGCACCAGCTCGCACCAGCCACAAAAAAAGCCATCTAGCACCTAGACCAGACTTTAAGGGACCTACCATACCCACGGAACCAGCCCCATGCAGCCTACACGATGGACACAAATGCTAGAACCCGACGTCCTCACACTCGGGCCCCTCTCCTCTATGCGTGCTGCTGGTTAGATCGGATGGTTCTAGCAGTGGTTGGGCCACCCTGGGCCTTGACTCAGACCCACCAGGGTCTGGTCCGAGCCCTAGTTCAGACCTTGCACAACCGGCACCACCCCTCCATCGGTCCTTTACCCACGCATGGCACACCCCCGATACAACCCCTCGATCTTTCCACCAACAGCAACAACGATAAGTGTTAACCCCAAAACCACATCTTGAAACCATTATCAGTCTCTTAACAACCCATAACCGCAGCCCCTTGCACATCAATAAGAAAAAAACGTGAGTTGGAAGCAAAAATGCAAGGTTTTCATGCTAAAGATGTTCGAACGCGCAAGCTTCAAGTAGATCGAGACATTTTCATACAATTACATATATTACATCTTACTATTGGGGTGCATGATGAGAGAATGAGTATAAAAACGTGCCTTGATGATATTTCACACAAAGAGATCAAAGATCGAACGTCGGGAGAGCGCCGGGGAATTTATTTTGCAAGAACAAGCTATGGCCGAAGCCCTTCAGCTGTGGGAGGCTGGAAAACCGAGAGAAAAGTTGCTGAGGGGAGGGTGTCGGCAGTAGAAATTGGATATCAGGTTTAGGTTTAGGTTAAGGTGTTAATTAAATAGATAACAAAAAGCTAATGGGCCCTAATTTTAAATAGAAAGAGATTAAAAGAGTTTTGAGTCTAATAAGATTAAAAGTAGGCCCATGAAATCCAAACACAATCTCGAAAAATATTTCGTGTCGGCTAGTTTTTGAAAATATTACCCGAACCCTCAAAAAGTCCTCCGATTCGATAAAAATTGCGCATCGCTGAAAAAATATGCTCTGGTGTGTAAAAATACCCAAAAAAGCCCATTTCTTGAAAAATACATTTAAAACATCTTATATTAATTAATAAAAATTAATCATGTAATAAAAATAATTTTCCTGATAATTCCCTGGTCTCCGTTCCTTGTTCGAGCGCGAAATGCATTTAGAAACCCTAATGCATGAACTTTTAAAATTTCATGAAATAAATTCTATCATGCAAGAATTATGCACAAAATGTATAAAAATAATTAAATTCATAATTTAAATAAAATCCTATATTGCATGCACTCAGGTTACGTGAATTAAATTTCTGGACCTTACAACTCTACCCCCCTTAAATAAAATTTTGTCCTCGAAATTTAGAACGTACCGAATAACTCTGGGTAGCGACTCCTCATCTCGGTCTCGGTCTCCCACGTGGCCTCCTCCTCGGAATGATTCAGCCACTTGAACTTGACTATCTGGATCACCTTGTTCTGGAGCCTCTTCTCTTTCATGTCCAGTATCTGGGTGGGTTTCTCCTCGAATGATAGGTGCGGTGTCAGCTGAAGTAACTCATAGTTAAGCACATGTGAAAGATTCGACATATACTTCCGCAGCATAGAGAGGTGGAACACGTTATGAACTCTCGCCAGATTCGGCGGTAAAGAAACTCTGTATGTGAGTGTCCCGACCCTCTCTAGGATCTCGAATGGTCCGATGAATCTAGGGCTGAGCTTGTCCTTCTTCTCGAACCTCATCACACCCTTCATCGGTGCGACCTTCACGAAAACATGATCCCCTACTGCGAACTCAAGATCTCGTCGCCTCTGATCTGCATAACTCTTCTGATGGCTCTGTGCAGTCTTCATCCTGTCTCGAATCCTGGCCACTAAATCTGCTGTCTGTCTGAAAATATCCAGACCCAACTCTGCTCGCTCTCCCACCTCATCCCAATAAACTGGCGACCTACACTTCCTCCCGTACAGTGCCTCATATGGAGCCATACCTATCGATGTCTGATAACTGTTGTTGTATGTGAACTCCACAAGAGGTTACTTCAGCTCCCAACTGTCCTGGAAGTCGATCATGCTTGCTCGGAGTAGGTCCTCTAGAATCTGAATCACCCTATCTGACTGTCCGTCTATCTGAGGATGGAAGGCAGTACTGAACAATAACTTAGTACCTAGCGCCTGATGAAGACTCTTCCAGAATGCAGACATGAACCTCGGATCCCTGTCTGACACGATGGCCACTGGAATCCCGTGCAGTCTGACTATCTCTCTTATGTACAGCTCTGCGTACTGTCCTCAGGTGCTGACTATGCTCCTCTCTACTCTTCGAGTATATCAGGATGTCGTCAAAGAAAACTAAGACGAACTAATCCAAGTATGGCTGAAACACGCGAATCAAGAGATCCATGAAGATCGCTGGAACTTTCATTAGACTGAATGGCATCACCAAATAGTGCTCGTAACGCGTCCGGAAGGCTGTCTTATACACGTCAGTCTCCCTCACTTTCAGCTGGTGGTATCCAGATCGAATGTCTATCTTGGAGAACACCAATGCTTCCTGAAGCTAATGAAACAAGTCCTCGATCATCGGCAACGGATACCTATTCTTAACTGTGACTCTATTCAGCTCTCTATAATCAATGTACAGTCGCATGCTGCCATCCTTATTCTTAACAAAAAGAACTGGTGCGCCCCAAGGAGAAAAACTAGGGCGAATGAAACCCTTATCTAACAGATCCTGAATCTGATCTTTGAGCTCCTTCATCTCTACAGGCGCTAATCGGTAGGGTGCTTTAGATATTGGTGTCGTCCGTGGCATGAGCTCAATAGAGAATTCCACCTCTCTGCTTGGTAGAATGCCTGAAACATCGTCAGAGAACACATTGGAGAACTCACTGACTACTTCCACGTCCTCCAGCCTCTGACTGACTGGCTCTGTCATTGATACGATGCTGGCTAAGAACGTCTGGAAGCCTCTCCTCATAAGCTTCCTCGTACACAAGCAGGAAATGACGTGCGGCATCTGCTGATGTCTAACTCCCTAAAAAACAAACGGCTTCCCACTGGGGGGGTCTGACAGACACTGAACTCTGTCGAAAATCTATGACTGCACCATGAGAAGATAGCCAGCCCATGCCCAAGATGATGTCGAACTCCGGCAACGTTAGCACCATCAAATCTGCTTGTACCGTATACTTCTGTAACTGAAGCTCCAATCTCTTCACTATCTGGGAAGTGAACATCTGATCCTCGGATGGGATCGATACTCTAAACCCTGAATCCATCGCTACTGGTATGATTCCTAGTCGCTTGACGAAAGATTCGGATATAAACGAATGCGTAGCCCCTGAATCTAACAGAGCATGTGTGGCTACACCTGCAATAGATATCCTCCATAAGAACAAAACATACCATCAAATCTAATAGTGTTGAACTTAAGGAATTCCTTACCGGAAATTAACCCAAAATCCTCAAAAAATCACTGAATTAACCCAAAAATTGATTCCAAAAATTCAAAATTTAATCCTCCGAAAATCAAAAATTGCAAATTAGCCCCTTAAAGTTTCAAAAATTGCACTTGGGTCCTTCCACTTTTCGAAATTACAATATGACCCTTTCTCAATTTCGAATTCAAATCCCAAAATTCTCGATTTTAGCAATTAGGTCCTCAAATTATCGGTTATTAAAAATGGGTCCCTAAAATTCTCAAATCAAACAATTAAATTCTCCATCCCAAATAGGTGGAGCATGCATCCTAATTCATTCTATGTCATCAATCCCGAAATTTAATCCTCATGCAAGCATAAAATCTATGCAATTATGCAATAAAGTGAAATCTTAAACAAAAATGGTTACCAGTAATCAGTGTCGAGTCTGGCTCTGCCTCATCCTCCTCAGCATGCATCACATAAGCTCGGCCAGTAGTGGAGCCCTGGCTCCTAGGGCAATCCGTCGCTTTATGGCCTTCATGTCCACAAACGAAACGTTTAAAGGTCCCCCACATGCACTTGCCGAAATGGAACCTGCTGCACTGCGGGCAGGGCTGCCTGTCGTCTGGCTTAGGCGCCCCTGACGCCCAGGGAGGTCTATGTTGCTGCTGCTGCGATCTCCTAAACTGTCCTTGGGGCTTTTGCTGCCCCTGCTGCCTCGGTGGCCCAGTAAACTGTCTTTTATGCGGCTGGAAACTGGACTGAATCTGATGCCGCTTCCTATGCATTTCATGGTTTATGTCCCGGAGAGCCTGCTTCGCCTGAAAAGCGCAGGCGGTGGCCTCATCATAACCTGCCGGCCTTATCAGCATGACGTCGCGGCGCAGAGTGGGTCTCAGTCCATCTAAAAAATGCCTCAGCTTCTGGGTGGCATCTCTCACTATCATGGGAACAAAATGGCAGCCCCTGTCAAACTTGTGAATAAACTCCGCCACAGATAAGTCCTCCTGTCGGAGACTCATGAACTCCTTCGTCATGCCGCCCCTGACGTCAGCTGAAAAATACTTCCCGAAGAACATCTCCCCAAATCTGGCCCAAGTGAGAGTAGCCACATCCATTGCATGTACAGCTCCCTCCCACCAAAGGGACGCGTCATTCCTCAGCATATAAATGGCGCCATCCCTTATCTGTAGGTACTCGAAGTGTAACTCCAGAGACCTAATCCATCCCTCTGCCACGAATGGATCGGTGGTACCCCCGAACTCCTTTAGGTTAAGCCGGCGGAACTGCTGATACACACATCGGTCTGCTGTCGGGGTGCCTGCTGGCCTAGCTGGGCTTGCTCCATGAGCCTCGCTATCCCCTCAAGCAATCGGGTAGCTGGGTCCCCTGAAGGTGGTGGAGGTCCTCTGCCTCCTCCAAGAGTCTCATCATGCCTATCTGTACTGGGAGCCCGTCTGGGAAGCATATCTAAATACAATCAAATTTATAAACGTAACTCATCATGCAATTAATCTAGTTTTTAAAGCAGTAAATCCTTAAGTCATAAAAGCAGTTAAACATATACCATAGATCATCATAAAGCGTAAATCATGTTAACATGCAGGTGATAACAATAAATCATTTAAAACATTTAAAACATAAAAGCTTACAAACTTGAGGTTTGAAGATTGAGCTGCAGAAGGTGGCAGCGACACAACCCTATACAAGACCCTTGCTCTGATACCAACTGTGACGTCTACTCATTTTAAAAGTGCGGAAATATTTTTTTTTATTTTTTTAAAAGCTCACATTTTCGAAATAAAATGTGAATGTTTTGCATGCATGCGCTCTACAAAAAAATATAACATTTAAAAATGATCTTAAACATTTGACAGTAAAAATAGTGTAGTTTAAAATAATCAAACACATCCAAAATCATACGTAAGCATAAACGAATAAAAATCTTAAAATCAACAATGTATGAAAATATTCATCTCCTCTCAAATCTCATAATCAAAATACGGAAAACATGCAGTCATCAGGTTATGTCACCTCACCAGTTCTGCCTACTCAGAGTTCGGCACCTCGAGACTCCTCAGCATCAAGCTCACCTGCATCACCCCCGCCTAGTGAGTCTAAAGACTCAACACACCTGTACCAGGAATAACAAGTACATATACATGGAACACAGTAGTGAAAAATATCATACTCAACATATCTTTCATGAACTTAAAAGCATAACATAAACGTGTCGTATAAAATCGTAACGTGTCAAAGCATGTCTCATCATGTCATCATATACGTATACATTTTCATTTAATTGTATTCAGTTCATTAGTTGTGACTTTCGTATCAGCTTTATCATATCAGCTCTATTCGATGGATCCATCTACGTGGAACCACGGTACCGGGCGACAGGGACATCAGCGACAGCATTACCCGTCCACTGAGCCTTTGTCTCAGCTCATAATATCTCTTATCATCGTATACATATACATCGTCAGTCACAAACAATTCTCATCCTTTAAACCGTGTCATCATATTCACCACTTAAATAAAAGCATGTATATACATAATTTTTCCTTTAAACCAAGCATGCAACGTATTTATCGTAATTCAATAAAAATCATGAACATGATGCATAAACATTTAAAACATCATAAATTTTTGCTCAAGGCGCTGCCAGGACAAAAATCTCACTCCGGGTACAAAATGACCATTTTGGCCCTTGAACCCAAAATGACCATTTTACCCCTGAACCTCTAAATTTTGACCCAAAGCTTACCAAACTCCTTAAAACATCCCAAAACATATTTTTAAGCATTCTTATACGTAATATCGAGCTCATTATACAATTTAATTGATTCGTTTTAAAACTTGGACCGGGGTCCCGTTTTAACCCGAATCGATTCGAAACTTAACCAAATTTTTTCCCAAATTTTTACCATGCCTCAACAACCTCTAGAAGTCCTAAAACCCAAAAATCAAGACCCCTAAACTTACGAAAACCCGCCCCCAAAGTTGCTAGAAAAATCAGCTTTTTCCCTTATCCAACCCTCATTGCACCACCCGAACATTAGAGCACCTAGGCTCGCACCATCCATGAACCAAGCCATCTAGGACCTAGACCAGACTCTAAAAGACCTACCATACCCACGGAACCGGCCCAATGCAGCCTACACGACAGACACAAACGTTAGAACCCGACGTCCTCACACCCGAGCCCATCTCCTCTATGCGTGCGGCTGGTTAGATCGGATGGTTCCAGTGGTGGTTGGGCCACCTTGGGCCGTGACTCAGACCCACCAGGGTCTGGTGCGAGCCCCACTTCAGGCCTTGCACCAGCGGCACCACCCCTCCCTCGGTCCTTCACCCACGCATGGCACACCCCCGATACAACCCCTCGATCTTTACACCTACAACAACAACAATCGGTTTTAACCCCAAAACCACATCTTGACACCATTATCAGTCTCTTAACAACCCGAAACCGCAGCCCATTGCACATGAATAAGAAAAAAACGTGTGTTGGAAGCAACAATGCAAGGTTTTCATGCCAAAGATGTTCGAACGTGCAAGCTTCAAGTAGATCGAGACATTTTCATACAATTACATATATTACAGCTTACTATTGGCGTGCATGATGAGAGAATGAGTATAGAAACGTTCCTTGATGATAATTCACGCAAAGAGATCAAGGATCGAACGTCGAGAGAGCGCCGGGGAATTTATCATGCAAGAACAAGCTATGGCCGAAGCTTTTTAGCTGTAGGAGAGTGGAAAACCGAGAGAAAAGTTGCTGAGGGGAGGGTGTCGACTGTAGCAATTGGATATTAGGTTTAGGTTTAGGTTAAGGTGTTAATTAAATAGATAACAAAAAACTAATGGGCCTTAATTTTAAATTAAAAGGGATTAAAAGAGTTTTGAGTTCAATAAGCTTAAAATTAGGTCCATTAAGTCCAAACACAATCCCGAAAAATATTTCGTGTTGGCCAGTTTTTGAAAATATTACCCAAACCCTCAAAAAGTCCTCTTATTCAATAAAATTTGCGCATCGTTGAAAAAATATGCTCTGGCGGGTAAAAATACCCAAAAAACCCCATTTCTTGAAAATTAAATTTAAAACATATTATATTAATTAATAAAAATTAATCATGTAATAAAAATAATTTTCCTGATAATTCCCCGGTCTCCGTTTCTCGTTCGAGCGCGAAATGCATCTAGAAACCCTAATGCATGAAGTTTTAAAATTTCATGAAATAAATTCTATCATGCAAGAATTATGCACAAAATGCATAAAAATAATTAAATCCATAATTTAAATAAAATCATAGATTGCATGCACTCAAGTTATGTGAATTAAATTCCTGTACCTTACATTTCAGCTATTGTCCCTACAATGCAAGATGAATGTAATGAAAGTCTTTTGATTCCCAATATCCATATTCTTTCGATTCCCAATATCCATATTCCTTCAACAAATAAGGCATATTGTTTTTATTGTTGCCTTTTTCTTAATGATATTAATTCGTCTAATATTTCGGCGATGGTTAATGAAGAATTTGACAACTAGAAAAGGGTAAACCAAGGAATAACATGTGTTTTTCTTGCCCATATTGGTTTTGTAGCTTCTTCGTCTCACACTATGTGTGAGAGAAAGGCTGAAAATTTGATGAGACCCTCGCAACATATTGATAAAGTGATGCATGCACAATGTAAAGAGCAAAAAGAGAAAAATTGTTTGCGTTTGAGGACCTCAATTGTAGTTGTTCGCTGGCTAGCACTTCAAGTTAGTGTCTTTAGAGATAACGATGAATCTCTATCTTTATCTAATCATGGGAATTTTCTTGAATTGGTGAAGGTTTTTTCAAAAATGAGTACAGAAATTACCGAAATTGTACTTGAGAATGCTCCAAAAAAATGCCCAATACATTGCTCGAGAAATTGAAAAAGAGATTTTACATATTATGGCCAATAGAGTACGATAGATGGTTCGTGAAGAAGTTAGAGATAAATGCTTTTGTATTCTTGTTGATGAAGCACGAGATATATCTAAACGAGAGCCAATGGCCATTTTTTTGAGGTTTGTGAACAATCATGGTGTTACCAATATGCGTGGCGCGTGGAATGGACTTCAAGCATTATTTCTCAGAGATTGTCTGTATGCATACTATGTCCACTGTTTTGCCCATCGATTACAACTGACATTGGTTTCTGCAACTAAGGATGTCAGTGTTATTTGGGAATTTTTTTCTAATTTGGACAATATTGACAATATTGTAACTTCTTCCACTAAGCGTATTGCTGAGTTACATGATGCACAAATAAATGAAATTAAGAATTTGTTGGCAAGTGGAGAACGTGATTCTGGAACTGGGGCCAATCGGATTGGTAATTTGCAGCGAGCGGGAGCTACTTGTTGGAGTTCTCACTATGAGTCAGTAAGAAGTTTGATAAGTATGTACAGTGCAACTTGCAAAGTTTTTGAAGTTCTTAGTCATTCTCCAAATGGAAGAGCTAATTCCGAAGTTCTTGGGATTTACAGAAACATGAAAAACTTTGAATTTGTGTTCATTTTACACTTAATGCATAAAATTATGAGAACAACAGATACTCCTTGTCGAATTCTTCAAAGAAAAACTCATGACATTTTGGCTACTATTACATTTGTCACTACAACTATAACTATCCTTTAAGAACTTAGAGAATGTCGGTGGGAAGAATTTCTTCATGAAGTGAAAGTTTTTTGTTCTAGAAATGAAATTGATTTACCTTACCTTTATTGTTTATATAAGATCGGTCGTTCTCGTCAACAAACTACAATTGAGCATCATTGCCACTTTAATGTTTTTAATGCAGCAATAGATTTCATCTTGATGGAGTTAAATACTATGTTCAATGAGTCATCGGTGGAACTTCTTTCTCTTAGTACAGCTTTAGATCCTAAAAATTAATTTGACTCATTTAACAGTTATGATATTTTCAAGCTTGCAACAAATTTTTATCGTGAAGATTTCACATATCAAGACATTCTTGCTTTGGAGTATGAATTGATATATTATAAACTTGATGTGATGCAAAATTTGAAAGTTTCTACATTTGTTGAGTTGTGTCGGCAACTGACTGATAGTGGACGGTCAAAATTTTATATTATGATGACTAGATTGATTCATCTTTTTTTGATGTTATTTATGTCAACTGCCACTACTGAGCGAGCTTTTTCAGCAATGAAGCATGTGAAGACGACACTTCACAATAAAATGGAGAATGATTTTCTTGCCGGTTGTTTGACAATCTATATTAATAGATGAATTTTATGTTTCAAAATCTCGTAGAGCACAACTTCGTTGAACAATATAATATAATATCTTTTTTTATAATATATATAACTTATTATATTAAGTTCAAGTCCTCCAAACTCTAATTCTTGGATACGTCCCTGTTTGGTGTTAAGTGCAAGTCTCAACGGTCGATCACTACAAGATAAAATCTTATTAGCTTGCAGCTAACGTCTTTTATCATATGAACGTGCACGGAGATGATGGAACTCATCCGGTATTATTATATTAAATTATACTTCTTATATATATAGGAAGAAAAATATGAACGTTAAAAACATTGAAATAAATATTTAACGAACATTTTGTAAAAAAATATATAATCTATATTATATATTAAAGTTACACCTCTTAGTTGTGTATTGTTGAAGCATATCATTTTTACTCTCTTTAATTTTTCCCTTCACCCCTTCGGCCCCCCCTCGTCTCTTTAATTTTTCAATCAACAAACCATATAGTGCTAATTATTTAATTTTTAACATGATTATAAATATTTCTATATTTATATTTGAAATTCCCAATACTTTCTAACATTAAAATCCTACTAAATTTTTTTAAAAAAAATAGATTATCCAATTTCGAAATTCACCATAAAAATAACTTAAAATCTTCATAAATCAAAATAGTTTAACATTTAAATCTCAAGTACAAAAATCCCTATATCATCAACTTAACAAAATTCAACTTCCACCTTTTAACATGATCAAACCAAACTTCAAAATAAAGCATAAAAATCCCTATTAAATCATTAACAGAATCTTTCAAATTTCTAACTATCTAGTTAATGCGGAAAATAAAGGCCCTGGGCATTGTACTGTCTGCCTTGATCCACTCAAGCGTCAGTGTCTCCCACAATAACATCATCACCTACAGCATTCAAACCTAGTGAGTCTAATGACTCAGCACGTACTAAACATAAGTAGCAAATAATACATATACAAGCACATGCATTAAAATCATACTTTTATTCAAAAAAAGCTTGTAATCATAAATATATCATAAATCGTCAAATCGTAAAATTGTAAAACTGATAATCATTTATCATTTTGGGTGAAGTTTGATCCTTGAATGTGACTAGCTTTTATCCTCTGGCCTACTGATCAGTCTTAGCTCACCATTGCGCATAGGGACGGGACTAGGCACCGACGTAAAATGGAAATACGATCGTTGGGCTCTCTCTGGGGCATTTTCCCATAAACGGGCTCCCTCTGGGGCCTTTTCCCTCACGATATTCCCAAAAATCATATATCATATATTTCATGTCACAGTCAATTCGCATCCTTCAAAATATTTTTCATTTTTTCTTTTTATCATAAAAAATCATATCTTTTCCACATTGGAAAAATAGCATTTTAACAGTAAAAATTGCACAGTTTTACCATAAATCATAAAATCGCATATTTTTCTCATAAACGTTTTTAAAATATCATTTAGCATGCATTATGATTCCTCAGGACCCTCCCAACTCATTTCGTACTACCTTGGTGTAAAATGACTGTTTTGCCCCTAGACTTGATATTTCTCTATTTTGACTTTTTTTCTCAATTTTATTGACTCGAGACTATCCCAAGTAATTATTTAAGCTTAAATTTGACTTCTAATATTTTTTATTTAACGTAGACTCGAGAATCTAGATTTAATTCCTTAATTACTAATTCGTGAAAAGTTTTATTCCGAATTAACCCCAACATTAATATTTTCTTCCCAAACTTTAAACATAATCTTTTTATAACTAAAATACCCTCGTGAACCATAAACCGACCCCCGTGGACCATGGTTCGACCCCTTTCCCATTAAACTGGAAAATCAGAACCCTAGCTCGCCCCCATCGAGCCACGGCCCAAATCCATCGAGCCCCCACCGAGCCACCTAGGACCAGACCTAACCCTGACCCTCCTGGACTCCCCCTGGACCATGCATGAGCCCCCATCCCACGCGAGAAATCCATGCGCACGACCCCGAGCCTTATTCCCTTGTTCTTTCGAATCGCGGCCCTTCATCTATCGAGCCACCATGAACCATTCTGCCTAGGAAACCAACTAAAACTCTACTGGACCCTACTGACCAACCCTAGCCAGCCCCAACCGAGCAGTGAGCCCCATGCCCGTGGCTTCGCCAAGCGAGCATGGGGAAGAGTCCTAGTTCACGTGACTCTTCCCTAGCCGCTGCACTCGAATCCTAGCCATGCTAGGACTCTTCCCAACCCTAGCCAAGCCGTGAACGAGCCATGCACCGAGCCGCTCGAGTTATTCACGTGGGAACCCTTCGAAACCCTAGGACTCTTCCTCCTTAGCCAACTCGATTCTAACCTTTGTTTCCAACTTAAATCGCCCACGTTCCACTCATTAAACATCCCACGTTGGCAGCGTACTCGTTGGAAATCATAACACATTCATATATACGTCAAAATTTTCAAAACTTTAAAAATAATAGTCAGAACGATAAGCAATTTGAACTCCAATATTTTTCATGCAAAAATAAACAAAACATGCATATTATGGATTGAATGATGCTTCAAAAGAATTTAGAAACGTGTCTTTGCATTTTAGAACGCTTGAATATGCGATCTTTTGCATGGGGCGAATCGAACGGGCGACGAAAACTCCTTGTTTTCTCCTTCTCCAAATTATCGAAAATTAGTGTGTGAACTGTGTGATTTCGGCTGCTACCATGCACAAAAGACCTCGGAATTCTTTTTATAGATTTTAATTTTCATATTAATGGGCTTAGGTTTTGGGCCTTTGAGTTTAGGAGCAACTGGGCCTACTTATCCTAGGTAAATTAAGCCCAATAACACCTATTTAATTGAAAAATAAAAGTTTAAAAAATTTAGTTTTCGAACATAATAATTTTGATCTTTTAAAAGTCTCTCGTTTACACAAAACCGACCTCCCGAATAAAATCGAGTTGGTTTCGTAAAATAATTTGAACTCTATCATTTTTAGAAAAATTTAATCATATTAATAAGCCTTGAAAATGTTTATTTTATCTTGGTCGTCTCCGGTCTCCTTTCCCAAGCCAATTATCGAATATTCGGGTAAAATCTACAGTTTTTCATAAAATCATGCAATTAGTCCCTTAATCATGTTGTGTGCATCATGCAACCATTTAAAATCAATTAAATAAATTAAGTATGAAATTTAAATCATTTACATGCATGCGGTTTACGTAGGTTGGCTTTTGGACGTTACAACATTTTTTCATTTCATTCAAATTAAATTAATTATATATGATTAAAAAAATATAATTGACGCTCCCAAATCTCACTATGTAATCATACAACATATGACATAATATGCTAAAAAAAAAATTCTTTCGACAAAATAATAATATTATAATGCATATATGATAAAATAATGCAATCAACAGACTATTTAAAGTAGTGTATCAGAGACAATATAATAATTTCATAACCCACAACTCGAATACGAAAATAAGCTATATTGTCTCTATCCATTATCAACTACATAACTTCTTTAACTAGACACACCAATTAATTTATCTCATTCTGACTTAGTACTAGTCCTGTAACACGTCCATTAAGGGTAAACGTACACAACACACATCATCGTAATACATAATAGATATTAACAACAACATAAAATATAACTGAAATCATAACAAGAATACTTCATTCGTTGTTTCTGGACAACCAAATCATCAATAATATCAACAAAATCACTCTCCTACAACAAACAACATCAACGACACATCGCACCCTTGCTCCAGAGACAAAAATATCGTCAATACGCTGCTCCCTACTACTGCGACAACAACATCAACGATGCTTCACATCCGTACTCCAACAGCAATATCGTCAATACGTCGCTCTCCTACTAATGCGACAAACAAAATCAACGATATGTCGCACCCCTACTTTGTTCGACAGCAATATCGTCAAGACTTCTCCCAATAAACGACAGTCAACAACATCAACAACAATAAACAACAACAAATATAATATCAAATCACTAATTCCTAGTGCTTTACTATCGTTCAACACAATAGTATCCATCAACATTAAATGCTCGTACGTCAACATTTACTTGATAATCAAGTATACATAAAATATGGTTATTTATTTGATCCCGAGGCTTGTGATGTATCTAAATAATTCAACAAAAATTACCAGATTATTGTTACAGTATCAACGAAATCATAATAGCCACAATATATAACTTTAAATAGCCCAACGATAATTAATTCAATAAAATATAAAACTCGATTAAAAATTCTCGTCATTCAACAATTAATATTCCAGTATATTTAATTCAAAAGACTAGCATCAATTACACTAAATCAAGTAACTCTAAACTACAAAACTTCATATCAACAGATAGCATACACTTCGTAAAATCTGAATATATAATCAAAATTTATAACAGCAAACAAACAAATCTCTTGTTTCAATTCAACTATTAAAATTCATCTTTAAAATAATTTAAAAATAATTCCAAATAACATAACTATAAAATTCTATTCTTCCTTAAAATCATACAATCTCCAACGATATTCAATTTCGGTATGATTTCACAATTTATCAGATTTATTTCAAAAATTGACGACTTTCAAACATCACCAAAAATATGAAATTTATACCTCAAATCGAAGACATCAGGTAAAAAATCCCAGAATTGAAGTTCGTTCATCAATTGGATAAATCGATAAGTCACAAGATCGAAAAGAAAAATCGAAACTCTATTTCTCTCTTTTGTTCTCTCTACTCTCTGTTTTGAAATCTTTTGTACGATCAATTCCACCATTTTTTTTAAATATATATTAATAATATAATATATAATATTAATAATTTCAAACGCCGATATATTCGTTCAGACTAATCAGGCGATAAATTTACCAAAACTCAAAACACAAAACTTGTATATCTTTGAGTTTTCTACGTCATCTTCAAATTTCAAATCGTTTGAACTTCATATGACTAAGATATGTAATATTTATTCTTTAAAATTAGTTAATTATTTAGTAATCTCACATTACTAAATCAACAAATTTTTGTATTAACTTCAGGCATTACATTTCTACCCCCAAATGAATTCGACCTTAAAATTAAGCAACAAAAGTAATAACATGCATAAATAAAGATATGTTATAACATTAGAATAAATATGAGTAGAGCTCCCTCATATGCCGCTCTGTCACCCAAGTGGCCTCTTTGACACCCTTATGCTATCACTGAACCTTCACCATCGGTATAAGCTTAGTACGAAGCTTCCGTTCAGATTGATCCAAAATACAAACTGATCTTTCAACATAAAATATATTAGGATCTAACTGAACCTCCTAAATTTCTAACAATTGTGAGAGATACGGCTCATACTTCCGTAACATTGACACATGAAACACATCATGAATACCAGAAAAAGATGGATGTAGAGTCAATCGATAAGTCAAAGTTTCTATCTTTTTCAATATCTCATACTGGCCGACGTACCTCGGTGCTAACTTCTCTTTCATATCAAATCGCATTGTGCCGTGAAAAGAAAAAACTTTCAAAAATACTCGATCGCTCTACTGAAACTCTAAGGTTTTTTGTCTTTTTTTCATAGGCGGCTTGTCTATCCTGAGCTGTTTAATTGTTGTTGTATTAACTTTACTTTCTGTTTCATCTCCTGATTCGTCTCAGGATCGGTAACTACAGCTCGATCAACATCATCCCAGTATAACAGAGATCTACATCGTCTCTCATACAATGCTTCTAATGAAGCCATGTAAATACTACTCTGATAACTTCGTTATATTCAAAATCCACCAATGAAATAGATGAAGGCCAAACATATTTAAAATCCATAGTATAGGCACACAACATATCCTCTAGTGTTTGAAAAGTACGCTCAGTCTGACCATCAGTCTAGGGATGATAAGTCGTACTCAATCTCAACTCTATCTTAATCGCAGTATGCAACCCTTCCCAAAAATGAGAATTAAATCGAGGATCTCTATTTTTAAAAAATAATAATAATAATAATAGACACTGGAATCACATGCAACCGTATAATTTCTCGTATATAAAATTGTGTTATCGTCAAGTACGTACTACTCAAGCTATAGGTTATAAAATGTGCAACTTTCGTAAATCGATCAACGATCACCAAAATTGCATCAATACTCTCAGTGCTCCTTGGAAAATACGTCACAAAATCCATCGAAATGTGCTCTCATTTCCAAATCAGCAATTGTAAACTCCTCAAATCACCTCCTAGTCTTCTCCTCCCAGCTTTGATATGTTGAAAATTGAGACAACGATGCAAAAAATCAATCACATCTCGTTTCATTCCCTTCCACCAAAATTGAGAGCGTAGATCCTTATGCATCTTTTTGCCACAAGGGTGAAGAGAATATCGACTGCAATGTCCACGCGCAACAGGCCATGGCGCAACCCAGATGTATCATGAACTACTCATTTTTTATTCATCATCAAGCTTCCATGATCAGCCACTCTAAAACAAGTATCTTGTTGCTAAGAAACCAACTCCTTCCATCACTTAACTCTCTCATTTATTATTTGTGCTTCACGAATACAACCATATATATCAGGTTCAGCTAATAAGGTAGATACCTCGATAGGAATAATCGAAATATCAAAACCATATCCTAAGGAACAATAAGACATCCTCATAGCTGATAAATGACTCAAATCATCAGTGGTACAACTCACTTTTCAACTCAATGCATCAGCTGTAAGATTGGCTCGACCAGAATGATCCTCAATCTCACAGTCATAATCCTTTAACAGATCTAACTAAAGTCTATGTCTCATATTCAACTGTCTTTTTAAACAAAAATCTCAAACTCTTATGATCTTTATAAATCGTAAAAGATGTATCATATAAATAATGTCGTCATATCTTCAAGGCAAAGATAATGGCTGCCAATTCAAATCATGCATAGGGTACATTGTTTCATGTGACTTCAACTGTCTCGAGGTATATGCCAAAACATGTCGATATGGTATCAAAACGGATCCCAAACCATATAATGATCTGTCAATATAAACAACAAACCTCTCATTTTCTGTAGAAATTGACAACACCGGTACGGTCGCCATTCGATGCTTTAACTCCTGAAAACTTCTCTCGCATGCCTCAGACCATTGAAATTACATTCTTTTCTGAGTCAATTGTGTTAAAAGTCTAGCAATCTTTGAAAATATGTCGATAAATCGACGATAGTAACCTGCAAAAACCAAAAAACTACGGATCTCTTGTACAGATGTAGGTGTAGAACACTTTAAAACGGCTTCTACCTTATTTGGATCAACACAAATCACATATCTCGATATAATATGACCCAAGAAGACCACTCGATCCAACCAAACTCGCATTTACTGAGTTTGGCATACAACTGTCTATCTTGTGATACCTGCAATACTAAACGCAAATACGCTACTTGCTCAGCCTCACTCCTGGAATATATCATTAATAAACACAATAACAAACTGATTGAGATAAGGCTTAAATGCCCTATTCATCACACTCATAAACACAGCTGGAGCATTCGTCAACCAAAACGGCAGAACTAAAAACTCATAATGCCCATATTTGGTCCTGAATTTTTCCTTCTGAACATCCTTCTCCCTAACTCTTATATGATGATATCCTGACCTCAAATCAATCTTTGAATACACCGAGGTTCCCTGAAACTGATCAAAATATTTATCAATACGAGGGAGGGGATATTTATTCTTAATCATTACCTTATTCATCTGTTGATACTCAAAATAAAGCCACATCGTTCTATCTTTCTTTTAACAAATAGGACTAGAGCACCCCAAGGCGATACACTAGGACGAATGCATCCCTTGTCCAGCAAGTATAGTAACTTGCTTTCAACTCTCTCAAATATGTTGATGCCATTCTATAAGGAGCAAGATAAATAGAAGAAGTACCTAGCATCAACTGAATTCCAAACTCCACCTTGCGGATTGGTTAGAAGCCTGGAATCTCATCAAAAAACACATCAGCAAACTCATCAACTACAGGTATCTCCTGTATTCACATCTCCTTATTCTTCTCTGTCACATCTACAACATAAATCAGATAGCCTTCATGTTAATGCTCCAATAACCTTGACATCCGGATAGCAGATACCAATGGAACATGGGGACAAGAACCCTTCCCATAAAAGATCCAACGCTCTTTTTAATCTGTATAAAAATATATTTTTCGCTGATAACAAGAAATAGTCGCATAATATCTCGTCAGCACATCAATTCTCACAATACAATCAAAATCAATCATTTCCAGAATAATAATATCATATCTCAGTTCGTAGCCCTCATATTGAAATAATATCATCTGATATCATAGATACGACTGATATATCAACTCTAGAGGGCATCGAAACAGAAAGAGGTATAGAAAATCGGGCGCATATGATTCTCAACCACAAACCTCGACGATATAAAAGTTTGTGAGGCACCTGTATCAACAATAATATAAGCTTACCCACTATCATCTCTTCTCGTGCCTCCTCTTCAAGCTCTCGTTTCAAAGCATACACATGTGCCTAAAGCGGACTAGCTCCCCGCATACGTGGTTGCCCACCCAAAGGTCATGGTGTAAACGGATGAGGTTATCGTCCTTCTCTCTTTGAGGATCAACCTCTATCAACCCTGGACTCTCGTTGTTCCTCAGAACTAGAACAATGCTTCACCATATGGCCCTAATTGACACACGCATAACAAATGATCTCAGTCTTTGTGCACTGTCTGATGAGTGAGGTTCCCCACAGCGAAAACATCTCACTCCTCTAGACTTTCCTCTCTGTCTCTGAATAGACTGGAAACTACCCCCACGACTCTCAACAAGTCGTGAATCAAATCGACGCTTCCTAAATGAGGATGAAGAAGAAGCTTCTGAACTTTAAAGTATTGTCCATGTGATCGCAATGACTCCCTAGTTGTATCTGATAATCGTCCCTGGGTCCCCATACTCTTACATCACTAACTCAGTCATCTCAGCCCTCATCAATGCGTCATCAAATGATACCAGGTTGTTTGATTGAACACGATCAAACAACTCTAACTTCAACCATCCCAATAAATGTCTCGTCTTAGCATGGACATATATAGCAATATGTGACAAATATTTCAATAATGCAAGATACTGAGACTCATACTTAGCAACAAACATATTACCATGTCTCAACTCCTCAAATTCTCTCTTTTTCTTTTGTCTAGCTGCTACAGAAAAATACTTATCAAGAAAACGAGATCGAAACACATCCCAATCGACACTACGACCATGGGCTCTCAATCCAGCCTCAGTCATCTTCCACCATAATAGTACATTCCTCGAAGGCTGGAATGTATTATATTGTAACCAAGAAAACCTAACATTCAGAACAGTCACAAATATTTACTCTATCCTCTCAATCAAATCCTTTTCTTGCTCTCCAGTGTCAAAATTATCAAAACTCGGTGGAAGATAACTGCTAAACTGTGCCAAACTCAACTCATCAAGCAATAAAGGTTGATCTGCAGGTGTCTGTCCCATAGGATGAGGTGACAATGGATTCATCTGCCCAAACCCACTATCAACCTCATCCATTTCCTCGTAGATGTACATGTTCCCAAGCTGTCGTTACTAGAAAACAAATTGTTAAACATGACATTTAACAATTAAAATCCAATAATCATCATTATTTCTTTCGCACAAAAGCACACGCAGCTAAAAAACAATCAATCATGCAAAGAAGTCATCAAAAACAAGTCAAATGCATTCACAGATGCAGGTAATATCGACATCTGTAGTCCCTCATCACAAACCCAACTCCTAAGCATCTTAAACATCTAACATATTCTTGGTTACCACCAATTTTGGCACCCCAAACCTTGTCACGTAATCTTATAATATGTTACGTAATATGCTTAAAACTTTTCCTTTAGACCACATAATAATATAATACATATATGATAAAATAGTGTATTCAATACACTATTTACAGCAATGTATCAAAGACAATATAATAATTACACAGCCTACAACTCAAATACGAAAATAAGCTATAATTTCTCTATCAATTATCAACAACAGGACTTCTTTGACTAGACACACCTAGTCCTTCACCTATATCCTAGTTTAACACTAGTCCTGTAACATGTCCAATAGAAACAGCCCACGAATGGTGAGCATACATAACACACAAACATAATACAAAACAATTATATTAACAACAACATAATATATAACTGAAATCATAACACGATTATTCCTTTCATTGTTTCTGTACAACCAAGTCATCAACAATATCAACATCACTCTCATACTGAAACAAACAACATAAACGATATGTCTCACCACTGCTTCGACGACAGCAATATCGTCAATACGTATCTCCCCTACTACTGCGACAACAACATCAATGATACGTTGCACCATACTCCAACGACAGCAATATCGTCAATACGTCGGTCCCCTACTACTGCGACAAACAACATAAACAATACGTCGCACATCTACTCCGATGACAACAAAATTTCAAGAATTTTCCCAATAAACGACAGTCAAAAATATCAACAATAATAAACAACGACAAATATAATATCATATAAATCATTCTCGGATATTTACTATCGTTCAACACAATAGTATTCACCAATACTAAACAATAACAACACATTCTCATACGTTAACATGTACCTGATAATTGAGTATATATAAAATCTGACTATTTATTTGATCCCGAGGCTTGTGATGTATCTAAAAAAATTCAACAAAAATTACGAGATCGTTATCACAGTATCAACACAATCATAACAGTCTCAATATATAACTTCAAATAGTTAATAAATAATTAATTCAACAAAATATAAAACTTGATAAGAAATTCTCGTCATTCAACAATAAATATTTCGGTATATTTAATTCACAATACTAACGACAAATACACCGTAATCATTTAACTTAAAATAATAGGTCATATTACAACATCCGCTAAACTACGAAAACTTCGTATCAACATATAACCTATATTTCGTAGAATTCGAATATATAATCAGAATTAATAACAACTAAAAAACAACTCCAAATTCAATGATTAAAATTTATCTTTATAATAATTTGGAAATAATTCTAAATAACGCAACTATAATCTTCTATTCTTCATTAAAATCAAACGCTCTCCAACAATATTCAATTTCGGTATGATTTAACAATTTATTATATTTATTCCAAAAAATGATGAATTTCAAACTTCGCCAAAAAAAATCTCTCAAATCGAAGATTTCATGTCAACGATCCCAGAAATTAAAATTAGTTCGTCAATTGGATAAACTGATAAGTCTCAAGATTGAAAAAAATCGAAACCATATTTCTCTCTTCTGTTAACTCTTTGCTATATGTTTTGAATTCTTCTGTACAATTACATCGATTTTAATATATATATTGGTGTTGGAAATGTTAAAACGAAACTTTTATATCTTTGTGTTTTCTATGTCATGTCCAAATTTCAGTTCATTTGGATTTCATATGATAAGATATGTCATATTTCATTTTTGTTAACATCGTTAATTATTAGTAATCTCACATTACTAAATGGACAAATTTTTATTTTTATTTCAGACATTAAAATAATAAAATAATATTTTATATATATAAAAAAATATTCACACAACATGCGTGCGCTGAAGACTAGCATAACATGAAACATGAACTATATGTTGGGAATTGGAAAATATTTGAAGGAAAGCAAAATTGTATGCTCCTCCAATTAACAAATTTCGAGATGTAATTTTGGAAAAATTGTTTTTTTTGGTCCTTTATGTTTCCTTCTTTGTTATTTTGGTTCTTTATGTTGTCAGAATTTTAGTTTTAGTCTGCTAACTTTTTTTTGAAATTTTATTCATTATTCTGACATGGAACTGCTGTGGCACTGATTCTCCGCTGATATGTCGTTGACGCATATATTGTCACATCAGCATTCTCAATGAAAAACACTAAAATTTCCAAAATCAAAAGATATATGACTAAAATTGAAATTTGATGAGATAGATAACCAAAATCGCAAAGAAGCAAACATAGAATACCAAAAATACAATTTTCCCAGTAGTTTTTATTATTTCAAAATTAGTACTCTATCTATGATATCTATTTAAAATAAAATTTAGTCATATCATATTTTTCCATAAAAAAAATTTATTATGATATCTATTTAAAATAAAATTTAGTCATATCATATTTTTTCATAAAAAAATATTTATTAACTATCTATCCTAGGAGGATAACTATTGCAACCCAATAGAAATAGTATAAATATTAAAAATTATTTTTTTGATGAAATATAAATAATATTACTATTTTCTTTTTTAAAAAAATAATTATTTTAATCCGCTAATTTGTCCAATTTTGGGTTTTTCTCAATTAAATTGCAGAAGTTTGATTTTGGTACATTAACTTTTAATTTTTAGCTAATTTGTTTCAATTGGTGACATGACACAAAAAAAAAATCCGACATATCATCGAAAATGTTGACGTGCTATCGAAAATAGTTGACTTATAAGATATTCCATCATAAATTTGATCGAAATATACGAAATTGAAAATTAATGTACCAAGAATGAACTTGGACAGCTTAATGGCCAAAACTCAAATTGAATAAGTTAATATAAAAAAAAAATTTCTTGTAATGAGTGTTTATTATAATGGTAAATTCAGGAAAAATCCTCAATTCAGGTTTCAACTTAGGATTTACTCCCTAAGACTTAAAATCTTAGTTTGGACTCCGCAGTTTTGAAAAAAATATTTTAAAAAATATCCTTGATTTTATAATTGGGTCAGATATGGTAGCAGATGCTAGGTAAAATTATTCAACCTTACAAAAGAATTATTATTATTATGTAATTAAATGTTTAAAGAGGAGATTTTTTCAAATAATATGGATCCTAACACATGTTCGAGATTAATTATTTGTATGAATTATTTCAATATTTTGGAATATTTGAAACAACAAGGTCTAACTGAAGTTAGATATCAGAAGAAAAGTAGAACTTATCATAATCTAAAGGTAAAATTATGATTTAATCTAATAAATTCTTGGAAATAGAACCGGATTTCTCTAAATCCTATGGAGATATTAGAAAAATCCAAAACTCTAAAACAACAAACAAGTTCTAGCTAAAGGACTTTGGTAGGAAGGTTATCATCATCCTTTTTGTGGGGACCCGGACGCTAATCATCTTCTTAATCATTCTTTGGAAATAAATGGATCAATTCATTAAGCTGGGTCTAATTTATTTATTTTTTGTTTTATATAAATGCGGAACATATAATAATCAATCCTGATATAAACATTAAACATAACAGTACAAGTCTTGTACAAGATATAGTCAGAACAGACTAAGGTTCGACAACTATACATCAAGTGCTGAACCAATCTACATCGAAGTCCGGAATTACCACTCTATCTCAATCTCTCATCTTCTTCTCGACCCTGATCATGTCCCACATGTTGTCATGCACACATACAAACACAACAACAGCCGGATAACTCCGGTGAGAAATATATCCCAGTATAAACAATGTATCATGCAATTCATATAATAATATACGAAAGCACAAACAGTTATAAAAACATGAATCGTAATCTACGATACATGACTCAATAAAATTCTGCAAATCAAACTCTTGACTCGACTCATCTAATATAGGGATCCCGGTTGAATAAGAACGCAACAACTCACCTACTCTCCACAGCTAGATGGTGGTACGTTCTTATTCCCAGACTTTGGTACTCTATATCGAATATCTGCAATAGAAGCCGATCTGCTCCTAAGCACATCGATATAAGTCAATGTCCAGTGACCTGGCACCTCTGCCAAGAACTCTCTGTCTCAAAATCAATCATCTAATCCATGCTTTCTATAAATCAATAGAACAAGCATATAAATGCAATGAATTCAAATATCTGAAAACAATAGCAAATAAGTATGTGGTTTTAGGGAAACTCAGGTCGTATCTGACTCGAGTTATCAATCCCGGTCTAATATTGAATTATACCTTTCTTTTGTCGATCTGATGAAACGAAGTCTCGAATTCAAAGTTGTCAATCTCAATCTGAAATGACATTATTCAATATCAATATACAACCCAACCAATACTGGATATAATCAGAACTCAATCTAATTCTGTTTCGACGGCATACCTACACCCAGCAATACAATATCAGTATATACCGATCTCAACTCAACAAACATAATCTGATACAAATCTTATAATCTCACTCAATTTATATCTGAAAATTCATAACAATTTCATACGGTATCCGTTCTTTGATCCGGTTTCGATTATACGATGTCTACTATCGCAAGAACACCATATATCAATCATATTCGATTCCTTCAATAACATAATTGCAAAGCATATCAGAAATCAATAAAACTTACGTCCTGTCAAAGCCTGTGTCGAGAGGAGTACGGAAATGTATTCGGATTGAAAATCAGACGGGCGGATCTTGAACACTCAACGTTTAATCGCTGAGGAAGCTTTGAGGAATTTCAGAAGATGGCTCTCGGTTTCTTGCTTCTGAAATCATGAAGAAATTACAAATTATATATCTCACATGCATGGCAGCGTACGTGGCTCAATATACAATCTGCACGTCTCGCACATATGCGCGACCGCAACCGGCTCATATGCGCGAGACTTACTGTCTCGGCATTTCTGAATGCATCAGCTCGCGCATATGCGCGCCCTCTCTTCCCGCATATGTGTGAGACCTACTGTCTCCGCATAAGTCTAGTCCACCAACTCAAGCATATGCGCGCCCTCTTCTCGCGCATATGCGCGAGGTTCTCTGCCATGCTCGCGCATATTAGCGCCTCGTGTCGCGCATATGCGCGAGGGGTTCTGTCTTCGCACATATCTCATGTCTTCTCTTGTTTTCCCCGGTCTGTTCCTTTCCGTCTATAATCACATCAATTTATACTCAATAATCTCAGATTAACATAATATAAATCTCGGGCATTACATTTATCCCCCTCTAAGATACGATTTCGTCCCCGAAATCAGTGGCAATGAAATCATATCAAATAAAAAATGTATAACCGAAGCTAAACAGGAAACTTACATCAGTAAAATAGCTCTGGAAATTCCTGCCTTATGTCTGATTTAGTCTCCCAAGTAGCTTCTTCAGTGCCATGACGATTCCACTGAACTTTCACAAGCGGAATAGTCTTCGTTTTGAACTGTTTTTCTTTACGATCAAGAATCTGAATCGGCTTTTCAAAATAACTCAGAGTTTCATCAAGCTCGGCCTCATCTGGCTGAAGAATATGAGAATCATCATGGAGATATTTCCACAACATAGATACATGAAAGACATCATGTATTCTAGATAATGAAGGCGGTAATGCGAGTTGATAAGCACGATCTCCTATCTTCTCGAGAATCTCATACGGCCCAATATATCGTAGAGACAACTTTCCTTTCTTGCCAAATCTGACAATGCCCATGAAAGGTGAAATCTTCAAAAAGACTCTGTCTCCTGCCTCAAATACCAACGGTCTTCGTCGAACATTGGCATATTTGGCTTGTTTATGTTGAGCTGTCTTCATTCTCTTCTGAATCAGCTTCACTTTCTCAGTTATATCTCTTATCATATCAGGCCCAATCTCAGGTACCTCAGAGATATCTTCCCAATAGAGAGGGGATCTGCACTTCTTGCCGTACAACGCTTCAAACGCTGCCATCTCTATACTCGTCTGATAGCTGTTTTTGTACGAAAACTCGCAAAGAGGCAAAGAAGCTTGCCAATTAGTTCAAAAATCTAGCACTACAACTCTTAGCATATCCTCCAATGTCTGGATAGTCCTCTCTGACTGTCCGTCTGTCTGGGATGATATGCAGTACTCAAATGCAATTTCGTACCTAGAGCTTCTTGCAGACTCTGCCAAAAGTACGAAGTAAACCGAGGATCACGGTCTGATACAATCGACTTCGCCACTCCATGCAATCTGACCACTTCTCTGACATACATCTCTGCCATCTGGTCATCCCCGTACGTCATTTTATAAGGAATAAAGCATGCTGATTTGGTCAATCTGTCAATAATGACCCAAATCGCATTACAGCTTTTGGAGGATCGTGGTAACTGCGTCACAAAATCCATGGAAATATGGTCCCATTTCAATTCTGGAATAGATAAACTCTGCAGTAGAACTCCTGGTTTCTTCCTTTCTGCTTTCACTTGCTGGCAATTCAAACATCTAAACACAAAATCTGTGACATCCGATTTCATCTGTTTCCACCATTACTGTGTCTTCAGATCATTGTACATCTTTCTGCCACCAGGATGAATGCTGAATTGAGTACAATGTGCCTCTGACAAGATTTGCTGTTTCAACTCTAACACATCTGGCACAACAATACGAGTATTCACATATAACACATCCTCACGAACCTGATATTCTGATTGATGTCCAGCTCTGACCATAGCAATCGAATTCTGAATGTTCTGATCATTTTTCTGTGCGTCTTTGATTCTGAACATCAACTCGGGTTCAACTTGCATGGCATACAGTCTCAGAGGCTTACAATCTGTTTCAAATATTAATCCAGAAAGACAGCAATCTTCAATCAAATTTGAAACAACAATCGTCGATAAGGATAAGGAACATACCTTTCGACTCAGTGCATCAGCTGCTGCATTTGATTTTCCTGGATAGTACTTGATTTCACAATCAAAATCTTTAAGCAAATCAAGTCATCTTCTTTGTCTCATATTCAATCCTGACTGTGAAAACAGATATTTCAAGCTCTTATGATCAGAATAAATCTCAAATTTCTCACCGTATAGGTAATGTCGCCATATCTTCAAGGCAAATACAATGGCTGCCAATTCAAGGTCATGAATTGGGTAGCGAGTCTCATGGGATTTCAACTGTCTTGAGACATAAGCAATCACATTCCCTCGCTGCATCAAAACACAACCCAATCCTTGGTGAAAAGCATCACAGTAAACAACCAAATCACCAGTACCTGAAGGAATAGTCAATATCGGAGCACTGGTTAATCTCTTCTTCAACTCAAGGAAACTGGATTCACATTCTTTTGACCAAACAAATGGTGCATTTTTATGGGTTAGCTGTGTAATTGGCTTTGAAATGCTCGAAAAATCTTTAATGAATCTGCGATAATAGCCTGCTAAATCCATAAAACTGCGTATCTCTTGTACAGATGTCGGTCTAGGCCAACTGATCACAGCCTCAACTTTACTGGGATCAACAGATATACCATCGCCAGATACAATGTGTCCCAAAAATACAACCTGTCTCAACCAAAACTCACATTTCGACAGCTTAGCATACGGTTTCTCAGATCTCAGAATCTTCAATACAGCTATCAAATGTTCAGCATGATCAATCATAGACTTCGAGTAAATTAAAATATCATCAATAAATATAATCACGAAATCATCGAGATATTTCTGGAATATGCGGTTCATCAAACCCATAAATACCGCTGGAGCATTTGTTAAACCAAACGGCATGACAATAAACTCATAATGGTCATACCTGGTTCAGATAGCTGTCTTGGAGATATCAGAATCCCTGACTCTCAACTGATGATATCCAGATCTCATATCGATCTTGGAATAAACAGAAGAACCCTGCAACTGGTCAAATAAATCATCGATACAAGGCAAAGGATATTTATTCTTTATCGTAGCCTTGTTTAGTTGCCGGTAGTCAATGCAATGTCTCATTGAACCGTCCTTCTTTATAACAAACAGTACTGGAGCACTCGAACGAGAAACACTAGGTCTGATGTAACCCTTGGCCAGTAAATCTTCTAACTGCTCTTTCAACTTTTTCAATTCTATCGGTGTCATTCTGTACGGTGCTCTAGAAATAGGTGTTGTACCTGGCACAAGTTCAATGCTGAAGTCTATCTCTCTGACTGGAGGCAAACATGGAATCTCATCTGGAAAGACGTCAGCAAACTCACATACTACTGGCAAATCTGCCAATGAAGGGCTCGATTTCAATACATTTACTGAATACACAAGGAATCTCTCTGCTCCTTTCTGTAATAATCGAGTCATAGATAACGCAGAGATCAAAGGAATTCTAGCTCTAGAACCCTTACCGTAGAATTTCCATTCATCGGCCATATCTGGTCTGAATCTCACAATCTTATGGAAACAATCAACGGTTGCTCTGTACTTGGTCAGCATATCAATAACGATAATACAATCAAAATCAGATAATCCAAGTACAATACAATCTAACTCAATCTCATGGCTATCATACTGTAGCATACAATGTTTAACAGATTTCACTGATATCAATCATGTCTCCAAAGGAGAAGAGACAGATACTACAGCAGATAATGACTCAATAGGCAAGGCATGCATCAATGCAAATCACTCAGATATAAATGTATGGGATGCACCCGTATCTATCAATACATAAGCAGGATAACCACAAAAATAACAGTTACCTGCAACTACATCATGAGGTGCTTCATGGGCCTGTTCCTCTGTCAAAGCAAATACTCTGGCTTGCTGTCTAGGAAGCTGGCTAACAGTCTGGCTTCCTCTTGGCCTTGGCTGTGACTGGGTAGAGGGTGGTGACTGGAAAGAGTGAACAGCAGATGGTCGTCTACCAGGCTGAGCCACTGATCCAGATGATTCTGCACCCTGGGATCTCTGAAAATCTCTCTGTGGATAGACTCTAGCAAAATGGCCTGGCTGTTTACATGTATTGCAAACACCAAACACTCCTCGACATTGCTCTGTGGGATGTCTTCCACCACAAGTGCTGCAATATACTCCTGAATAACTCTGGCTCTGGGCAGTCTGTCGTGAGCCACTATAACTGGATGAGCTGCTTCCAGATCTCTTAAACTGTTTCCCTCTGGCTTTCAAACTATCTTTCTTACCACTGCTGCTACCACCACTCTCAAATCTGGGAGGGGGTTGCTGGAACTGAGCTGGAGGGGGTTGTTGTCTCTATGTCTGAGCAATGTTCCTCTCTGTTTAATCAAACCTGCTTCAGCTCTTTTTGCTCTGTTCAAAGCATCAGCAAAGTTGTTTGGTCGCCCGGTGTTCACCAATGTAAAAATATCAAGATTCAACCCATTGATGAACTGATCAGCAACAACTTCATCATTCTCAGCAACATGCGGAGCAAATCGCAACAAGGTAGAGAACTTGGCCACATATTCCTCAATATTCAACTGACCCTGTCTCAGATTGGCAAACTCTGCACCCTTGTCTTTTCTGTACGATACTGGGAAAAATCGTTGATAAAATTCATCTTTAAAAACCTTCCAGGTAATAGTCGTACCTCTATGCTCCAATGCTTTCTTAGTCGTGAGCCACCAACTCTTCGCAACATCATGCAGCTGGTGCCCAATCAGTTTAACTCTGCTCTCATCTGTATAATCCAGAGAATCGAACAGCATCTCAATGTCATCTAACCAACTCTCACAGTCAATAGATGCCTCAGTGCCTCTCGAATTCGGCGGTTTGAACGACTGGAATCTTTTCAGCAGTGTTTCCATCGGCGTCGCTGTCACATCCATAGGATTTGCAGAGGTACTTCCCTGTTCTGGGATTCTTCAAGGAGGCATATCTGATTATCAAAAGGGTTAGCAATCATATTTGACAAATCGTCCCCTTCTGAGCATCTTACCTCTGATCAAGAATCGGTTCTGATTCATTCTCAATAATACAGGTATCCAAGCAAAGCAGATAATCAGGTAAACATGTATTAAAGCAGTAAAACATGCTAGCAATCAAAAGAAAGGAAGAAGACTCAATCTACCCTGCTCACTAGCTTCTATCTCAATCTAAAGGAACCTACTGCTCTGATACCACCTGTTGTGGGGACCCGGACGCTAATCATCTTCTAAATCATTCTTTGGGAATAAATGGATCAATTAATTAAGCTGGGTCTAATTTTTATTTATTTTTTTTGTTTTATATAAATGCGGAACATATAATAATCAATCCTGATATAAACATTAAACATAACAGTACAAGTCTTGTACAAGATACAGTCAGAACAGACTAAGGTTCGACAACTATACATCAAGTGCTGAACCAATCTACATCGAAGTCCGGAACCACTCTATCTCAATCTCTCATCTTCTTCTCGACCCTGATCATGTCCCACCTGTTGTCATGCACACATACAAACACAACAACAGCCGGATAACTCCGGTGAGAAATATATCCCAGTATAAACAATGTATCATGCAATTCATATAACAATATACGAAAGCACAAACAGTTATAAAAACATGAATCGTAATCTACGAGACATGACTCAATACGATTCTGCAAATCAAACTCTTGACTCGACTCATCTAATATAGGGATCTCGGTTGAATAAAAACGCAACAACTCACCTACTCTCCACAGCTAGATGGTGGTACGTTCTTATTCCCAGACTTTGGTACTCTATATCGAATATCTGCAATAGAAGTCGATCTGCTCCTAAGCACATCGATATAAATCAATGTCCAGTGACCTGGCACCTCTGCCAAGAACTCTCTGTCTCAAAATCAATCATCTAATCCATGCTTTCTATAAATCAATAGAACAAGCATATAAATGCAATGAATTCAAATATCTGAAAACAATAGTAAATAAGCATGTGGTTTTAGGGAAACTCATGTCGTATCTGACTCGAGTTATCAATCCCGGTCTAACATTGAATTATACCTTTCTTTTGTCAATCTGATGAAACGAAGTCTCGAATTCAAAGTTTTCAATCTCAATTTGAAATGACATTATTCAATATCAATATACAACCCAACCAATACTGGATATAATCAGAACTCAATCTAATTTTGTTTCGACGGCATACCTACACCCAGCAATACAATATCAGTATATACCGATCTCAATTCAACAAACATAATCTGATACAAATCTTATAATCTCACTCAATTTATATCTGAAAATTCATAACAATTTCATACGCTATCCGGTTTCGATTATACGATGTCTACTATCGCAAGAACACCATATATCAATCATATCTGATTCCTTCAATAACATAATTATAAAGCATATCAGAAATCAATAAAACTTACGTCCTGTCAAAGCCTGTGTCGAGAGGAGGACGGAAATGTATTCGGATTGAAAATCAGACGGGCGGATCTTGAACACTCAACGTTTAATCGTTGAGGAAGCTTTGAGGAATTTCAGAAGATGGCTCTCGGTTTCTTGCTTCTGAAATCATGAAGAAATTACAAATTATATATCTCACATGCATGGTAGCGTACGTGGCTCAATATACAATCTGCACGTCTTGCGCATATGCGTGACCTCAACCGGTGCATATGCGCGAGACTTACTGTCTCGGCATTTCTGAATGCATCATCTCGCGCATATGCACTCCCTCTCTTCGCGCATATGCGCGAGACCTACTGTCTCCGCATACGTCTAGTCCACCAACTCGTGCATATGCGCGCCCTCTTCTCGTGCATATGCGCGAGGTTCTCTGCCATGCTCGCGCATATGCGCGCCTCGTGTCGCGCATATGCGCGAGGGGTTCTGTAGAACCCAAAAATTAGATTACGTATAAGCCATGCATAATTATTACTATTTAAATTAAAAAGTTAATTTTTAATTAAATATATGAAGTGTTTAAGTCATTTTTTATAATTTTAAATAATGATTATTTATTTTTACAAAAAAAGATGTTTAGTTTTATCTTTTCAGGATAAATACGCGAGGCCGGACTGGAGTTTTGAGATTAGAGATAAGATTAATAATAAGAAAAATATTCTTAAATTTAATTTAAGTCAAAGAATGATTTAATTTAAAGAAAAAGAATGTCTTTGGTATTTATTAAATTAATTGGAGCTAAATTATTAAATAAGTTCTTTCAGGTTCAATATTTAATTAAAGTTTAAATTAAAATATGTAAACAAATAGGGATAAATTAATTTAGGTATAATATATTTAAGAAATTAAACATAGTATTTAAATACTTAAATTTGAATCCATGCAAGGTCATGCAAGAGATTAATTTAAATTAATGTGTTAATTCACTAAAATGTATAATAGGTATTTAAAACCTTAAGAATTTAAAATACAAGATTTAATCAATGTTATACCATGCAAATTTGTTGATAGCTTTCGGTTCAACCTTCCCATTTCAAATGCGTTGTAATCCTCTATACAACTCACTCCTAAATGACTTTGTAGTATATTCATTTCCCACTTTTTAATCACCAATTATGAATAAGTCAAACACAATAATTCACCTTAATTTTCCTCAACTAATTATCCAAGAAAACCAACGTGAAGTTATAGCAAAAAAAGAGGAATAAACCAACGGCAGCTAGGAGAAGGAGAAACAATTCAAAATCCATTAAACTTCTTGACTTGTAACCTCTAACTAAATGCACTTCAAGACTCCTTTATCACCCCTTGTAACCTTCATCCTCATTACCTAGCAGCCCTTCATCCATAATTTCGAAATTTACAGAAGAGAACAGCAGCTAAAAATCGAGAATGGCAGCAGAAAACAAAGAGAGAAATTCCACTCCGACTCCGCCGTTCGTATTCGTAGTAATGATTTGTTTTTGTCCAAACAAATTTCAGGCATATATATATGGTTTCTTTTCTCTTCAATCAAGTCTTATAGATATTTTAAAACATTGCATGCTCAGGATTTATGAGGCAAAACGAAAATTTGACAGCAAGTATTCAAAAATCTGTACAAGCTTATCGGCCCTATGCTATGTGCTCCACGGTTGGTTTGTTTTGTTGTTTACAGGGCGTTGCTCGATTTCAGGCACTCAAGGCTGCTTCTAGGCATAATTTAGAATGTGTTAGGGTGTTTTTGGTTCAATTGTTTAAGTCCATACACTCAAGAATAAAGAATTGACAGCAACATTTCCATGAAGGTACAGTTTGTGTCACGGTTTCTGTCATTGGGTTGTTTAAGGGGTGTGTTCAAATCTTGGCTGTCTTAGGGACTGTAGCCACGATTAGAACCCTCCCTTATCATGTCTAGGAAGGGACCAAATCAGTTTTTCCAAGCTTGGTTCACGGATCCTTCAGATTTTTACAGCAACATGGAAAGTGTCCCACGGTTCTAAAATTCATATTTTTCTGCATGAGTATGGTTTCGGTTTTGGGTGTTGGATGGATTGTGGTTGGCTTGTAACCCATAGACATGGTTCATACAACACTCCATCATGTCTAGATCGAGTCATGGTCCATGAAATGACCACTGGAACGACACAAGACAGTAAAACAATTCATTAAAGTACACTACGCAGAAAGTGGTGCTCTCGGCAGAAACTTTGAATTGTCCTAGGTGGTTGCTTGGGTTGTGGTTAGCTTTTAGCCCTTAGCCATGGTTCAAGTCATGCCTTAGGATGTTGGTAAGAGTATTAAGTCGGTGGTTCAAGCCAATGGTCATTAATTTCAGAGTTTACACCACAAACACACAAACTGCTACTGCTGCATTTTTTTGACAGCAGCTGTGAGTCCGGTTCCGAAGGTTTGTTTGAGTTCTTGGTTGGCTTTTAGCCTATGGCCTTGGACTAGACAGTGCCTTAATGAGTTATGAAAGTCATGTTTTTGGCCGTTTGTGATTTGGTTGAGTTTAGAGGTCGTACGAGAATTTACGGTGCAATGTGCCAAAGTGACTCTCGAAAGAGCGTTTCATGATTTTGGCCTCCATTCACCTATTTTCGTGTTTTTCAGTCCTCATGAATATTTTTCAGTATGTTAGGAGTATTTTTAATCATGGTTAAACATCGTTTAATGTTGGTTCGGTTTGGTACGAAGCCATGATTGAAATGTTAAGTTGTTGGTCATAATCGTCTCGTTTTTTGTTCGATTGTCAAGTTTTGGTCAAGATATGATTATTTTCATGTGTCACATATTAGAATTAAGTCACAAAAAGCCTGGGAACGATCCAACTCATCCGGTAAAAATAAGGTTATAATTATATTACGTGCATAAAAATAAAATGTTTTTTTTTTAGATATATGCGATATGTCTTGTGGCCACCTTATGTTTATGGGTTTGGAAGTCGGTGAGCGCAACCGAGGACCTCTCCACCCAGTGACTTACGACCGGTTTACGATTATGTATGGGTACGGATATCCAGTCCAAGGGCTGTGGTGATCTCTACCGCCCAGTATACTGTGGTTTAGTCTGATCAGGCGCTCACGTTACGTTATGGGCCACTTGCTTAGAAACATTATCTCTACCAGAAAATTGTGATATGATATGACAGAGCTCTAATGAGCAAAGCTTTTACGTATGATTTTCATATATGCACGTAGTTATAATTATTCATGATACGACTTTCACTGTACGCTTTATGATACCATATTTTTACGTTGCATCCGATTTTATGATATATTTATTTGTTATTCACGATATATACATGTTGATTCTTTAGACTCACTAGACTTGATTGTTGTAGGTACTAATGAGGCCGAGGCCGAGGGCGGAGACCAGTGAGTTGGCTTGAGGCAGCGGTAGTAGGAACCCGAGGACCTCATGTTTTAGTTTATGCATTTTCTTATGTTCAAACTCAGTTTTAATACGTTGGATATATTTTTAAGTTGTTGTTTGAAAACAATACTTGCTTTCGCTGTTAGTTTGAATTTAAAATTATTTACATGTTTATTTTATAAATGAGACAAGATAATTATTTATTTAGAAAATTTTTAATAATTCCGCTAAAATATGGATACGAAATACGGGCCTTTTCAGGTTCTGTCCTCGCACATATCTCATGTCTTCTCTTGTTTTCCCTGGTCTGTTCCTTTCCGTCTATAATCACATCAATTTATACTCAATAATCTCATATTAACATAATATAAATCTCGGGCATTACACTTTTGTATTGAACCCTTATTACATCAAAAAAGGATGACCAAGTGATGCCAAAATTTTTAACCAAACGAAGNTTACAAGTCAAAGAAATCAATTTCTTTGTAATACTATATACTATTTGGAACAACAATTGATAAGAACTTATCAAAGAATGATAAACATCAGAGAACTGGAAGTTCATTTCAAGGGAACCCCAGGAAAAGAAACAGATCAACTGGTTCTTTGGCTTGAGTTTCTCGAGGAACACAACCTTGAAAACGCCTAGAAAATGGAATGAAATTCATTACAGATGATAGGATGTCGAAAATCCAATGATCATACATCCATTCTCGATATACATCCAATATATAGCCTTGAATTACATGACATCAATTTAGTGGATTAATATATTATGTTATTCGCTAAGTATAAATGGAATTCAAGAATTGAAGTGCAGGAAAAATTGTAAGAGTGGTTTATCCAAGAATTGCCTTCAACCTGGCAGATCGAGACTTCAGCCGAGCTTTGATGTTACATCAAAATTTCAAAGAAAAAATGCTGATAAAATAAGGTAATAGACCATATTCTATTACATATCAAATTTCATATACTTTATCTAATATACATCGTTTATAATTATTTATTAGAAATGAGTTTATTGAAATACCAGAAATATTTGGAAAATTTGTTCAAGCAATTTAGCCAGAAATAATAGAGTTTCTTCTAACACAGGAAATAGACATCTAAATCCAAGACAAACTGATTCTGCAAAAGAATCAAAGTCTTAGATTGTAACCAAGAAGACTATCTTTTCAATAAGATAGGATCACAAACTACAAGTGTAGAAAAGCACATGTTCAGGATGTTCAACCGGTAACAAAAAACTTTTCAACAATTGAAAATCTCATATTTCCGGAAAGATTAGGGAAGTAGAAATAGTGTTTGATATTACAAGTCAAAGAAATCAATTTCTTTGTAATACTATATACTATTTGGAACAACAATTGATAAGAACTTATCAAAGAATGATAAACATCAGAGAACTGGAAGTTCATTTCAAGGGAACCCCAGGAAAAGAAACAGATCAACTGGTTCTTTGGCTTGAGTTTCTCGAGGAACACAACCTTGAAAACGCCTAGAAAATGGAATGAAATTCATTACAGATGATAGGATGTCGAAAATCCAATGATCATACATCCATTCTCGATATACATCCAATATATAGCCTTGAATTACATGACATCAATTTAGTGGATTAATATATTATGTTATTCGCTAAGTATAAATGGAATTCAAGAATTGAAGTGCAGGAAAAATTGTAAGAGTGGTTTATCCAAGAATTGCCTTCAACCTGGCAGATCGAGACTTCAGCCGAGCTTTGATGTTACATCAAAATTTCAAAGAAAAAATGCTGATAAAATAAGGTAATAGACCATATTCTATTACATATCAAATTTCATATACTTTATCTAATATACATCGTTTATAATTATTTATTAGAAATGAGTTTATTGAAATACCAGAAATATTTGGAAAATTTGTTCAAGCAATTTAGCCAGAAATAATAGAGTTTCTTCTAACACAGGAAATAGACATCTAAATCCAAGACAAACTGATTCTGCTAAAGAATCAAAGTCTTAGATTGTAACCAAGAAGACTATCTTTTCAATAAGATAGGATCACAAACTACAAGTGTAGAAAAGCACATGTTCAGGATGTTCAACCGGTAACAAAAAGCTTTTCAACAATAGAAAATCTCATATTTCCGGAAAGATTAGGGAAGTAGAAATAGTGTTTGATATTACAAGTCAAAGAAATCAATTTCTTTGTAATACTATATACTATTTGGAACAACAATTGATAAGAACTTATCAAAGAATGATAAACATCAGAGAACTGGAAGTTCATTTCAAGGGAACCCCAGGAAAAGAAACAGATCAACTGGTTCTTTGGCTTGAGTTTCTCGAGGAACACAACCTTGAAAACGCCTAGAAAATGGAATGAAATTCATTACAGATGATAGGATGTCGAAAATCCAATGATCATACATCCATTCTCGATATACATCCAATATGGATGTTATATGAACAATATAAGGTGGAATATTTTGTTGTTTATATTGATTCGGGAGCTAGAATCTGTACAACAAAAAGATTATTTTTTTCCAATATAATTGGAATAAGAATTACCTCAGATTGATAGAGGAGATTTCTCTAAACAAATCTTAATCTTACGTTAAGGGATTAAGATGACAGAAATATTAATCGGAGCTACTGGACACACACTTTGACAAGGTAAAAAAACCATCGATTTATTTTCATGATACATGTGTTTTAGGTCCAATACACAAGAAAATAATACTAGAAAAATTGGTGTTCACAACACTATGTTATCACAAAGTCATAGTCCAGACACTAAAAGAGACATTTTGTAAAAAAAATTTCAATCCGATTTCGTAGCAAGCGTGTTGATGAAAGAAAACTTCTGATCATAAAAATGAAGGATTCTAGACAGTTTGGATAAATAGTACTCCAATTAAAAGCAGATAAGGACCTCCGACCAGAAGAAATAGAATTCCTCAAGATAATTATACACCATAACAGTGTAGATTTTGAATCGAAAGTATCTCCGGAAGATGTCCATAAAACATCAGAAAAAATTACAATGAAGATCTCATGACATGGTGGGATATAATAAACTCAAAGCTAACCTTAAAATAAAGGAAGACAAAGAGTATGAATTTGTCAGATGCAAGCATGTCCTAATGAACATAGTTGATCAAAAGGATATGCAGATTATTATCAAAGAACATCTGGACCTTGGAATAATCAAAGCAGTAATATCACCATACAACATTCCATGTTTTCTTGTAACAAATCATGGTGAGATCAAAAGAAACAAACCCAGGTTGGTAAATAATTATCAAGAAATTAATAAAATCTTGGAGTTTGATTAATATTTCATACCTAGCAGAGAACATTTGATTAGTTGCATATGTAACGCTAAAATATTCTCTAAATTCGATTGTAAGTCCAAATTCTATCAAATTTAGATGCAGGAAAAAAGAAAGAAATACACAACTTTCTTCACACTAAAAGGACACTACATTTGGGAAGTTTTACCAATGCGATTGGCTAATTCACTGTAAATATTTCAAAGAAAGATAGATAATATATTCAAGGATTTTTTCAAATTAATGTTTTTGTCTCAATGCAAACTTTAATGATCATTTTACCTACGTTGAGTCCCTGATACGCGACATGCTCATCCAAGGGGGCGCTGACCTATCGGCCATACCACCACATCCACCGTTCATTCCTCCATTCCACTTTCAGTATGACTATCAGCAGCAGGGGGGGTACCACAGCCAGAACAGAACGAGAACGAGCCTTGATCAAGGGAGTTCACTATTTCCTCTTCTTTTCGCTTTTATTTTCTGTTGCATTCTGTTTTGTTATCATCGTTTTTTCATTTTGTCATTTACATTGCATTTGTTTCTATGTTATGCATATGTGTTTAGTTAGTGTGTTTCAGTCATTTGTGCAATAGGGACATTGCACACGCTTAGTATAAAGGGGTCGGGGTCAGCCAGTTGTGCATTGCATGTGTTGTCAATTGATGGTGAAGCATGTATGTTGGTATCCAATGATGATCTTGGATCGATGACTTACATGTCTCTTAGTCTTGTCACTCGTTATTGATATTCCATTTAGCAAGAATGCATTTTGGCTTGAATTTTGAAATGTTTTTATGCACATACAGTAGGTTTTGGTAGTTGTATGAATGATAGTTGAATTAAAAATTTTGTGGGGGAAACTGGAGAGACATGAGATTTGAGTAGAACTTGAATGAATGTCTGTGGAAATAAGTGACTAACCAGTAGCATGAACTCGAGTAGAAAGCTTTTGTAAACCTGGAATAACCTTCTTCTAAATCGTGCATGAAGCCTGAAAATTATTCCCTGGGCCAAATAAACTTACATGCCACATATTCAGAACCTAGTGAGTACATATGAGAAAATTAAGCACTTATTAAAAAAACAAAGAAAAAAACAAAATGAGATGTAAGGTGAGGGAAGCCAAAAAGGAGATGAAATTCTATCTCTGGTCTGAAAAGGTGGAGATGTACAGAGTTGTGGAATGTCGGATAAAAATTCTGACAAGTGCATAATGAAAATGATCGGTGTACTCCCAATCTTTTTAGATTACTTGAACACATGTTGACAATACCTCCCTAAAAATCGTTGTGCAACCATGAAATTTTACTGCTTTGTGTTTACTTGTTGGTCACGAATGGAAACGGAACTCGGGAAAGTGAAAACTTGCATCGAATTGTTGATTTAAAATGGGTGTTAATGGATTTTAAATGAAGCTATCTGAAGCACAAGCTACTAGAACCCACAGCCCACACACACACGAACACATTTTATATCAAAAAAACGCGATGTGGTGATTTAAAATGGGTGTTAATGGATGTTGTGATGTGACTGATGAGGTGTATTTCAAAGACCCACAGAGGCAGGAGATACTAGTTGCTATTTTGCCATCGAGTTTGTTGTTTTAGTACTTTTATTTGGTGTTTTGTTTGTGTCATAATTGTGGTCTATAACCTATTTTGCTCGAGGGCAAGAAAAAGGTCAGTATGAGGGGGTTGATAGGTGTAATTTTTACGTGTTTTATTGCATTAGTTTTGTGTGTGTTTGCATTGTGTGTGTGCATTTCATCTACATTTTGTTCGTTTTAGAATTAACATATGCATATGATCATGGCTCACTCTTACTTGATTAATTTGCAGGTAAAATGGCCAAAAACTGAAATCGGGGGAGAAGAATACTAGCCATCAGAAAAAGGAGTGAATTTGGCAGAAAGACTGGTGCTCAGGCAGTAGAATATTACCGCTTGGGCGCGAAGATTGATTTCCGGACAGAAGAGTGATCTTACCACTCTGGCGCGAGTTGGTTCCTTTGTTGTGTGGAAAGCAGAAGAGTCGGCACTTGAGCGGTAGAATATTACCGCTCGAGCGTTAGTGCTGCACGATGGAAGAAAAAAGGCAGAGGAGTCGGAGCTCGGACGGTAGAATCTTATCACCCGAGCGGGTCACAAATTGGAAAAAATTTTAAGGATGATTTCTTGCCTTCGGCTGAAAGCTAACCAAGTGCGGCTGCAGAGTTGTCATATGAGAAAAAATAGGCACAAAAAATAAACACTTTTCAGCAGCCACAAAATTTGGGAAAGTAGAAAAAGGCTTGAAGTTGAATAATTCAAGATTTCCGAGCACCGTTTTTCTCGTTTTCGTCACGTCTAGTATTTCTAGCTTAAAACTTCTTGTTTAACATTGTTTTACTTATTTTTATCATGAATTCTAGCAGCTGACTTTCATATTTGTTTGGATTTAAGGGGATACTACCCCGAAACCGTGTTTAGTTAATTTATTTCTCGAATTTTGATTTATTCTTGAGTGTGCAATTATTTTCATTATATTATTAAAGCGTAGCTAATTTTAATAACAACCTCATATTTCGAGTGAGGTCGAGAGAATAACTTGTGATATGAACGTGTAGCATAGTCCGTAGATTTACAATTTGCATAGACATATGAAGTTGGAAACACGTCGATATTCATAATCCAATAGGTCGAAAGCTATCGGATTTCATAGAACGACATGCAATTCACCTTTGAGAAATAATTAAAGAGATTTAATTACTTCACTGAGTTAAATTAGTATGTCATAGCTCGAGATGGTGTGTTCAATTGTTTAAGAAATCCTGTCGAAGGCGTGGATCATTGTTGAACGAATTAAGTAAATGAACGAAAGGTAGGTGAACCGAGATTCCCAACAAATTCATTTCTCATTGAATCTTTGATTAATTATTTTAGTTTGTTAAAGTCATCATTTAATCCTGAAAATATTTAATAATTGTTTATTTAATCATTTAGTAGTAAGTAATCTGTCAAATCATCGTTGCTAAAAGTTTAATAATTGAAAATAATAATTGTGAAATATAGTTTTTGGAGGAACGATATTCGTACTCTTGTACACTATATTATTACTTGACATCGTGCACTAGCGATTATATCGAGCTTGAATTTTATTGATTTTTACCGATGATTTTACGATGCAGGTTTTGCTCGATCATGTATATAGGATTATACTCAATTATGGTCTGTGCAGCAAAGGCCTAAACTCCAAGGCATTGAGAAGCCACTGGTTTCTCAAATGGAGAGTTTTCAAGTACAAGACTTTATATCTCTCGCATGAGATTCAAGTACCCCTAGCACAAGTGTTAAGTCAGGAACATCTCCAGATGAGTCGACCAAAAAAAAGAAACTCCAGATCCTTATCTTGAGTCTTCAAGTCAACCCTGCATTTCGGGGATTGAAGAGGATGAGATCAACCTTAGACGTCATACAGACAACTGTAAATCTAAGGTTGGTACTAATGAATTTTCAGTTTCTCCATTTCAAGTATATCAACAGAACTGTGAAAAATTGAAAACAAAATAGAAATTAACCCAGCCATAATCCGAGTTGATGTAGCATGAAAATATTCTAGGGTATGGATAAACCGAATTCATATCCTAAGGAGGACAAGGCATAGTATGAATTTTGGGCTCTTGACTCTATTTATTATATATTACCCAGCTTCCTAAAAATATCCAAATTCCCAAAATGGATACAAGAAGCAGTGCACGAGACATAGACAAATAATGATTATTTGTCCATATGAGATATTCTAGAACTATATTTTTTCATTATAGCACCAGAACCAGTAGAGAAAGGTTCACATGAAGCATTTCATTTCATCAAGCCTAGGAGACTAGATATAAACATCCAAAAGTTCATAAAGGATCCACTAGAGAACGAAACACCCCTGGTCTCCTCATTTATTGAAGATGACATTTCCACTAAAAGAGCATGGGGTTATGGGTCTATTTAACTGAGATTGACAAAGTCAAATTTCTATTTATATTTTATCAGAATTCTGTAAACGGGTTTTTTTATGTAAAACAAGAAGTTTTGCAGAAGACCTATTTGAAAAAAAAAATAAATCTTTTGTGAAATAGCAAGATGTCGGAGAGCAAAGAAACTCGTCGGAAATTCTGTAATATCGCTCATATGAGAAGATGGTCAGAAAGCATATGCCCAGAATGTCTGACCTTAAAGGAGCCAGAATTCGGTAAAGGCTTTCAATCCATAATGGCCCGAAAGTATCTTGCAGAGACAGGACCAAGTGGTCAGGGACCACACAAAAAAAATTTCCTTGGAGACCATACAAAAGAAAAAAATTCTCCGAAAAAAGATAAAGTAGGAATGTGATCCAACCACTCCATTAATGGAGGATGAACCACCACTTAAAGATGTTTCCACTAACTAGTGGAAGATGGAATACTCAACCACCTATAACGACAAGTCACTAACTAGTGGTTGAAAGGACCATCACTGACAAGATGTTGTCGGCCACAACTGGTAGAATAATTCACAAGATTTGAAGTCCGGATTTCAAATCCACCAAGGCTTCTGTAAATACCAAGACAGAGAGAAGATGAAGGCAACATTCAGCTTCTTCATTTTTCTCTCAAAATAAACTTGTAATGGTTTTCTTTGTTATATGTGTGTCGTAATTCCAGCTACTATATGTAGCTAAGCAAGTTTATTATCCTATACAGGAGGTTATTATGTTATAATAGTTTCTAAGTTTGAATAAAAAGATCAATGCTTACTACCATTATCATTTATTATTTTCAAATTGAACTACATTATTATACACTATGAGGTACAAAATTAAGCAGAGTTGTGCTAGGTGTTGTTGAAGGGATCTACGTCAAGAACCATCTGTTGCGACAACATGTTTAGGCTGTGAGGAGCACTCTGTAAAACTTGGTAGATACAACCCACCGACACTCCAGTCAAAGAAGTAAACTGTTTAATTTATTTTACAGAAACATGATGGACCATTAAAAATAAAAATAAAAATAAAATTAAAAATTTAATCAAGGTATATAAACTAGAAACCTTATATAATTGTATGTCTTTAGGTTTTATATATTTAAGAACATGTTCGAAAGATATAACAACGTCACATATCAAGATTAAAAAGCTCAAAGATGATTTTCCAATGTTTTAGAAAAAGTAGGAAGTTTAAACTAATTTTTAAAAAATGAGGAGTAACCT
>NC_133309.1:19701104-19846512 GCF_012295235.1 Primulina huaijiensis | reverse complement strand
TGAGCCTGAAATCACGAATAAGACCGTTAGAAGGGGGCCGAGAGGGTATCCCGGCGTAGCCCCTCCGAGGCTCAAGTCAGAGACTGAAGATATAAGTGGAGAGCAGCTAAGGGTGCTGCTGAAAAATAATATAGTGAATCCCTCAACTGAACAATCAAACCTGATATTTATAGGAGGGTACCTGGGCCCGTGATGGGCCTGTCTTCCATTTGGACTAAGGATGGGTCAGGGATAATGGGCTCATCCATGAGATATCAACATTGTTATTATTATTATTATTAGCGCGCTCCATGTGCGCCATAATAGAACAATTGATTTTATGGGTTATAATAATTGTATCAGTTGATAAAACAATCAAAGAAGGTTGTTTGGACTGATGTTCGGTTTGAAATATTGAGATTGCACTATCAACTGTCCGTTAGATCGACTATAGATTTTGATAAAATAACAAACACTTTATCATAATATTGAGATTGCACTATCAACCTTCCGTTAGACCGACTATAGATTTTAATAAAATAACAAAGATTTTATCATAATATTGATATAATAGTCAAGATCCAATGTTTGATTAATATAAATTACAAATAATGTAATTATTGAAAGATAGATTGTTCGAATACAATAACTGAACTGTTGGAGGAGGAATCAAAGCTCTTGAACTGTTGCATGATTTAAAATAGGTAGTCGTGCACATTTAATACACACTATAAATTTTCGTAAAATGATAAACGCTTAATCCTATATATTTTTGTGACAATTTTTTTTAGAGGTAAGTCAATTTTTATATTAAAATATAGACTATTATATATAAAATATTAATAATTATCTTACCATAGTTTATAATTATTTTTTAGATAATGCTATATTACCATACCCATTTTGAATAATGGATAATATGAATAATCTTATAGAGTACTACATTATACAGGATTATATTTATTGGATTATGATTACAATCAAATCTGAAAATGAAATTGAAGTGAACTCGCTGAAATGGATGAGCCGGGTAAGGAAGGAGCTCCAACAGGTCAAATCAGTAATTTATAATGTTTGGGAATTTGAGTGAAGATAATGGCTTCAATAGCACCTGCAAACAAGGAAATGAACTCGTGAATGGGCGCCGGAGGGGTATCCGGCGTGGCCACTCGGATGCTTAAGTCAGCAGGTTTTTAGATGAACACAAGCAATATTTGAACGAAAATATGTAAGTGCTTGAGAGTTCAAAGGTTTCAGTTGCTGTAAATGACATTAATATCTGCTATTTGTAGTAGAAAATGGGTAGTTACCTCGATTCCAGCGCCACCTACTAAGTATGGCAAGTCGACTGCCCATACTCTAGCTTCTGATGACTTCTAGGACATTCCAAACCCAAGTTGCTCTGACAGATTAGACTACCTGTATCAATCATACTCGAGTGTGGTTCAATTCTCGAGGTGGTCCGGGTAGTCGGTTACCCGGGTGTTTGTATGAGAGCCCGGGCTATGATAACTGCCCGAGAAGAGGAGAAGTGTCCGGGAAGCTAGCTTTTGATCTGGGCTTTCCAATTGATATTCCGGATCAATGATGACCCTAAGTTTTTACAGGGGTATCAGAAATCAAATCGAAATGAATTAAAATATAATTGAAATCAATATTTTATTTTTCTCAACCATTAGTAAATAACAAAATAATGATAAAAAAATAAAATATATTATTGGATACAATTCATTAAAATGATTCTGAATCCATTTTAAGCAATTCAATCTAAATTTAAATTAAAATAAATTAAATCAAATAAACATCTTTATAATTAAAATAACGTGGATTTTTATTATACAGGTAGCTTTGACAGTTTGACTGACCAAACAGTTCGGTCCACGTGAGCCGGTCGCAGGGGAAAACACTCGGCTTGCTGAAATACAGTTGAGCGCTGGACGCTCCGAATAAATCTCGAAGTCACTTCCAAACTGAACAAGAAGAAGTGAGCCACTGAATGCTGCCGGTGCTGGCAATCGTACGCCGCCGTTCGAAGTACGCACCCCCCAACAAACTCCACTTCTGAAGGGTGGGGAGATCTACCGTTTCCTTGTCCTTGTACATGCTCCTCTCCTGTGAATGATCTTCCATTTTCGGTTAAATGGATCCGCAGGAGGGGATAATGAGCGGCGGAGGAGTTTACTACTCGGAGATCTGGCCGGGGTTTCAGGTAAACGCCAATGCGGCGCCGTATAATGTGGATCCGATGGTGGTGGACCACGGGTCGAATCACGGTCCGCCCAGCCATAATTCGAGGAAGCGCCGCGAGGAGGATGAGTGTGCGAGAGGAGGAGCTTCCACCAGCAACTGCTTTGGCAACAATAATGATGTTTCGGTAGTGTTTCGGTTGAATGTGGAAATCGTTAATTTTCGAATGTAGATTATGTAGTGTGGATGATTGTGTTTTGCTATGTGATTTAGGGATTATTCATCATTCTGTGGCTTTGATCAGCTAATTCAGGTCCTGTGTTTTACATGTGTGTTTTTGCATTTAATATATTCCGGCAACTAAAAACTATGCCAAATTCAGTAAATACCTTGTCAATTTACCATCTTTTGATTTAACCATTGATTTTTCTTATTTTGGTTTGTGTTTGACTGTGGTAATAATTTTGGCATTGAGCAGTATGACGGTGAGAGTAAAAAGCTCAAGGCTGAAGGATCAAACGAGGATAACGAAAACACAGATGGAAATTCAGGAAAAGCAGCGGATCAACCTCCGAAACCAGCTGAACAGCCGAAGCAAGACTACATCCATGTGAGAGCAAGACGGGGGCAAGCTACTGATAGTCATAGTCTGGCTGAAAGAGTAATGACCTTACTGTATTGAATTTGGCTTATATCTAAAGATTTTGTCTTTCTTGGATTGTCATGTGACATTATTGGTGAAAACTAAATAATTGTTTTTCCATTGTTTCTTTTGCCTTTGTATGCAGGCTAGGAGAGAAAAGATCAGCGAGAGAATGAAAATTCTCCAAGATTTAGTGCCTGGTTGCAATAAAGTGAGTGTCGGCATCCTTTGAACTAAATTACTACAGAAATGTTCGAAGTTGCGTTTAATGATAATAGCCCTCGTGACCCTGATTCATTTATTTTCAGTTTCTGTTACTTCTTAGCGTATAAGTTATCCCGGACTATACTTGCTGCCTTGTAGATATCAACTTTAGGTTTGTCATTTCCTCTTGGATATAGGAGGATTTGGATTAATGCAAAAAGAGGCTAGTCTTTGAGTCCACCACGTATGATTTTGCCATGTGACCATGGGTCGAAAATGTTACTTCTAAATTCTCTTATCCAACTTAAAATTTGTCCGCTTCCATATTTTCTGTGAAAAATGCCTCTGAGTTGGTATTCAAGTTTTAGGACTTTGTGCCTGCTGATGTTCCTGTGAAGTCACAAAAATTTGGACACGCACAAGAATATTATCAGGAGTATCTGATTATTTTTTCATCTTTTATTGCACAAGTGAACTTGATGTTTCCTACAATGCCCAAACTTTCATCTGAATGAACATTTTGAAAGGCGGAAACATAAAACTAAATTTTTAAATGAGCTGCATGTGTTTATTATATAGATGCTTGACAGTTCAATTTATAACTCTTGGTCTTGGAATTGGTACAGGCTAATTTTATATAACTTTATTGGCCAAAGGATGCATACACTGTAATTATAGTTCCAGCTCATGTAGTAGAATGCATGACCCGTGGTTTGCGTCTGAGTCGAATTCCGTAATTTATACACTTTTTTGAGCCATGTTTTTTTTCTTTGATGCCAAGCTTGTAAAGATAATTCTGATTCTAGTAATAATGTTAAATTTTCGATGATTTTAGTGTTGAATCACTGTCTATTCGGACTTATCTACTCCTGAATTTATTTCTTTTTTTTCTTTTCTGGAATAACAAATTGAATGGATGGTTCATTGGGTTTCAGGTTATCGGCAAAGCACTGGTACTTGATGAGATAATTAATTATATTCAATCATTACAACACCAGGTTGAGGTAAATTCCCTCCTCTCCTCTCCCAACTCCCCCTTTCCTCAGTAGATGCAGCGTGTACACGCACATTTTTACCGTATTTTTTATAAATAATTGCTCTTAGAATCTCATTTGATCATATATAATTGACGGTGTCTGACAGTTCCTGTCAATGAAGCTGGAAGCTGTTAATTCAAGAGTAGGCCTTGACGGGTATCCTTCAAAAGATGTAAGTTCTTAAAGCACAATTATCAACTCCTCAAATTTACCGTTGCTCCTACTGAACGATGTTCGGAAAACCGTTATACATGCCTTAAAATTTCCAACTTGTGTTATGTCCTTTTCCACTTTGCAGTTCGCTCAGCAAACTTTTGACACTCCTGGTATGACATATGGTTCCCAAAGTGCAAGAGAATATGGCAGGAGTTTGTCTCCGGAATGGCTGCATATGCAAACTGGTGGCAGATTTGAACGAACATCATGAAATCAATTCGAAGTGCGATGTATCTTCCCTGAGATACTGCAACAGTATACTTACTACTCGAACCGTAATATAATTCCATAAACAAAAATCCATTTACACTGTTAAAGATGGTTGCTTCTTATAAGCAGGCTTCGCCTTCTCGTCCGGTAGATTAGAAGATTCCAAGAATCAGGGACGTTGTGTAAAGCCTGCGCCAAATCACTGCTTGTGGTATTATCTCTGTCAAAGCTGTTTGTAATTGGGATGTATTTGAAAACACAGGTGAACCGTGAACATTCAATAAAGTTCCAGCTTTGTTTGCAAATTTATTTTCATGCGTTGTTTGATTTACCAAATGTGTGTCATCGTAGTAACTTCAATTGAATAAAAAGAATAGGTAATTCTGTAAATGAAGTTGGATTCACGAGTTTACATATTGATTTAGTTTTAACATTTGCCACTTTTCCCCTTGATCCATCCATATTACTTTATTTATAAAATCGATTTGATTTAGATTTTTTTCAAAACTATGAACCAAATTAATTTTTTTGGTGGTTGATTTAAAATCAATCCAAACTATGCTGAATTAAAAACAGTTTGATTTTGTTTGGTTTTATGTTTTGATTTGGTTTCTGTAAACCCCTAGTATCAACTGAGATATCAGAATATAGTGATATACATATCTTAGGTGTATGGCACACATTACCAAGATATTATTTAGTTTCCAATGTACAATTAGATTTTCCATTACCTTCGTAAATTCCCAAATTTTTGGAATATTTGAAGTTGTGTTCGCAAATATTTAAAAAAATGATTATGGACTTTTAATTTTGCAAATTTTTAAATAAAATCACTTTTGATGATGGCTAGACAAATCAAGTAAGAACAATATGCACACTCAAAGAACTAGGAATATTAATGGGACGCCGAAAGATTTTTCAGCATAACAACTCCGACACTCAAGTCAGTCAAGTGTTTCTCGTATGAGAAAATACAATGTAGAAAATGTATATTGAGTACTTGTAAGAAACAAGTAAATGAATTTATGCCTCACAATTATTAAAACCTGAGTGTTTATAGAGATACAAATAATGATGACACATTGTTTTCAGTGCTCGGTTGCTACTTATGGTAAGATAGCTGCCCATGTCCTGCCTTCTGACACTGTCATATCTGACAACCCAAACTGTCTCTGGTCTAGTCACATCATCTTAACGTGCGCTGAATGACAGACCCATGATTTCGAAGTATGGTATCTCATATCTGTGGATTCGGAAATGAAACCTGTACTGAGGTGATCGAGCAAATGATCGTGATATGATAATGAAGACAAGGTCCTTAATCTACCTAAATCCTATTGGACTGTCCGGGAGAAGCTGAGAGCCTGACTTCATTTGGACATGTGTCGGTCTGATATGCTCCTTAGGATGGTTCACCAGAGAGCACTTCTGTTGTACTATTTCGCTAACCGCAAGTGTACGATGTCAAGTTTTAGCACTCGGTTAAACACTGATATCGTTCCCACAAGGAGTGCAATTTAATAATATATTAATTACCAAAATTAGAATAGTAGACTTTATTTAGAAAATTTAATTGAATGTTGATTGGTAATTATAAACTAAAATAAATTAAGGCACACAAACGATTTAAAATCACTGAGAATAAAAATCTAGATGTGCGATTTCACTTGGTCTTCACTATATTAAATTATCATTTGCATCTGTATTTATAGATTCGACCTGTTTACTACCCACGAATTTTCAAATATTCATACTCCCTTTCCCAAGTGGAACGTATGCATTAATTATCTGCTACCGATTTCAATATCCCTATTAAAAATCAAACAGTAAATAATTTCAATAGCAAGGTAATTCGTTTAATGAATTCGATGGAGTTATAAGCCTTCGAACTCTATAAATTTTAACGATATATTTTCCTATGCTCCTATTCGACAGCCCATTTCCTGAGTGATAGATCTCAAATAAATATGACACTCCAATTAGAGATCAAATAATTGAAATCAATAAATCCGAAAATATAAATAAACCAAGAAGAAATTCTTATACGTAAATCAACAATTTATAAATATAGACTCGACCTAGCTACGTTGTAACATCTGCTGCTTAAAATACTACTAATTTTTTTTTGTAAACTTAATTTCGAAATTTAAAATCTTGCATGCATGCACTACTGATGAAAATACACCTTTAACAAAATAATCGTGATCGAATAACAGATAAAATACTGCAGTTTAAAATCCGCCAACTCGGCGCTCAACATGCATGAATGAAATTAAACGAGTAAAATCCTGAAAATCAACACCGTATCATAATAACTTATAAAAAATTGATCATCTCTACTCAAAGCTCATAAAAATGTGATGTGCGGAAAAGTGTGGTCCTCGGGTCATGTGCGCACATCCAGCCATGCCTACTCAGAGTTCCGTACCTCCAGTGTCCTCCTCAAAATGCTCACCTGCATCACACACGTCTAATGAGTCTAAAGACTCAACACACCTGTACCGATAATAGCAAATACATATACATAACATACAACAGTGAAAAATACTGTAACAAAATACGTTTCATGAACTTAAAAGCATAAACGTAAACATGTAATGGAAATTATATCGTGTTAAAACAGCTCATCCTAAAATCATATACTTATACATTTACTTTAATTGAATTCAGTTCATTAGTTGTGACTTTCGTATCAGCTCTGTCGTATCAGCTCTATTTGATGGATCCATCTACGTATAACAGTGGTACCCGGCGGCTGTTGGACCTCAGCGACAGTATTACCCATCCACTGGGCCTAGGTCTCATCATCATCGTATAAATATATCGTCAGTCACAAGCAATTCCCATCCTTCAAAACATAATCATTTTCATCACTTAACAAAAATCATGTATATACGAAATTTTACTTAAAACAAGCATGCAACGTATTTCCATAATTTCATAAAAATCAAATACGTGATACTAAACATTTAAAAACATGATAAATTGTGCTCAGGGCGCTGCCAGGAATAAAATCTCGACTCAAATGCAAAATGACCATTTTGCCTCTGGGAACCCAAAATGACCATTTTACCCCTGGACCCCTAAATTTCGACCTGAAGCTTACCAAGATCCTTAAAACATCCCAAAACATCATTACAAGTATTTCTTAGATGTAAACTCGAACCCTTTTAACAACTTATATGATTCGTTTTAAAACTTGGACCGGGGTCCCTGTTTTAACCCGAATCAAACCCGAAACTCAATCAATTTCTTTAAACTTACTTCGTGTCTTAAATCTACTAGACCAGCCCCTAAACCAACAATCTCAGACACCATATGACCCCCAAACCCTTGCTGAAAGTAGTTGGAAAAATCTGCAAGCTTACCACTCGAAACCCAAATGCTCCACCTTCCATATTTTTGGTCCTAGCCTACACCCAACGGGACCAGCCATGCACTAGCCCCTTCTAGCCCACCTTAGGACCTACTGGACCTACCTAACTCACGTTCACAGCCCGATGCAAGCCCCACAATGCACATGCTCGCCATTTCTCGAAAACCGCAACAACCGAGCCAACCCTTACCCGTCTCCCTCTTGCGACTTCTAGGACAGGACCAGCGGTAATCAAGCCTTTCCAGACCATGACTCAGACCCACCAGAGTCTGGTCCAAGGCCTGGAGTCACCCTTGCACCATCGGTTCACACATAATCACCGACCTAGCCAAAACAAGCCCTAACCGAACATTTCACACTAATTGACCCAACAACTCAACCAAGCCGTGACTCCAGCTCCTATTTCCCTTAATCCTAGTCGTGCGCAGTCCATTTACATCAAATATCTAGCAACCCCTTGCAATAAAGTCAAGAAAACGTGAGGATACAACACAAGAATGCACAATCATATCAAAACTTGCACAAAAACGAACCCTCATGCTAGCCGAAAAGAATCCTCATGCATTTACATATATAACAGCAATAATATGGCGTGAATGAAGAGGGAAGAAGATACAGGCGTGTCTTGATGATTATAGGCTCACAAACTCGAAGAAACACGCGTCGGGGAAGCACCGGAGGAGCGGGGAGGGAACTTGCTTGAAAGAAAATGGATGAATTTCGATGGTGGCTGGTTGCTGCTGCAAAACTGAAAGGTAGAGGCTGCTGATGGGGAGGGAGGGGCAGCCACTAAGAGGGAATAGGGTTAGGGCTTGCTAGGGTAGGTTTTAAATAGATAATACATGCACTAATGGACTTAATCAAAATTTTAAAATGATTAAAAGGGATTTTGAGCCAATTAAACTTTAAAGCAACCCAACAAGCCCACAAATGCTCCCAAAATTTTTTTTGTTTAGGTACGTTTTTGAAAATATTGCCCGAGGCCTCAAAAAGTCATCCGAATCGATAAAATTTGCGTACCGATTAAAAATATAATCCGACGGGTAAAAATACCCAGCCAAAGCCCATTTTCAAAAGTAATACTTAAAACACCTCATAATAAATAAGTAAAAATAATTATTCAATAAAAATATTTTTCTTGATAAATCCCCGGTTTTCGTTTTTCGTTCGAGCGCGAAATGCAACTTAAAACCCTAATGTATGAAACTTTAAAATAATCATGCGATAAACTATAACCATGCAATAATCATTTAAACACATCTTTTAAATAAAAACCCTATATTGCATGCATTCAGGTTACGTAATTTAAATTTCCTGGACCTTACATACGTCATAATCTAGATTAAATAAATTAGTTCATGAAGGAAAAACGATAAAAAAATTCATAATTTTCAACATCAAACTAATTGCCTAAGACATAGTAAGAGGAAGAAGAGAAAGAACGAATCAAAAATTGCGACTCCGTTCGTGATAGATGCACTCTTCGTCATCGCACTTTGTTCTTTGTTCTTCGTTCTTCGTTCTATGTAGTTTTCACGCTTCTATAGCTCCCCTCTCTTCGTGACTGGGGTTTCAATTTTTATAAATCCAAGTTCCTAAAGCCCACGAAAAAGCCTACACAGGTCTGCGTCACGCGCGGGTGCGCAACCCTACATAGTTTTTGGTCTCCTGTCTCTGTGCATCACATACGCGCAAGCTTGGGGTTTCTAGGTGTACGGCTCCTCACGTTTCATTTTCATTTGATTTCAAGTCTTCTTGGCCACGACTTGCATATGTCTCATGTGTCCCCGCAGCCGACAAAATCAGAAGAAACATATAATTTCGTTCAATAACGATCATAATCTCAGTCCATTCTTAAAGTAATTTAAGTGCAAAACTTGCACTTATCAGCTTCTCTTACCCAAGCTGGTTCTTTCCTATGCTAACCCTTTACTCTTAGACATGTACTCCTGCCCGAGTCCTAAAGTAACCCGGGTTCCAAACTCGTTACAAGGTATCACCACTCTCTTTTTAAATAGTCGGGCTAGAGTTTCACTCATTGTCTCGAGTGCTGGAATCAGACTTGGGCGAGAAATTATTTTATATTCTGAATTTTGAGTAGGTTAGGGCTGATGACAATATGATGCAAGCCCTAGCAGTCGAAAGGACAAGTGTCTAATATGCGTTGCTTTGTACTCCGAGCCCGTATTTTTGACTATTTGACACGACTTCCTATGCACATCTCTTTCGTCCATTTACTCAAAGAACTAGGAATGTTAATGGGACGCCGAAAGATTTTTCAGCATAACCACTCCGACACTCAAGTCAGTCAAGTGTTTTTCGTATGAGAAAATACAATGTTGAGAATGTATATTGAGTACTTGTAAGAAACAGTAAATGAATTTATGCCTCACAATTATTAAAACATGGGTATTTATAGAGATACAAATAATGATGACACCTAATTTTCAGTGCTCGGTTGCTACTTATGGTAAGATAGCTGCCCATGTCCTGCCTTCTGACACTATCACATCTGACATCCCAAACTGTCTCTGGTCTAGTCACATCATCCTAACGTGCGCTGAATGACAGACCCATGATTTCAAAGTATGGTATCCCATATCTGTGGACTCGGAAATGAAACCCGTACTGAGGTGATCGAGCAAATGATTGTAGTGTGATAATGAAAACAAGGTCCTTGATCTCATAAATCCTATTGCACTGTCCAGACGAAGCTGAGAGCCCGACTTAATTTGGACATGTGTCGGTCTGATATGCTCATTAGGATGGTTCATCAGAGAGCACTTCTGTTGTACTATTTTGCTAACCGCAAATGTACGATATCAAGTTTTAGCACTTGGTTAAACACTGATATCGTTCCCACAAAGAGTGCAATTTAATAATATATTAATTACTACAATTAGAAAGTAGACTTTATTTAGAAAATTTAAATGAGTGTTGATTGGTAATTATAAACTAAAATAAATTAAGGCACACAAACGATTTAAAATCACTGAGAATAAAAATCTAGATGTGCGATTTCACTTGATCTTCATTATATTAAATTATCATTGACATCTGTATTTATAAATTCGACCTGTTTACTACCCACGAATTCTCAAATATTCCTACTCCATTTCCAAAGTTGAAAGTATGCATTAATTATCTACTATCGATTTCAATATCCATATTTAAAATCAAACAGTAAATAATTTCAATAGCAAGGTAATTTTTTTAATTGAAATCAATAAATCCGGAAAATATAAATAAACCAAGAAGAAATTCGCATGCGTAAATCAACAATTCATAAATATAGACTCGACCAAACTACGTCATCATCTAGATTAAATAAATTAGTTCATGAAGGAAAAACGATAAAAAAATTCATAATTTTCAACATCAAACTAATTGCCTAAGACATAGTAAGAGGAAGAAGAGAAATATCGAATCGGAAATTGCGACTCCGTTCGTGATAGATGCACTCTTCCTCATCGCACTTTGTTCTTCGTTCTATGTATTTTTTCAAGCGTCTACAGCTCCCCTCTCTTCATGAATGGGGTTTCAATTTTTATACATGCAATCTAAGTTCCTAAATCCCATGAAAAAGCCCGCACAGGTCTGCGTCAAACGCGAGTGCGCAACCCTATGTAGTTTTTGGTCTCCTGTCTCTGTGCGTCACAGACGTGCGAGCTTGGGGTTTCTAGGTGTACGGCTCCTCAAGTCTCATTTTCATTTGATTTCAAGTCTTCGGGGCCACGACTTACATACGTCTCATGTGTCCCTGCAGCCGACAAAAACACTAGAAACACATAATTCCGTTCAATAACGAGCATAATCTAAGCCCGTTTTTAAAGTATTTTAAGTGCAAAACTTGCACTTATTAGCTTCCCTTACCCAAGCTGGTTCTTGCCTATGCTAACCTTTTACTCTTAGACATGTACTCCTGCCCGAGTCCTAAGGTAACCCGGGTTCTGAACTCTTTACGAGGTATCACCACTCTCCTCTTAAATAGCCGGGCTAGAGTTTCATTTGCTGTCTTGAGTGGTGGAATCATACGTGGGCGAGAAATTAGTTTATATTCTGAATTTTGAGCAGGATAGGGTTGATGACAATATGATGCAAGCCCTAGCAGTCGAAATGACATGTGTCTAATAGGTGTCGCTTTGTACTCCGAGCCCATTTTTTCGACTATTTGACACGACTTTTTAGGCACATCTCGTTCGTTCATTTACTCCAAAATCAACGGTTGAGATTATGCTTCTCTCGTATATAAATATGAAGAATTCCACCCTATTTCACTCTTTCGCATCCTCGTGTTCTGCTCTCCTACTCCCGAATTTCTGACGTCCGTTGTTCTTTTTCGTCGAATTTACGCTCTCCTTCCCGACCAGGCTTTTTAACTACTCAACCATTAAGTTCCCTTTTTAGAAATGCCAAATTATACTTCCTCTACCTCCAGAACAAACGCGTGTGAGTCAATTGGATATGAGTCTGCGGTGGTACGCTCTGATTTTGCTCCGAATTCCTCTCCTCCTCGCTCCTCTGTTACTTCGAAAAAAATTTATCTCGTCCCTATCAAATCTAAAAAACCCACAGCTACCAGCTTATTTTCTGGACCTTCTAGGCCTAGAAGAAGGGTAAGGGTAAAGCTCGAGCCTCGGTAAAGGCTTGTAGGGGGGAAGGCTCGAGTGCTCCTTGGTTTTCTACTATGGCGAGCACTCTTCGCTTGTGGGCCGAAGAGGACCTCAGTGTCCTCGGGTCTATCCCCTCCTTCCATTTCATTCTTATCCCCAGTCCCTCAGACCCGGCTGACCGAACTCCTGAGGGCTTTTACACTTTTTTCCTGGACCAGGTTCATAGTAACCTTCGGTATCTAAGTCCACCTAGGACTAGGACGGACGGGGCTTATGCCAAGGGTTCATGATATCCTTTCTTATGCTTGACGAGAGTCTATCTTATTGGTGTCTCTATCGGCTAGCGCCTAAGACACTCTACTCTAAAAGAGTCAAGCAATGGGCGAAGGGGTTCCTATAATTCAACTCCACCCCAATTCCTTCCGTATAATAGCCTCGACCTTTGTGCTCTTTAAAATGAACAACCTCCTTATCAACCCCCTTATCCTTAAATACTATTTTATTTGTTGGTTTAATGACATTGCTTCCTCTCTAACAGCTCGGATCTACAAAAGTTTCCTTGATGATATTTTTTCTTCTCCGAAGGGATGGAAAGTGAGGTTCTTCTTTGTTAGTCTTCTCTCTCCTCCCAAGTGTCCAATAGGTTTACTATCTAGTCTTCCTGCCCAGCCCGAGCTCCCCACGACGTATAAGTACGAAGAAAACTACATCTGGAGCTGAGAGCTTGTAGAGAAGCATAAATTTTCCTCCTCTCTCTTGATCTCTGAGGAAAACCTGGTAGCCTTTGGGTTGACCACCCGGACTGAGGAAGGACAGAGAAATAGGTGAATTCGCCACCTCGGGTGCTCAACCCAGTACCCCCTCTCTACTATGGCTCTCATTACCCTCTACTTCTTCATACACTGTTGTTTAACACTTTTCCTCTTTTTCTTTGCAAATAGCTCGGAGATGCAGGAAACTTTTGCCAAAAGACAGGCTGCTGAGAAAGCGTCTGAGGAAAAGAAATGGGATGCCCGAAAAGCTGCAATAGAAAAAAAAAGCATTGGCCAAGCGGGCGGCTGAGGAATCTCGGGCGGTTTCTAAAGCACAAGAAAGTGAAAAGAAATCAACTACCGGGGCCCGAGCCGAAGCCGATATTGAGAAAGGGATTGAGGCCACAACCGTTGTATCCCAAGCCGAGGAAAGGGAACTCGGGAGGCTCATCTTCGAGGGCTGAGCCCCAATCACAAGTTGTTCGAGGGTGCTTCTCGGACCTTCTCGGTAAGAACTTGTAACGTCCAAAAATCAGTCCACGTAAACAACATCGATGAAAATTGTTCAAGTTGCTTATTTATTTAATTTAATTGATTTTAAATGCTTAAATGATATATTTTTATAGGATTAAATGTTAAATTGTCTAATTTTGCATGATTTCATGAAACTAAGTATATCTGGCCGGATATTCGATCTTAGGCATGGGAAAGGAGACCGAGGACGATCAAGATGAAAATATTTTTCCATAAATATTTTTAATGCTCGATGATATGATTAAAATTTTCTGAAAATATTTTTGATAAATATTTTTAAGGCTCGATAATATGATTAAATTTTCTAAAGATGTTTGAGTTTAAATTATTTTACGAGTCGAGACTTATTTTATTCGAGAAGCCGATTTTTGTCAAACGAAGGGCTTTTATGGACCCGAGAGTTATTATTTTTGAAAAATATTTTTTAAAACTTTTATTTTAGTATTAAATCGGCCTTAATGAGCCCAAATTAATTAGGATTAAATGGCCTAATTAATCATAGGCCCAAGAACCTAAAACCCTAATTTATAAACATTTAATTTTCGAAAATGACAAAACAAAAACCTAGGGTTTTTGGCCTCCAATTCCAGTAGCCAACACACAAAAAAAAATTCAAAAATTCAGAAACAAGTTTGAAGGCTAAGTCGCTCCCCGATCGTTCTTTTTTGAAACCCACGCAAACGATCGAAAAAATATTCGAGCATTTTTAATGCAAAGGCAAGTTCTAAACTCTTTTTTTTACCGTTCAAATCATATTATGCATGATTTACGTTTTCAAGCATGAAAAATGTTTAGATCGAATTTTTTTTTTTGATTGGAAACTATAATATTATTAAATTAAAAAAAATTGCGATTACAGAGATAGTGGATGAGTCATCCACGGTACATCAACCTAATAATCAATATTAGAATTTCATAGGTAAATAAAACGCCAATCCTTAACTAGGTCTAATAAAAGTAAGTGATGAAATACTGGCACGTTAGTCGTCCATTTTACTACGATGAATCTAATCTTCTCCCATAAATCATCCAACGAGTCTGCTTTGTCACTGAAAATTCTGTTATTGCGCTCCATCCATGTCGACCAAAAGATACAATGCACAATGATGTACCAGAAAATCCTTGCTCCCCTTCCAAAGTGAATTCCGTTTTCCATGACAAACATGACTCTGGAAGATGCTGGAAAAACCCACTCGAAGCCCAGGTGTTGCATAACCCTATTCCAGATGCTTCTCGTAATAGAGCAGTGTATCAGAAGATGATCTTGATTCTCCTCACTTGTCTTGCACAATATGCACCACTGTGGACCTAATACCTGACTCGGTTGTCTCTTCTGTAAAGTGTCACAAGTTTGCAATCTGCCCAGAGCAACTATCCACGAAAAAACATTTACCTTTTGTGGGATCGGTACTTTCCAGACATTAGTGAAATAAGCTGAGAAACGATTATTAATATCTGGGAAAAAAGAAGAGTAAAGAGAGTTGACAGAAAAAACACCCGACTCGACGTCATTCAACCCTCTTCTGAACCTCACATCCCACTGAAAAGCCGAATCACCCTGAGTACCAGAGACCGAGTAAAAATGAGCAATTGGTTTATTGATAAACGAAGAAAGTAGAAAAAGGTGAGCAAACCGATCTTTGAAAGACAACCCACCCGCCCACCTATCCTCCAAAAACCGCAATAGATTCCCTCCCTTTAGCACCGTACCAATCAAGTGTTGACAAGAAGAATGGGACCGAGAAATAAACTTCCAAGGGCTTTTGAAAGTCGAATTTCTTGCCTCCCTTACATCCCTTCCATTATCTTCAAATCCATAAATGCTTCCCACAACTCTCTTCCACATAGAATCTTCTTCTATCGCACATCTCCACCACCACTTCCCTAACAGTGCTTTATTCCTGAGACGTATACTCCCCAATCCTAAACCTCCCAATTCTTTCGGTTTGCACACCTGAGTCCAATTTACAACATGGCAGTGAATCTCCCCGTCTGCACCGTCCCAGAGAAAGTTCCTCATTAAAGTTTCCATTTGCTTAGCTACTCGTTGGGGTACCATAAAAAGTGACATAAAGTAAGTAGACAAAGCGCTTAACACCGAAGTAATCAAAGTTAGTCGCCCACCCCTAGATAAGAAAGCCTTTTTCCAACTCGCCAATTTAGTTGACATCTTAGAGACTGCCGGTGCCCAAAATTCAGCCTTCATGGGGTCTCCTCCCAATGGTGCCCCGAGGTAAATAATAGGCCACTTTTCTTTCTTGCAACCAACTGCTCCCGATAAACCTTCTACCTCTTCATCCGAATGATTGAGTCCCAACAATGAACTCTTTTCAAAATTTATTTTTAGTCCCGATTTTGAGCAAAAATATTTAAGTAGTTCGACAACGGTGAACAAGTGGTTATCAGTTTGAACGAGGAACAGTGTGTAATCCGCAAATTGTATGCGAGAAATTTCTACTTTGTCTTTCCCAACCTCAAGTCCTCTCACAGCATCTGTTGATTTAGCCTTATCAACCAATCTTCCTAACCCGTCGATTACTAAATTAAACAGAAAAGGGGATAATGGGTCACCTTGTCTGAGTCCCCTCTCCACCTTGAATTTCCCTCTCGGTCTGCCGTTGATGAAAATTGAATACGACACATTTGAAACGCAACCATTGATCCACTTTCTCCACTCATCCCCGAACCCCTTTTTTTGAAGCACAAAATCTAAAAATCTCCAACCCACATTGTCATAAGTCTTTTCCAAATCAACTTTCAATATCCATCCTTTTTTCTTTTTCCTTTTATACTCCTCCACAACTTCGTTCGCTATGAGACAACAGTTTGTTATCTGTCTACCTTGAATGAAAGCGCACTGATTTTTCGCCACAGTTTTGCTCAAGACTTTTCTAAATTGATTCGTCAAGACCTTTGCCAAAATTTTGTACAAACTCGTAATTAGGCTGATTGGTCTAAAGTCTTTAACCTTCGTTGCATCTTTTTTCTTTGTGATCAAGCAGATGTATGTTTCGTTCGTTTTTCCATTAACAATACCATCTTCAAAAAAATCAGCAAACACTTTCAAAAGGTCATCTTTGATCGTATCCCAAGTTTTTTGATAAAAAGCTAAAGTGAACCCATCCGGCCCCGAAGCTTTTGCGCCGTCGCATTCAAACACGGCTCCTTTGATCTCCTCTTCCGAGAAAGGCTGTTCCAGCTGCTCGGCCTCCATCATGTTAATTGGCATCCATTCCACCTCATCTAGACCGGATCCATCCCCTTCAGATTTTCTGTATAACTTTTGGTAGTACCCAACGATTGCATTCTGAATCTGTAACTCGTCTGAAGTCATTGACCCATCCTCCAACTCTATCTTGTCTATAATCGCTCTGTTTCTCCTGTTCTTCAAAAGTGAATGGAAGAATTTAGAGTAATGGTCCCCGTCTTTCAACCATTTTACTTTCGCCTTTTGACTGTCCATCTGTAATTTTCAAATGATCATAGTCTCAAGCTCACATCGTGCCTCTCTCCGCTTTTCCTTTAGGCACTCCGACCACATTCCTTCCGCTTCTCGCGCATCTAACCGGTTAATTTTGTTTCTGAGCTCCGAAATTCTGTCATTTATATCTACAAAGACTTCTTTATTCCATTTCAAAACCTTGTATTTCGTTTCTTTGAGTTTCATCATAAACTTGTAACCTTCCCATCCTTGAATGTTCCCACTGCCCCACCATTCTGCAAGAGACTTTTGGAACTTGTTGTGTGTCAGCCAATCATTTTCAAATCTGAAGGGGGATGGACCCCATTTCAACTTGGTAGTGTCTAATACTATCGGGTTATGATCTGAAGTGATTCTCGGCAACACTGTTTGTCTGAAACTTGGGAAAAGATCCTTCCACAAGAAACCTATCCAATCTGCAGCAGACTGGATTATCCCTGAAGTTTGTCCATGTGAACCTCGCATTTAATAAAGGAGGATCTTGCAGACCCAACTACTTTATCAAAGTATCAATGCATTGCATACTTGTGGTGTTGGTGGTGCTGTTCATCTTTTCGCTCAAATTCCTCAACAACGTTGAAATCTCCGCCTACACACCAATTATTCCCACAAATGGAGTTCAATCCTGCTAGTTCATCCCAAAACACGTCTCTATTCCTTGGGTTACAGGGACCGTAAATGGCCGAGAACCACCAATTAGCTCCCTCTTTCCACTGTATTTGAATAGAAACCGAAAAATTCCCAATCAAATTGTCGCTCACATGAACCACTCGTGGATCCCACATCACTAGAATGCCTCCTGATCGTCCTTCCGCTGGTAAACTCACTCAATCAACAAATCTGGATTTCCATAAACTTGATACAAACCGATCGGTCCACTTCAATTTTCTTCGTTTCTAACACCACTGCAATGTCCGGATTTTCCTTGCGAATAACCATACGCACTAACTCCCGCCTTCTTGCCGACCCTCCCCCCTAAAATTCCAAGAGCATATCTTCATATACAACGTTTGTAGCCCTTTGAAGACGATCCTTTCTCATAGTTGATCCCACATTTCAGCCTAACAAGCTCTCTGCTCAGCTAACTCGAGGATTTGCTCAAATCAATGTCAGCTGATGAGTTACTGCCCTTGTCCCGCAGAATTCCCGTTTCATTTAATTTTGCGTCCCTTTCATAACAAATGGAAGTGTTTCCCTCGGAACCATGCTTGATCAGTACACTTGATTGGCCCCTTCCCCCTCCCCCAAACCCAAACGACAAACCCAGGTCACAAAAAGACTTAGGCAGAAACGAATTGAGTGTGAAAGAATGATTAAGACTCGATGACTGAAAACAAGAAAGTACCTTGCCGACTAAAGGATTGGTATTATCGAGAATAGAAGGCTGTAAGAGTTGCTTTGTTTCTTCTTCTGGAAAGAACAACTCTTTGTTGTCAACACCGTATGCTTCATTATTAACCAAGAACTCCGACTGAGAAGACGCGTGGCTGCCCGATTCAGTAAACTCACAATCTTCGTCCATTAGGTCATCTTCTGAATCATTGAGGATAATATCTTCAAAGTCTGTCTGAAGTAACTCCCCTGTCTTGCTTGGTTCCTCCATGTCTATCTCAACGGCTTTGCCTTTTCCACCGATTTCAATACAATCAGAAACATCTTTGGTAGCAGTGTTGGATTCCTTGCAGTAAAGTTGTCGATAGGTGTGCAATACCGAAGTAAGTCCATTATCGTTCTCTCTTGGCTCTCTCTCTTTGTCTTCTCTGTTGGATAAGGACTGAACGGGAGAACTTCTGAAATCCTCAATTTGTTTTCGTGAAATTCTCTGTATGATTTTTTCCACCTTCTTTACATTCGATTGAACTGCCGGTAATATGTTAGTTGAACTATCTCCGACTTCTTTGACCGATGGTTGAAGACCCTGCCCCTCTTAGATCATAACCTTGTTATTGAGAGGTGGCGTCCCATCATTATCCATATTCCTACCGATATTCGAATTTCCCCAACCTGCAACTGTCCTCTTACCATTAATCACTACTTGGGCATATGTTTGCTTTTCATAAGTCTCGTAAGCCTTAATATCGAAAGTTTGGGTGATAATTGTGAGTTCCGTATTGACCCCATTTAAGGGAATCAAAATTTTGTTGCTGATGAACCCATCTTTTGTTCCTTTAACCTTGATCCTGGCTGCCCCTAAGTCTCGGAGGTGTCTTGTATCGTCGCTAACCTCTAGTAGACCCCCGCATTTAGCCCCGATCACTTTAAAATTTTCCAGCGACCATAAGTTCCATGGTAACCCCAAGATTTTGATCCAACTGTTACAGCACTTGATGACCGAATCTGCTGAATTAATGTTTGGCCTCCATTCCTCAAAGTCTAGAGTCACTCCAAGTTCGAAAAAGCCTCATTTCAATTTGAGATAAAAAGAAAGTTCCTTTGGACATTCAGGCCACCAAACCGCTTTATTTGCTTGAAACGGATGTAATTCGATCCTCCTCTTGACGTCTTTACCTAGTAGCAGTGATTGTTGCACTTCTGCCCCGAAATCGATTAAAGTCCACGCATGACTGTGGATCAAGAATGTACTCTATGAGCTTAGAGCTGATCCATTTAGCCTCCTCACGATCTAGGTCAAGAAAATAGCTCGCATTCCTTGTTCTTTCATACCACCGAAACGACGAGCCTCCATTAGCCTGCTTCAATGTGAACGTCTTAAACTTGATCTTAACCGTTTCCTCTCTTCCCGTTGGTTTGACAGCAAAAGACATTGGCCCTCCTAATCTGGAATTCTTGATGAAATATTGAAAACTCCGACCCAGATAACCAAATTTTCGGGGATGCAAAAAACAGCTACTGATTAGGACGATACTAGAAAGAGAACTGAATATTGAAATGAAAGAAACAGAAGCTGGAAGATAAAACTCCAAAGAACATCCCAAAGATGGCCGAAACGCGATTGAAACACAAGAAAATAACTGCCGTAAATTCAATCTGTCGGCGACCGATGATGGCGACGGAAACTAATGGCAGAGGCGAACAAAGGATGAAAAAATCGAGAAGCATAACTGGATTGGAAGGAAATCGGAGAGGAGGTTAATCGGTAGGGAGGGAGAATTTTTGAAAAATTCTCTCTCTATGGTTTTGAAATTTCTTATTTTTGTTTAGATCGAATTATTTATCCTTTAGACATATATTTTTCAAAGTTTCGATGATTCTATGCATACACGAAATATGTTATGAATTCTAAGGAGATCGCTGCCATAAGGAGACATTAAAGGACTAGGAAAAGGGTTGTATAAGCTAAGAACCCAGGCTGGACAGTGGCATGTGAGATGCGCACGGTTGAGGGTTGAAGTGGCTAGGGTTTTCCATGGGGTTTGAGGGACATGTGGTTTGGTTAAGGGGAGGGGCTGCACTAGGGCTTAAAAGGGGTTTGTCAGGCCCTGTGCATGCCGAGACCAGAATGGTTAAGGGGATCCCTAGGAGCTGGACCCGAGGGTTCTAAGGTTGCGTAGCCGCAAGCCCTAGGATTTCCTTGCGCTGCATGTGGCTTGGCCAAGGCTAGGAGGTTGGGTGCGGAGGCTGGGCTGGGTGCAGTAGGTTTTGAAGGTGGCCTAGGAGGGGTAGCTACGGGTTGGGGTCGGCGCAACCTAGAGGGAAGGCATGCCGTGAGTTTTAGGAAGAAAAAGGAGGAGGCGGTCGACCCGGTGCTTGGGGCTGGTGCGTGCGGTCTAGGCTAGTCTGTGAGGGTCAAGGAGGGTAGGCTAGGGTATGGGCATGGTCTGATCCAAGGTGGCTCGAGGGTGGCTCGGGTTTTTGGAGGGTCGTGGCTTGGCATGGGGAAAAGGGGCTCGTCTAGTGCTAAGTTAAGGAAAGGGGTCTGAACCGTGGCCCTAGGCTGTTGATTCATGGTTCACGAGGGTAAGATAGGGTCTCAAAAGTCATGTTTCAAATTTGAGAGAAAAGTATTAAGTTATGAATTTATTTGGGCTTAAAACGTTTTAGGGTTTAGCTATAAGTAATTAAATCGAGACGCTCAGGTTTACGTTTAAGAAAAATAGTAGAATTCAAAAATAAGTTTATATGGTGGTTCAGAATAGGCTCGAGTCAAAAAAGTTAAAAAAAGTAAAAAACTGGAAGTTCAGAAAATGGTCGTTTTACGCCCCGGATAGCTCGAAAGGTCTGCTAGTGTCTCGAGGAATCATAATATATGCCAAATGATATTTTAAAATATTTATGAAGAAAATATGATATTTTTACGATAATGCTGAGGCTAAACGATTTTCCCGAAAATTGCTATTTTATTATTTTTGAAGGACACAATATTTTATAAATAAAAGAAAAAGAAAAATATTTTGAAGGATGTTAATTGACTGTGACATGGAGGATATGTGAGGGATCCGTTTTAAGAAGAAACTGTTAACTTACAAATTTAATGGGAATATCGTGAGGGAAAAGACCCTAGAGGGAGCCTGTTTACGGGAAAAGGCCCCAGAGTGAGCCCAATATCGGATTTTCATGTTTGGACACGGCCAAGAGACGAGAGTTGCTGGCGCCCCGCCCTCTGGTACTTGGTGTATATAGATTGATCAGTCGAATAGAGGATGAATGATAAAAGATAGTCACTTTTAAAGATCAAACTTTACCCAAAATGATATACAATGATGAAAGGCTTTATGATTTAATGATTTATTTACGCTTACAAGTTTTACGCCATCTTATTTTAAATAAAATTATGATTTGTAAATGCATGTACCTGTATACGTATTATTTGTTATTTACAGGTTGGACGTTTCGAGTCATTAGACTCACTAGGTTTGAATAGTTACAGATGAGGACGATATTGAAAGAGGCGCTGACGCTTGAGTGGGTCGGGCCCGGCAGTACACTCCCGATGGACAAATATCTATTTTTCCTCATTAGCTTAATATTGAAAGTTTAAGAAAATTTTGAGGATTATTTTATGGAAATTTTAAGTTTGATTTTGAAAATAGTTGGATTATTTTAAGTCAACTTACATTTTATGATTGACGATTTACATATTTTTATGCATTTTATATTTTAAATGTTAAAGTATTTAGGTGGTGATGGTTTCAAATTTCAAGAAAATGTTAAAAAAAAATTCTCTTGTATTTATTTAAATTTTAAACTTAAAAGTAAGAGACATTTTAGAACTCCTTCCTGGCTACCCAACGGCTGTCCGAGAAAGATTGGCAGACTTATTTTCTATATCCATCGAGTTTAAAATGGCGGTTGAAGACAAGGCCTACTCCTTCTTCAAGACCGGATTTGATAATTGTCGGGAACAATTTGAAAAAGTTGGCTTTCTCCCTGTGGGTAAGGAAGGATTTCCAAATTTTGACTGGGCTATTGACTCGCTTCCAAAAGATGAGGAGGGGGTAGGGGATGATATCAATGCTGCCGGTTCTGAGAGCCCAAATAAGATAGTATAGGCTTGTAAATTTTTTTATTTCCGGCCTCCGAGCCTTCTTTGTACTCTTTCTTATTAATAAGATTACCTTCTTTAGTTCTTTGATTTTCCCTACTCAAATCGATAAATAGATCGAACTATCATAAGTACCTTCAAAGATTCTAAGTGTTGAGGAGTAACCGAGCTTTCAATATTAGTTGAATATAACCTTGAAATTTCAAGAAACGAGCTTTAGATCTTTTAAAAATCTTTTAAGTGTTAAAAGACGACCAGTTTGGCTTGATTCACAAAGACATGTTGAATAAGGTGTCGATACCTTATGTTTCTCAGGTAAAATAAAGTATCGGGAAAGCAACTCCTTCCATTCCATGGCTACTACTCGAATTCATTCCGAAGAATGGGGTCAAACTCGAATATAAAAAAGGCTACAGTTAAACGATCCTCTTCGGATAATTCGTCCAACCCGAGGATAGCTATAATGTCCTGACGTTAGAGCTATGAGTTAAAGACTTTCCTTATGGACCTCTTATGAGCTACTTATTTGTACGTACGGGATTGTAGGCTCCTGAGCTTTGATAGGATACCTGAGCATCATGCCTCCTATGTCTATGTAAGATAGAGTGCCGGGGCCTCACATCTCCCAGGGAGCCGAGGTATTATGCCTCCTGGGCCTATACAAGATAAAATATCGGGGCCTCACATCTCCCGGGTTTTTAAAAGAAGTCGAGGCCTCATGTCTCCTAGGCCTATATAAGATAAAATGTCAGGGTCTCACATCTCTCGGGCTTTCGCAAGAAGCTGGGGCCTCATGCACCTGAGCCTATATAAGATAAATTATCAGGACCTCACATCTCCCAGACTTTTAAAGGAAGACGGGGCCTCATGCCTCCTCGACCTATATAAGATAAAATGTTGGGGCCTCAAAACTCTCGGGCTTTGATAGGAAGCCAGGGCCTCATGCCTCCTAGTCCTATATAAGATAAAATGTTAGGGCCTCAAAACTCCCTGACTTATATAACATAAAATGCCAGGGTCTCAAAACTCTCGGGTTTCGATAAGATCACAGACATATTTTGAGGTGGAAAAGTAACTTCTATAATAATCCCACAATCAGTACAACTTACACATAATACTTCTTTAAATGAAAAGCATTCCAGGGAATTCTAAGAGACCAATCCTATTTATTTTCTAAACGCAATGCTCCCAAACTGTCTTTTCAAATGACTTTGTAAGGTCCCTCCCAACGGGCCTCTAATTGCCACAAACACTCAATATACATTCTCTACATTGCATTTTCCCTTGTGAAAAACACTTGACTAACTTGAGCGTCGGAGTAGCTATGCTGGAAAATCTTCTGGTGCCCAAATTAACATTCCTTGTTCTTTGAGTGTGCAGATTGTAAGCCCGAGAACTACCAACCCGGTCTCATACGTCTCCAAGAAGAATTCACCATGTCTGGTAAAATCACTCACTTAGCTTACCCGCTTTTTCTTTTTAAAGCATTTGCAAACACTGCCTAATTATATTATAATATTCATATGAATTCATACCCATTAGGTTTCTCTAGTATGTAATGTGTATTATGTTGAGCTGCATATTTTTTGCACTCAGCATAGGAGATTGGGACCTCAATCGTACCATTGCGTTAATCGTAAAAAATTAGAGAAAAATTTCGAGAGTGGCACAAATTTTTATTACCACTAAATCCGATTAGATAGTGATTGCTTACATATAACTGATCGAGATATGGTTATGCTCCTGTTAAGATCATGGATTTACTATAACTCTATCCAAAAACTAACTTAAAGGGAGAGGGTTATACAAGTTCTTATATAAAATTACCAAGAATTTAATCCAGTTGATATGTGACATTTAACACACTTTCATGCTCATGAATGAACAATCGAAGAATAAAATTTACAAAACTTTAGCGAGTGAGTCATAAAGACAGTCCAACACATGACAGTGGGTTGAAGCTCCGAATCTATGTTAAGATCATGAACTTAAATTTAACTTCACCTAAAAAATAGCTCAAACGACTCTCAAGATCTTAATATACCCGAAGTGAAACATCTAACCGTTGTATCATTGATATATGACATATATTATATTTGATTAAAAAAAGTATATACATATTTGATGTATCATGCTCACATCTAAAAAATTTATCATATATACATGAAACTCATTTTTTTTACTTGGGAAGGCACATAAAATTGGGTTTGACTAGTCTAATGAGCTAACAAAGAAACATACAAGTTCCTCCTAATTTGACCTACAAACAAAGACCACGAAGCCAAAACGGTTCAGCCTCTACAAACCATTGATCATAAAACTTGCCCGCAATGCGTGGCATGAATAGTAGTTACGTCTAAAATTTTGCAGCTTTGCATGTTTGGTCATGGGTGAGCATTCGATTATAACCTAAGCGAATTACTGAAATCGATTTAACCGAAGCATTTTTCGACCAAACCGAATCGACCGAATTTCCAATCCAAAACCGATTAAACCGAACCGAAATAAAATCGGTAATCGAAATAACCGAAAATTCAGAAAAAAGTTGAAAAATAAATTAATTGAGAAATTTTCTACTGCAATTCAAGCTACGAACGAAGGACGTTTATATTAACAATTTCAAATCTTAGGATCCCATCGAATATTGAACTGTCAATCCTGAATGATGCGATTTGGGTAAAATAGATGGGCCGGGTCGGGTGCTCCATCGGATCTGCTATCAAGATAATGAAAGGAATAAGAGCAGTGTGAGATATGTCTTTCCCTGTGACCTGCAGACAAGGAGATGAACTCGTGAATGGGCGTCGGAGGGGTGTCTGGCGTGGCCACTCCGATGCTTAAGTTAGTGAAGATTCAACAAAAGACCAATGTAACTAAGTGATGGTTGTGATATTGGTGTAAGAGTGCAGGCAATAAAAATGAATGAATCCCAAATGCAAAGAGAGAATCTGGTATTTATAGTAGGAGAAGTAATGATGACCTCGTTCTTCGTGCTACCTACTAATTATAGTAGGACGGCTGATTGTACCCTATATCCTGACACTTCAAATCTCATATTAGTCACATCCCGCCTGTCTGATTTTGTCAAGCACTTGGATCGGTGTCCGAGATGGAACGGCTGCCCATATCCTATTCGGCTAGTACACTCGAGTGTGGTGCTCATAACGAGGCTATCCCGGATAGTGAGTCATCAGCTGGGAATCCGCCCGAGAGCTCGGGCCTCTTGTTGCTTATGATCTCTTTCTGCAATTCTGCCCTGATCTGGGCTATCTGTTTAATATCTCGGGTCGTCTATGACCCAGGCACTGATGGGGGCATTACCAATAGTCTCGGGAATTTTCCTAAAAGCCCGGGCACAATTCATACCCCTGACCTGGGCACAACCCATGACCCGGGCTATCCCGGGGTATCACTGAATAAGAATTTTATCCCATATAACTAATTCACACAATTACGAAAAAATAAAATAAGCATTAATGATGAGATTTGCAATTTTCCCTAAACAATTTTCGGTGATAAGTTCTACTCGGCTTTTGGACATATCTTTTCCTGAAGATCAATCAATATGATTGTTTGTTTAGACTTTTAAATGTAAAATGTCCTTATAATTTTTTTTAAAACATACTTCACAAAAAATCCTTCAATAAGATGACATTTGAAAGAAATAATAAGACATATCATGTAGAGGCCTCTAAATAGTACTTGAAAATTTGCGAAAAAATTTAAAAATTTTCTTTTTCATTAATTAAAATGCCTCATTCATAAATAAACTGATAAATAAAGTTTGATGTTCAAAATAGCAGCGGAAGTAAATGTTTGTTTGCAAATAATAATTTAAAATAATCCAACAACGAGAAAAATGTTTGAGCCCTAAAATAGTAAATGCTGAAAATGAGGTCCTCGGGTTCCACTACTGCCGACCCTCGATGGCTCACTGGTTCCCGCTCTCGGTCCCGAACTCATCAGTTTCTACAACAATCAAGTCTAGTGAGTCTAAAGACTCAGCATGCATATATCGTAAATAACAAGTAATAATAATAAAATCGCATGCAAAGTGAAAATATCATGTCATGAGTAAATGTAATACGTGCATAACTGAACTGAAAATCGCATCATGAATAATTAATATTACGTGTATAACTGAATTGAACTGAACTGAACTGAAAATAGTAAGTGAAATGTTTTCTCCGTAGAGCCCTGTTATAAAATAACGTGTAATAATTTTCTGTTGAGATTATGTTATACGCAAGTGGCCCCCTGAACTGAACTGACCGGTAACTGACAACCGGGTGAAATAATGTACGACTGATCAGACTAATGCCACAGTATACTGGGTGGGACCGGTAAGTAGCCACCGGGATGAACTGAACTGAACCGGTAAGTGACCACCGGGTGAAGTAATAATAACAGCGAAGTGGCCCCAAGCAATATCACATAAATCTCAAAAATGGATATTTTACATTTTTGCACGTAATATAATTAAATAACGTAATTAAATATCCTGTATTAATTTTATCGTAAGGGTTGGACCTTTCCCAGGCTCGCTGCGACCTAATTATGTCATGAAAAATATGAAAATGATTTACTTGACCAAACTCTGTAATTGAATCCAAAAACGAGACAATTACGCCTACTGATTTAGTATTTAATCATAACTCCGAGCCAACCTGAACCAACACCGAACCAACGTTTTGTCATGATTAAAATACTCTTAAAATGATGAAATAATGCTCCTAAATTTACAGTACTCGAAATTTAGTGAATGGAAGCCAAAAACGTGAAACGCTCTTTCGAGAGTCATTTTGGCACATTGCACCGTAAATTCTCGTACGACCTCTAAAATGATCCGAATCATGAACGGCAAAAAACATGACCTTCTTAACTTAATGAGGTACTGTACAGTCAAAGGCCATAGGCTGAAAGTCAACCAAGAACTCAAATGAGCCTCTGAACCGACGTGCAAACTTGCTGTCCAGAATTCCAGCGGCAGCGCTTGTGTTTGCTTGCGTTGTTTTCGGAACTACCGGCCATTGGGGCTTGAACCACTGACCAGATCCTTGTACCGACGTCCTAAGGAATGATTTGAATCATGGCTAAGGGCCCTAGGCCAGCCACAATTCGAACCACTCCAGAAACATGCCAAACATCTCACCCGAACACTAAACCTGCGCGTGGGATGTTGCTGTGGTTCTCACTGTCATGGATCCTTCCAGTGGCCATTTGCTTGACCATGGCATGATCTAGACATAAATGGGTGTGGTACGAATCGTGGCTAAGGGCCAGAGGCCAACCAAGATCCACACCACTCCACAAAAATTGAAACATCACATGCAGTAGGGGAAGGGACCGTGGGCTGTTCTTGTTTCTTTTGATTTGAAAACCGATTCATCATGGACCAAGCCTCACAAGGGCGACTTGGTCACGTCTTAGACATGATAGGGAGGTGTTATAATCATGTCTATAGGCCCCTAGGGCAGCCAAGATCAGAAACACTCCCTTGACAGCAAGCAACAGAAATTGATGCACAATATGGCACTAAGGGTGAGTTGCTGTCAAAACTGAATTTCCAGCGTGCATGGGCTTGAACTATTGGACCAATATGATCCTAACATGTCCTAGTACATGTCTAGATGCAGCCTTTGGGGCCTAGGAGCGAACCACACCCTGAAATCACCAGAAACAACCAATCCGTGAGGTACAAAGGAAAACCGAAAAATTCTGCATGTTCATTTTTTGAAAATAGGTTGATGTATTTCGGTTTTGGTTGAAAAATCATGATCATGTGGTGTTCAAAAATCATAATACGACTTGATTGAAGGGCAAATAAGAATATATACATGCACAAATGATGTTTTTAAATATTAATATGACTTGATTGAAGAGTCAATAAAAATATAAACATGCCTGGGTTTCGTTTGAAAAGAAAACGAATTAATACGACGACACGGCGCGTCGGATACGGAGTTCTCTTCTCTTGTTTTCTCTTCTATTTTTCTTGTGTTTTCTCTCTTATTTTTCCTTGCTTTCTCACGTTTTCTCTACTGAAAGGGACTGAAATTTTCGAAAATGAGGAGGGATAGAAGTCTAGGAAATGAATGAGGAAGCTGCAAGATGAATGGGGATAGAATGGCAAGATAGAAATCTTTCTATCCTTGAGTTGAGAGATAAGGAAAATGATTTGATTTGAGGGAGATATGGAGAATAATTTACATGGAAGTGGCCGATTTCTAGTCTAGGCTTAAGGTGGAATATTGCTTAATTGTGAATTACTTGGTGATTAAAAAGGTGGGGGAATTATCTTCAAGAAAAAATAAGGAAATGAATTAAAATAGTGAGTTGCCAAAACAAAAATTAAGTCTTTTAAAATAATGAGGTGGCTGAAATCTACTATTAAAATGGGATGGAATATTGCTTAAATCATTAATTAGTGGGGATTAAAAATGAAGAAGTTATCTACCAAGAATGGATAAGGAAGAGAATCAAAAGAAATGAGTTGTCAAACTTAATTTAAATCTTTTAGGTGATGGCCGAAAATTGCAAGATAAATGGGGATGAAATATTGCTAAATTATTAATTGTTGAGAATTTAAAAATGAGAGAATTATCTATGCTATGAAAGGATTAAGGAAAGATATCAAAATAGAGAGTTGTCAAATAATATCAATTCCTCAAATGAGGTGGCTGAATTCTATGCTTAGAATGGAAGGAAAAATTGTTGAATTATTGAATTTTATCTCCTTAAAGTTTTAAACATTAATTATGTATTTTAGTGAATTAATAAATTAATGTAGGATGGTAATTATCTTGCATGCATGGCAAATTTTTAAATTAAATTTACTATCATGTTAAGTTACAATTTCTTAAATAAAATAAGCCTAGATTAAATAAATCCTTAAACATTCTTTTTCATTAGAATAAATTATTCTTTATCATAAATAAGTTCTAGGAATATTTTCTTAATATTATATTTTATCTTCATACTCCAACTCCGGTCCGGCCTCACTTATTTAATTGAAAAGATAATAACTAAAATACTGCGTAAAATAACTCATCAAATTTAAAGAAAAAAATTTAAATACTCATGCAATAAAATCATTTTAATTTAAATACTAGAATTATACATGGCTTATACGTAGTCTAATTTACGGGTTCTACAATCCTTCCCCCCTTAAAAGAAATTTCGTCCTCGAAATTAGAACTTACCGAATAGTTCCGGATACCGACTCCTCGTCTCTGGCTCAGACTCCCACGTAGCTTCCTCCTCTGAATGGTTAAGCCACTTGACTTTAACTCGCTTAACCAGCTTATTCCGAAGCTTCTTCTCCTGTCTGTCTAGGATCTGCACTGGTCTCTCCTCATAAGACAGGTTCGGAGTAAGCTGCAACGGCTCAAAGTTAAGGACATGCGAAAGATTGGCCATATACTTCCTCAGCATAGAGACGTGGAACAGATTGTGTACTCCGGCCAGATTCGGCGGAAGAGCAACACGATAAGCTAGCGTCCCAACTCTGTCAAGGATCTCAAATGGTCCAATGAATCTCGGACTGAGCTTCCCTTTCTTCCCAAATCGCATGACACCCTTCATAGGTGCCACTTTCACAAAGACATGGTCGCCACGGCGAACTCTAAATCTCTCGTCCGCTGGTCCGTATAACTCTTCTATCGACTCTGAGCAGTCCTCATCCTGTCACGGATCTGGGCTACTACATCGACAGTCTGCTGAATAATCTCTGGACCCAACTCTGCTCTTTCTCCTACCTCATCCCAATGAACAGGAGATCTACACTTGCGACCATACAATGCTTCATACGGAGCCATTCCTATAACCGACTGAAGGCTGTTGTTATAGGTGAACTCCACTAATGGCAAGTTTGACTCCCAACTCCCGGAGAAATCGATAGTACGAGCACGGAGAAGATCCTCCAAAATCTGAATAACTCGCTCTGACTGCCCGTTTGTCTGAGGGTGGAAAGCTGTTCTAAACAACAACTTTGTACCCATCGTCGAATGCAAACTCTTCCAAAATGAGGAAGTGAATCTGGGGTCTCTGTCAGACACGATAGAAACTGGACTACCATGAAGTCGGACTATCTCCCGGATATACAACTCTGCATACTGACTCATGGTGAAAGTCATCTTGATAGGCAAGAAGTGCGCTGATTTGGTAAGACGATCAACAATCACCCAGATAGTATTTGATCCTCTGACTGACTTCGGCAATCCGGTAACAAAGTCCATGGTAATATTTTCCCACTTCTACTCGGGAATAGGAAGAGGCTTGAGCAAACCTGCTGGCCTCTCATGCTCTGCCTTCACCAACTGACAAGTCAGACACTCGGATAGAAAGCGTCTGATATCCTTCTTCATTTTTTTCCACCATTACAATAACTGCAGGTCTTTGTACATCTTTGTACTCCCTGGATGAATAGAGTACGGCGACATATGGGCATCTGATAGAATATCTGCTCGGATAAATTCACTGCTAGGAACCCATATCCTGTTCCGGTATCTCACAATACCATCACTAACTGAATACAAGACACTGCCCTTGGCCTCATCTCTCTGCTTTCACTTTGCCAACTGCTCATCTGCTGGCTGACCACTGCGAATACGGTCAATGAGAGAAGACTGGATCGTCAAGGTGGATAGACAGGGAAATCTACCTTGAGGATATGCCTCTAGATCAAACCTCTGCATCTCAGACTGAAAAGGTCTCTGAATCGTCAGATGGGCCATCACTGCAACTTTCCTGCTCAATGCATCCGCGACTACATTAGCCTTACCCGAGTGGTAGCTAATGTCACAATCATAATCTTTCACAAGCTCCAACCATCGCCTCTGATGTATATTCAGCTCTTTCTGCGTAAAGAAGTACTTGAGCCTCTTGTGGTCGGTAAAGATCTGGCACTTCTCTCCATATAAATAATGCCTCCAGATCCTCAAAGCAAAAACAACGGCTGCCAACTCTAGATCATGGGTAGGGTAATTCTGCTCATGAGTCTTCAACTGACGAGAAGCATACGCTATCACCTTCCCATGCTGCATCAGTACTGTGCCTAGACCGAGCTTCGAAGCATCGGTATACAAAACAAAGTCTCCGGGCCCTGACGGCATGGCCAATATTGGTGCTGAGATAAGAGCTTGCTTCAAAGTATCGAAGCTCTTCTGACACTCATCGCTCCACACAAATTTAGCATTCTTCTTTGTCAACGACGTGAGTGGAACTGCGATAGAGGAGAATCCCTGCATAAACTTCCGATAATATCCTGCTAGCCCAAGGAAACTGCGGATCTCTAATGCATTCTGCAGCACAACCCAATATCTGACTGCTGCAACTTTCGCTGGGTCTACCTCGATACCGCTGCTAAACGATGTGGCCTAAGAACGCCACCTTCTCCAACCAGAATTCGCACTTACTGAACTTTGTGAATAACTTGTGCTTCTGCAAGGTCTGCAACACTGTGGTCAGATGTCTGCCTTGATCCTCTTGATTCTTCGAGTAGACGAGAATGTCGTCTATGAACACTATCACAAACTGATCAAGATACGGTTGAAATACGCGATTCATGAGATCCATGAAGATCGCTGGCGCATTCGTCAAACCGAACAGCATCACAAGGAACTCATAGTGGCTATAACGAGTCCTAAAAACAGTCTTCGAAACATCAGTATCTTTCACCCTCAACTGGTGATAACCGGAACGCAGATCAATCTTGGAGAATACCGAAGCTCCCTGCAACTGATCAAATAGATCTTCAATCCTCGGAAGTGGGTACTTATTCTTCACTGTAATCATGTTCAACTCCCGGTAATCAATACAAAGTCTCATAGAGCCATCCTTCTTCTTCACAAACAAGACTGCGCGCCCCATGGTGAAAAGCTTGGCGAATGAACTCCTTGTCAAGAAGTTCCTGAATCTGCTTCTTAAGCTCTGCCATCTCTGTCGATGCTAGTCGGTATGGTGCTTTTGAGATCGGAACCGTACCTGGCATAAGCTCAATGGGAAACTCCACCTCTCGCTCAGGTGGCATACCAGATACATCCTCCGGAAAAACGTCTAGAAAATCTCTGGCAACTGGGACATCTGTGGCTGACTGACTGGGAGCCTCGGGGACAGATATAAAAGTTGCTAACAACGCTCGACACCCTCTATGCATGAGCTTCCTAGCGTGGACATAAGGAATAATGCGCGGTAAGGGAAAGTACCTGTCCGGCTCAAATAAGAACTGTGTCATCCCAGGCGGTCGGACTAGAACAGATCTCAGCTGGAAAGCTATCAACACTCTGTTCCGCAATAGCCAATTCATGCCTAATATGATGTCGAATTCTGGCATAGGCAAGACAATCAGATCCGCATAAACAAGGTTTCCATGAAGCTCCAGATCTATGTCTCGGATCACATTGGTGGCTGCCATCTCCTCTCCCGAAGGCAGTACCACTGAGTAGGCTACATGTAGCCCAACGGTCTTAACTTTGAGAAAATTCGTAAAGACCTCAGAAATAAATGAGTGAGTAGCCCCTGAGTCTATCAGGGCTTTTGTAGCTGAGCCAGCTATGAAAATTCTCCCTGTCATAAGCATGGTCTCCGGGTTTGTCTCCGTAGCATGGAGAGCAAACACCCTGCCTTGGGTAGGCAGATTCCTCTGAGGGCACTGTGGTAGTATGTGGTCTGTGCTACCACACTTGTAACACTTCCCTGAGCCATACATACTCCAGGATGGTGGCGTGAGCATTTAGGACATATCGGATGCTCCGTAGGCTTAGGGACTGCGCGTCCCCGCTGCTGCTGCTGCTGGCCCCTGTTCCTCGATGGGCCGTGGAAAGGCCTCTTATTCTGCTGGTGATGCTGCTGAGGAGGAGGGCGGTGCGGTACCTGGACTGGGCGCTTGCCCTGACGGTCTCTCTTGATATCCCGCTGATGCTGCTCTGCGGCTAGAGCTCTGGAGACAACGACCTCATAAGTAGTAGGGTCAGATACCCTAACATCACGGCGCAAGATCGGCCGTAGACCCACCAAAAAATGCATCAACTTTGCTTTAGCATCATTCGTGATCAGGGGCACAAAATGACAACCCCTCTCAAACTTACGGATGAACTCCGTAACAATCAAATCTCCTTGCCTCAGACTCAAGAATTCCATGGTCAACCTGGTGCGCACTTCCTCAGGAAAATATTTGGAGTAGAATACCTCCGTGAAACGCGCCCAACTCAGTGTAGCCCAGTTCAGGGCTACTGATGCTCCTTCTCACCATAAGCGGGCATCTCCTCCGAATAAGTAGGTGGCACAACGAACTCTGTCTGCATCTTCAAGCTCCATAAACTCGAAGATAAACTCGAGGGACTTGATCCAGCCCTCGGCAATCATGGGGTCCATCGTCTCTGAAAATTGCTTATGACGCATCTTCATGAATCTCTCATAAATAGATTCGGCCTCTGTCGGGCTAGCTGCTCCAGCGGCATTGTTTCCCGCAAACTGCGCGAAGAACTGCGTCATCCCAGCCAGCATCTGGGCGTTCATATCAGGTGGAGGGGGTGGAGGTCCGTGCCTCTCTTGCCTCTGATCCTCCCTATCCTCAAGACGAGGTTCGTCGTCTCTCACTCGCTCAACAAGGCGTCTAGGAGGCATACTGTTCCATACATAACCCATACGTAACCAACATGCATAATTTCATAATTTATTTAAATTTAAATAAATACTGATCAATTAAAATCTGAACGAAAAAAACATTCCACGAGATCATGCAGTTACAATAATTCATGCTTTAAATAAAATGCGTAAATGTAAAACTTACAGACCGAAGACGTGACTTCGTGAGCTTCTCGAGGTCAGTAGTAGTACAACCCTTTACCGAACCATTGCTCTGATACCACCTGTAAAGGCCTCTAAATAGTATTTGAAAATTTGCGGAAAAATTTAAAAATTTTCTTTTTCATTAATTAACATGCCTCATTCATAAATAAACTGATAAATAAAGTTTGATATTCAAAATAGCAGCGGAAGTAAATATTTGTTTGCAAAATAATAATTTAAAATAATCCAACAACGAGAAAAATGTTTGAGCCCTAAAATAGTAAATGCTGAAAATGAGGTCCTCGGGTTCCACTACTGCCGACCCTCGATGGCTCACTGGTTCCCGCCCTCGGTCTCGAACTCATCAGTACCTACAACAATCAATTCTAGTGAGTCTAAAGACTCAGAATGCATATATCGTAAATAACAAGTAATAATAATAAAATCGCATGCAAAGTGAAAAATATCATGTCATGAGTAAATGTAATACGTGCATAACTGAACTGAAAATCGCATTATGAATAATTAATATTACGTGCATAACTAAATTGAACCGAACTAAACTGAAAGTATTAAGTGAAATGTTTGCTCCGTAGAGCCATGTCATAAAATAACGTGTAATAATTTTCTGTTGAGATTATGTTATACGCAAGTGGCCCCCTGAACTGCAATGAACTGAACTGACTGGTAACTGACGACAGAGTGAAATAATGTACGTCTGATCAAACTAATGCCACAGTATACTGGGTGGGACCGGTAAGTAGCCACCGGGATGAACTAAACTGATTCGGTAAGTGACCACCGGGTGAAGTAATAATAACAGCGAAGTGGCCCCAAGCAATATCACATAAATCTCAAAAATGGATATTTTACATTTTTGCACGTAATATAATTCAATAAAGTAATTAAATATCCTGTATTAATTTTACCGTAAGGGTTGGACCGTTCCCAGGCTCGCTGCGACCTAATTATGTCATGAAAAATATGCAAATGATTTACTTGACCAAACTTTGTAATTGAATCCAAAAACGAGACAATTACGCCTACTGACTTAGTATTTAATCATTACTCCGAGCTAACCCAAACCAACACCAAACCAACGTTTAGTCATGATTAAAATACTCTTAAAATGATGAAATAATGCTCCTAAATTTACAGTACTCGAAATTTAGTGAATGGAGGCCAAAAACGTGAAACGCTCTTTCGAGAGTCATTTTGGCACATTGCACCGTAAATTCTCGTACGTCCTCTAAAATGATCCGAATCACAAACGGCCAAAAACATGACCTTCCTAACTCAATGAGGTACTGTCTAATCCAAGGCCATAGGCTGAAAGCCAACCAAGAACTCAAATGAGCCTCTGAACCGACGTGCAAACTTGCTGTCCAGAATTCCAGCGGCAGCGCTTGTGTTTGCTTGCGTCGTTTTCGGAACTACCGGCCATTAGGGCTTGAACCACCAACCAGAGCCTTGTACCAACGTCCTAAGGAATGATTTGAACCATGGCTAAGGGCCCTAGGCCAGCCACAATTCGAACCACTCCAGAAACATGCCAAACATCTCACCCGAACACTAAACCTGCGCGTGGGATGTTGCTGTGGTTCTGGCTGTCATGGATCCTTCCAGTGGCCATTTGCTTGAGCATGGCATGATCTAGACATCAATGGGTGTGGTACAAACCGTGGCTAAAGGCCAGAGGCCAACCAAGATCAACACCACTCCACAAAAATCGAAACATCACATGCAGTATGGGAAGGGACCGTGGGTTGTTCTTGTTTCTTTTTATTTGAAAACAGATTCATCATGGACCAAGCCTCAAAAGGACGACTTGGTCACGTCTTAGACATGATAGGGAGGTGTTCTAACCATGGCTATAGGCCCCTAGGGCAGCCAAGATCAGAAACACTCCCTTGACAGCAAGCAACAGAAATCGATGCACAATATGGCACTAAGGGTGAGTTGCTGTCAAAACTTAATTTCCAGCGTGCATGGGCTTGAACTATTGGACAAATATGATCCTAACATGTCCTAGTACATGTCTAGATGCAGCCTTTAGGGCCTAGGATCAAACCACACCCTGAAATCACCAGAAACAACCAACCCGTGAGGTACAAAGGAAAACCGAAAAATTATGCATATTCATTTTCTGAAAATAGGTTGATGTATTTCGGTTTTGGTTGAAAAATCATGATCATGTGGTGTTCAAAAATCATAATACGACTTGATTGAAGAGCAAATAAGAATATATACATGCACACATGATGTTTTAAAATATTAATATGACTTGATTGAAGAGACAATAAAAATATAAACATGCCTGGATTTCGTTTGAAAAGAAAACGAATTAATACGATGACACGACGCGGCGGAGACGGAGTTCTCTTCTCTTGTTTTCTCTTTTATTTTTCTTGTCTTATCTCTCTTATTTTTCCTTGCTTTCTCACGTTTTCTCTACTGAAAGGGACTGAAATTTTCGAAAATGAGGAGAGATAGACGTCTAGGAAATGAATGAGGAAGTTGCAAGATCAATGGGGATAGAATGGCAAGATAGAAATCTTTCTATCCTTGAGTTGAGAGATAAGGGAAATGATTTGATTTGAGGGAGATATGGAGAATAATTTACATGGAAGTGGCCGATTTCTAGTATAGGTTTAAGGTGGAATATTGTTTAATTGTGAATTACTTGGTGATTAAAAAGGTGGGGGAATTATCTTTAAGAAAAGATAAGGAAATGAATTAAAATAGTGAGTTGCCAAAACAAAAATTAAGTCTTTTAAAATAATGAGGTGGCCGAAATCTACTATTAAAATGGGATGGAATATTGCTTAAATCATTAATTAGTGGGGATTAAAAATGAAGGGGTTATCTACCAAGAATGGAAAGGAAGAGAATCAAAGAAAATGAGTTATCAAACTTAATTTAAATCTTTTAGGTGATGGCCGAAAATTGCAAGATAAATGGGGATGAAATATTGCTAAATTATTAATTGTTGGGGATTTAAAAATGAGAGAATTATCTATGCCATGAAAGGATTAAGGAAAGATATCAAAATAGAGAGTTGTCAAATAATATCAACTCCTTAAATGAGGTGGCCGAATTCTATGCTTAGAATGGAAGGAAAAATTTTTTAATTATTGAATTTTATCTCCTTAAAGTTTTAAATATTAATTATGTATTTTAGTGAATTAATAAATTAATGTAGGATGGTAATTATCTTGCATGCATGGCAAATTTTTAAATTAAATTTACTATCATGTTAAGTTACAATTTCTTAAATAAAATAAGCCTAGATTAAATTATCTCAATTAGTCACATATTTTATTTTAGGCTTTTAATTAAATTATTGGATATAAAGAATTTATTTACTACTTATCTCAAGTTAATTAAATAAATCCTTAAACATTCTTTTTCTTTAGAATAAATTATTCTTTATCTTAAATAAGTTCTTGGAATATTTTCTTAATATTAGATTTTATCTTCATACTCCAAATCCGGTCCGGCCTCACTTATTTAATTGAAAAGATAATAACTAAAATACTGCGTAAAATAACTCATCAAATTTAAAGAAAAAAATTTAAATACTCATGTAATAAAATCATTTTAATTTAAATACTAGAATTATGCATGTCTTATACGTAGTCTAATTTACGGGTTCTACATATCAGCACGCCATTAAGGGAAGTTCATAACGGATTGTTCGGTAAATTAAATGAACATTTGTTCGGTGGTAAAGAGTTTGATTTCTCTTATCAACACTATTTTGGGTGAGCTTGTGTAGTTTGCAGATTATTGCGTTATCTCAGAGTTTACCTAATGCACAATAAAATGTACTGACTGCGGTTTTCATCGTTATAAAAAAAATCATATCAGCACACAGATATTTATATGCATATATATCATTTCGATAAAATATTTTACTTTAGATTATTTATATGCCAGATGTTGCTTACATTTAGGCAATTATATTCACAATCTTATAAATTCATTCATGTTTTAGCCTTCGGTCATATCAATTTTTTTATATATAATTACGTTGATAATCATACGAGCTTGTGATGAGAAAATATGACACAGTTATAAAAAATAACAATGATATTAATAATTTAACTGTATGATTTAGATAAAAATAACCAAAATTTATCGTTGGAACATAGTTACGCGACTATAATTAATGCAATGAAAAAATACATGACTTATATATCATACTCCAATATAAACATGACTAAGATTGAAATTTTGAGTCCCACGAGGAGTTCGTGTTGGTGAGGTAGGTGAGCACGGTGCCAAATGTTCACGAGTTCAATTCATCATATCAACACTTTCACAGTTGAGTATATCGTACAAGACTTGCCTAACGTTGTTTATCCGATTGACATGGTTTGTAAGCTACTCTGTTAAGCCGATGATAGAGTTGTCGAACTTCCAGAAACTACTAATTAAAGAGCAAAAGAAGGGATGAAAATTTTACATGAGTATCCATTGAAAATAGTTGAGCATCATGTATTTCATAAGCTTTTAGCTTTGTTCAAGTGTTGAGTTTGTTGGAATCTAATAAAGGCAGGATTGCTTTAACCACCAACATGTGGACTGCATCTAATTTGAGGAAGCGATTTTTTACGTTTCATATATGATAATCGGGCATTGCAAGGTCGAATTTTGAAGTATATTTTTTGTTGGAAATAAGATATTTGGGCAGAGAATGCATATCCGATCCTCCTATGGGTATGTGGATGAAAATGAAATTGAGTATCTGATGTGGATGAGAATGAAGATGTTGATGAATATTGAAAGGGGTGTTTTAGATCATGAACAAACAGGAAATAAATTATGATGTGTGTATCAGAAGTTAGTGTTGTGCGCTGGTGTTGTCTCAGAAGTCATAATTTATTTCCTGTTCGTTCATGATCTAAAACACCCAACACCAGGACACAACATGCAACGAAAATTAATTATTTAATACACGTAAACTTTAATAACCAAAACAAGATAGATTAAAATATGCACAAGTACGAATACTTGTGCAATGACTCATGTAAAAACTTCACTAGAAAAATATATAAATCGTTTACACATAACAATATTAGTGAGATTAACAAAACCAAATTCCTTGACACTCCAAGGAATTAAAATTCATCAAAAACTCCAACCAAAGACTAGATGCATAAATCAAAAACCGTATTGTTTAAAATCAAACGAAACTACTCTTCACCCTACTACACTTCACACAGTGTTGTTCTTGAGTGTCGTAAACACCAATCAGCAATACAAAAAGTATGTGAATCAATCACACGAACTCTTCAAATGAAAATATTCAATTCTGAACTCTGTGTATGCTCAGAGAAACTCTAGCAGCTACGCCTTGTTCTTTTATGAATATTTCGTAGATATGCTTCACCAATATCTTGGTCTTACTATCTTCCCATAAAATCAATCCTACAAACATGGAAACAAGAGTTGATTATGAATAAAACTCTATTCAAATTTAAGATACTATGATTTAAGGATAAATACCAAAAACAAATTGTGTAGAATAAATTCCAAGATTAGATTAGGTCAAACAAGTTTAGAAATGCAAAACACTTATATTTCGAATTATATAAAAAACAAAGACTAATTAAGAATAAAATATTCTTTTCAATATCTCCTTTTTGGCTTTTTGGATTTTTGGACACAACATCCCAAAAACGTTACAAATGATCATCTTTTCATTAAGTTTAGCTCCCCCTGAGCAAAAGAATATCTCCCCCTGAATAAATGATACATTTTAAGTTCTCCTCCTGAATTTAAACAAGTTAGCACAGTTTGTGAGATAGGTGTTGTTGACAGTGTTGTCAGCACGAGTGCAAAACACAGAATCAAAAGAAAGTTTTATAAAACCTGGGACCCAACCTACACATTCACGCTCTAAACAACCAGAAAAAGAGACAAGACCACCAATGAAAAAAACAAAGCACAACCAATCAATCATCGGTATCCTCAGCATCAGTTGTTTTTGTTACTCTCCCTTTGTGGCCAGAATGGACTGCCACATCCAAGAGCAACATGTACTCGACAATCTGATCTTCATAGTGTGCGATCAATTCCTTAGCATTTTGGATCTGTTTCAACCCAAAATCTATTTGAGCCTGCAAAACAGAAGGAGACACTAGAAGATAAACCAGAGGTGTTGTGGCGGAGGAGGAAGCGATGTTGCCAACATCAGTGGCAACACCAGCTGCAGACCAAGGAAGATCCAGTTTGCGATTCCTTTGAAGTAAGCTGGGCAATTTTCAGCGACTCCACTATGTCTATCAGGTGTTCATCATATTCCTTGACAAAGCCTTGCGGCTCTAGAATTCCGTAGATGAGAGATGGGAATGGAAGTTGAGTGGACTTCAGTCCACCTTCGGCAAACTGCAAGACAGTCTGGAACACGAGGTTGCCAAAGTTAAATCCACCACCTGTTCCAATGGCATACAAGATAAACGCCTGCGAGCGTATCACCACTGTCATATCGGACGATAGTGTCCCATTTCTAATTGTCGTCTTGTGGAGAACAGAGTAAAAAGAAGTTAAATTTGCAGCAGCAATTCGATGCAGTCGGACTGGAAATTTGGAGATGGCACCACTAGTCAGCAAGGTCGTGATGGCATCAATATCAGCAGGAGGAAGGTTTTCAGCAACAGAAGGAGTCCGGTAGTAGTCGTTGATAATATCATGGAAGAATTGGTAAATAGCATCCCGAACAAACACTCGTCCGAACCGGATAGAGTTCACATCTCCAACAGCAACAGTGAGATTGCAGTAAAATTATTGCAAGGGCCTCTTTGGGTAGGGCATGACACACGTCACCGGTGCAAGCAATCCTCGATTTGTGAGGAAGGAGATCAGATTTTGCCTTTCATAGGCGTCGGTATCGATATTCCTCTCGTCGACAAAATCCCTGCATACATAGAAATGCCATTTGGCTACATCTTCAGAGTAAAAGGCGTTGGATAAGGCAGTAGATAGATCATAATCTTCAATTATGGTGTCGTCCATGGTGTTGCCAACAACAGGGCAACATCAGTCTCTTCTGCGGCTGGTTCAGAGTCTTTATCAGAGGACTCTGCTTCAATGACTTCTTTACTCTCAAAATCAGATGCAGAGGAGGAACTGGAGGCAGAAACGAGGATGTCAGCTAGTGTTTGTTCATCATCAAAGGAGGCAGATGCATTACTTGGCCCTGCGGGAAATGAACTTTAGGGCTTCTCGGCAACAACTGGTTTCGAGTGAGCCACCAGTTCAAAATCTGCATCATTAGAATCATCCCCAGAAGAGAAATCGGGCTCCAAAACATTTGTAGTGAAAGAGGAGACCCGCGGTTTCTTCGCTAGAGTAAAATCAGGGCCATACCCTGCTTGTCATTTGGAGCGCCTCCGAATAGGTTGAGGGGGAAAAGCCTCTGATAGGCCTCGTAATCCGGTGGATTTTCGACGTCCCATTCATTACCAGGTTCATCCGAAGCGATAATTTCAAATGGGATGGCTTCCGGGGCAGCAACAACCATCTGCAGTGGATTCTCAGTGGGGTGTGTTGTTGGTGGTGTTGAGGGCGGTGTTTCCACACAGGGTGGAACACCACGACTGGCAGCCATCTCACTCCTTATATCAAATGGGTTGAATTGATAATCAGCCATCTGTAAGATTAAGCAAGAACGAAAGAGAGTTAACACAAACATATTTCAGGGAAAGTGCGATTATGCGAAGAAGAAGGGAGCAAAATCTTGAATCGGTAAAGTAATTTTGATGCAAACACTTTCAACATAAATAATCAGGTAGGACAATGGTAAAAAAATGTAATTATCGCACTCCTGTAACAGACGCCTCCGGCCCCAATGGTAATATTTCTGAAATTCACTTAAACAGTAATCACGGTTTTACCCCTATATCAAACGGTAACATTGATTCAGATTCGTGTTACCACGCTTCCAGAAGACTATCCAGTTAAAACCCACATGGATTATAACCCACTGACATAAGTAGTCACAAAAATTCAAAGTCTGGGTAATTAAGGTTTTCATCAGCTGTCATAGGTCAAACACTGATATGTCATTGCACATGATGAATTCACGGAACAAAAATAATATGCATGTCCTAAATATACCTCCAATATGATGAATTATTGAAATGTTAGGTAGTGTATAGTCAATTACTAGGTGTCTGACGGCTTGTACCACAAGACCGCCCTTGTCCTTTTCCTTTCTCCATTCCGCCTCCTTCTTTGCTTTGTTCCAATAAAGTTTAAGGCGAAGTGGTTCGTATGCCTACTTTACCTACTTGACGAAAGGGAACGAACTTTTTTTCATTTCCGTGTTTATGGATTGGATCATTTCTGCCAACAAAATGAACGTGGAGCCCGTTCCGAATGCTTCTCCGATCTGGAAGTTCTCGCGAAGAGAATAAGATGCTGCTCCCCCTCCCTCTGTCTTTTATTTTCCGCCTTGCTAATCTTCCAATTGTATTGTGTTGGAACTTGGTGTTGGCAACACCATTGTGCAACACCACATGTTTTGGTTTAGACATGGTAGCTCAAACACTAGAAAAACGGTCTTCAAAAGACTCCTCTAGGTAGCTTTTTCCATCTCTATTTTAATTTAGAAGTGGTAGCTCCCACACTAGAAAAACGGTCTTCAAAGAACTCATCTAGGTAGCTTTTTTCCATTTTCTTCTAATCTAATTATTTTTAATTTCTTCATATTTTCTGTTTTTCACCAAAACTACTCAAGTTTTTGAAGTCACCATTTTCGTTTTTGACATGATCAAGAAAATCTTGAGATTCCTTAATTATTTGATGATTGAGATTGAGCAACAAATACCTAAAAAATTTGATTGGAAGATTGATCTCTGTAAGGGTGCACACTAGAAGATTGCCATCACTATACATAACACAAAATTAAATAGGATGATTATGATTATGCATTATGCCTAGCATCCTAAAAATAGACATGCATGAATGGTGTTGTCATCGGTGTTGGAAACACTAATGAAAACATGAGTGTGTGATTATTTAATGAACATGCTGAGAGACTTCTGAAGATTGGAAAATCTCTCAAAGTCCAAAGATTTCATGAATATATCAGCCAGTTGGTTTTCAGTCATTTAAAATTCCAGTCGAATTATACCATTTTCAACCAAATCTCGAATAAAGTGATGTCTTATGTCTGTGTGTTTTGTTCGAGAGCGTTGAACATGATTCTTAGAAATGTCTATGGCACTGGAGTTGTCATAATACACAATCATGATGTCACTGTGAAAACCATAATCATCAATCATTTGATTCATCCAAACAAGTTGTGAGCAGCAACTAGCAGTTGCTACATACTCAGACTTAGTGGTGGATAGGGACACACAATTTTGCTTCTTACTGTACTAAGACACAAGGTTATTCTCTAGGTAAAAACACCAAACCGATGTGCTCTTCCTATCATCTAGGTCTCTGGCCCAGTCAGCATCAGAAAAAACTACTAAAATTTGTGTTTGTCTTTTATGTGTACCTACAATGTATTTGAGAATACATTTAACAACTTTTAAGTGTAATATTTTTGGATTTGCTTAGTACCTAGCACACAAACAGACACTAAACATAATATCGGGGCATGTAATAGTTAAGTACAAAAGACTACCGATGATGCTGCGGTACATGGTTGTAGGAATGAACGCTTGCCGCTTTACCAAAAACAATATCTGGTGGTAATGGTGCAACTCAAATCTTTTAAACAGCACAACAACTCAAGCACTACGGTTCGATCGCTTTATCAAGCAGGGACAATTATTGCACCCAACAATCTCCCTCCCAGTAGTTGCAAGTAATTGCACTCCTTGCAATCAATGGGAATCAAACCCGTGACCTTGGTTTTGATACTAATTATAGGACCAAGCGCTTGTCGCTTTACCAAAAGATATAGCTGGTGGTAATGGTGCAACTCAAATCTTTTAAACCAAAAAACAGCTCAAGCACCATGGTTCGATTGCTTTACCAAGTAAGGACAATTATTGCCCCCAACAATGGGCGTTGTCAACACCGTTGACAACATCATCTTCAGACAGTTTTTCACTTGACCCCATGAGAGTTTTCATATGCTTAGAACTATCATTTGAGAACTTTTTAATCAGATCCTTAGCATACTTGGATCGACACAGAAATATACCATAATGTAGTTGTTTAACTTGGAATACAAGGAAGAAATTCAACTCTCTTACCATGCTCATTTCAAATTGCGATGATATGCACTCAACAAAGTTATCAACAAATTTTGTGATGATGCACCAAAGATAATGTCATTTACATAAATTTGGCAAATCAAAATATCATGCTTCAATTTTTGAATAAAGAGGGTTTTATCAACCTCACCTCGTTTAAAGCCCAAGTTGATCAAATAATCATCCAACCTACCATACTACGCTCGTGGAGCCTGTTTCAGTCCATATAGATCTTTCTTTAGTTTGTAGACATGGTCCATACGATGTGGATCTTCAAATCCTTTTGGTTGACTCACATATGCTTTCTCATTTAAAATTCCATTTAAAAAAGCGCTCTTAACATACATTTGATACAATCTGATGTGCATATGGCATGCTATGGCAAGAAACAGTCGGACTGACTCAATTCGAACTACAGGAGCGAAGGTTTCATCAAAATCCATCCCCTCAACCTGTGTATATCCTTGAGCTACTAACCGAGCCTTGTTTCGAATAATGTTACCAAATTCATCTGTTTTATTTTTTAAAATCCATTTTGTTCCAATAAAATTTGGATTCGATGGTCTATGAACCAAATCTCATACATCATTGCGCACAAATTGTTCAAGTTCTTCATGCATTGCATTGACCCAGAATTCGTCTTTTAGTGTATCGTTAATGTTCTTAGGTTCAATGTGAGACACAAAACAAGAGTGACTTACCTATGAAAATGTGGAGCTCATGCAGACTAATCCAATCATTTTACGGTAGTCCACTTTTTCCTTCTTTCTTGTTTGCACATCATCATGCACCTCACCAATGATCCGTGATGATGGGTGGTTCTTCTGAATCTTGCTTGGAATATCCTTTCCTTCATTATTAACCCCATCATCATTGTCCTCATTCTCTAGTGTTTCTGTTCAACTCAGTGGTGGTGTTGTGCTGGGTGTTGTCTCACTGGTCTCAACACCAGACTCAACACCATTTCTGGTCAGTGGCTCAATTACATCCAGCAGTCCTTCAGTATCATCTTCCTTGGTTTTTCCTGTTAGGTTTGCAAAATCATCAAACTCAACATTAATTGACTCAATAGTTGTCCTAGTTCTCAAATTAAACACATGATAAGCCCAACTATTCATTGAATATCCAAGAAATATGCATTTATCACTTTTGGAATCGAATTTCGCGAGATAATCTCGATCATTCAAAACATAGCAAACACAATCAAAGTTATGAAAGTATTTAAGGTTTGTTTTCTTTCCCATGATGATTTCATATAATGTCATTGTTGATCCATTCCTTAAAAATACTCGGTTGGAAATCAAACATGCAGTTTTTAAAGCTTCGGCCCAGAAGCGCTTTGACACATTTTTGGAACTTAGCATGACCTGAGCCATTTTTGAAAGGTTCGATTTTTCCTTTCAGCTATTCCATTTTATTTATGGGTCTTCGGAGTTGAAAATTCATGAGTGATACATTTCTTATCGCACAAAGAAGTAAAATGAGAATTTTCGAACTCCTTACCATGATCAATTCTAATTTTAACCATCCTCACTTCATGCAAATTGGTTAGTCCAGCATTCATTCTTAAAAACATCAAAAGTATCAAATTTTTCTTTAAGAAAACTTACCCGAGTAAAACGAGAAAAATCATCAACACAAACAAATTAATATTTCTTATCACCCAAGCTTTCAACATCCATTGGACCTATTAGATCCATGTGTAAGAGTTCAAGGCACCGTGTTGTCCAAAGTTTGCAACACCGGGTGCGCAACACGGGTTTGCTTACTTTTCTGACACGGTCCACAGACATATGCATTACCTGAACTCAAATTAGGCATAACTCACAGCATCAAACTTTTACAGATTCTTCGAAGTCTTGAAGCTCACGTGTCCTAATTTCTGATGCCATAGGTCCAAATAACTCACCTTGGCACTTCGACAATCATCAACTTCTCCCAAATGATAGCAGTTGTCAGTGGACCGAGCGCCTGACATTGCACAAAAATTGGCATCATTAAAAAATTCAAAATTATTTTTATTGAACCTAACGTGCAAATCATCATCACAGAGTTGGCTTATACTTATCAAGTTCGAGTTAAGTCCTTCAATGTGTAGAACATTGTGAAGTTCAGGAAGCCCATCAACATTCAGGGTTCCTTTGCCTACAATTCTTTCCTTGGCACCACCACCAAAAGTTACACGTCCACTCCTTACTTCAACATAATTTGTGAGGTGTTCTTTAGATCTGGTCATATGACGTGAGTACCCACTGTCAAAGTACCACACTTCTATAATGTTAATTTTTAAAGAAGTATAAATAACATTGCATCGAATAACAGTTTTGGGTACTATATTTTCCTTGAGGGAGAATTTTTGACTGCGGTGTTGTGCTTGGTGTTGTGGATCAATTTGTCCAACACCCGATTTGATTGTCAATTCAGGTATTCATCTCTGAGTTTATAGCAGAAAGGCTTGATGAGCCCATGCTTATGACAGTAATGGAAGATAAACTGTCGCTTTCTTTGCTTTGGTGTAGAGGTTTACATTGGCTTCTTGATTTGTGACACCTTCATTGGAGTATCAACTTTCAAAAGAGTCGAGGGAAATTTGATTTGTTTTGGCCTTTATTCCGAGACTAGCTTTGAGATTGGCAGAGTCTTCACAGTAGGGTCAACCATTAAGGAGACTGAATTTTCTTCACTTCTCATTATAAACACAATTGATTTTGATCCGGAGTTGGAAGATTCACTATGTTCATATACACTTTTAACATATCCAAGACCAGCTCTGCTATCCTTTTCCATTGTTAGCATTGAGTCGTGCTTTGATGAACTTGAGTTGAATTTTGCATGATTTTTTGAGGCTTTCTCAAGATCATCCTTGACTTTACAAAGTTCAAGATCCTTTCTACTCAATAAGATTTCAAGTCGAGACAAACTGCTTTTTAACTCAGTATTTTCTTTTGAAATCGTTGAATTTGTCTCATTTCTTTTAAGTCAATCATCATAGAGCTCTTCATACATCATCTGGACAATCTCTATAGTAATCTCTTCTTAGTCATATTCCTGGATTTCTTCACAGTTTGAGTTCCCAAGAGATTTAGCATTAAGGCATAGTGACTTTGCGATGGTGTTGCGGCCTGGTGTTGCAACATCAATGACAACATCAAGTGGATTGACTTGCAGTTTGCGTGTATTCATCAAAATGGCATAAAAAGAGGTTAAATAATCTCATTTACTGGATTCAAGTTCTTCATCATCACTCAAGGAAACTGCCATGTTTTTATTTTGTGCAGTCGATTGGCACTTTCATTTGCATAAAGCCCATATCCAGAACACTCTATGCACTGTACCGAATCCAATTTTTTACTTTTTTGTCTAGCCATCACTTCATTTCTTGGTTTAAAATACCCTTGGGCAGGTGTATGCAGTTTATTTTAGTCAGAAGGGCCAAAAGAAGGTTTTGGTAGTTTCACAATTTTCTTCTTGTATCTCATCCTCTTCAAGTAATGACCGAACTTCTTAGTAATCATGGAGATTGACTTCTCACCGAGATCAGATTCATTTGCTTCCTGAATTATATTGTTGAAGGAGTCATCAGTAGCTTGCAATGCAATGGCCTTCCCCTTATCTCTTCTTTGCAGATCTAAATCATCTCAAACATCCTGAGAGAGCTTATCAAATCTTTCAGATTTAATGTAAACGCTTCCTTTGACTCATTAATGGCACAAATCTTGATGTTAAATTGTCCTGGAAGGGATCTCAATACCTTGCTGACAAGCCTTTTATTAGACAAAGGATCGCCGAGACTAAAAGCTTCATTAGCTATGTCCTGAAGTCTTCGATCATACTCAACAATGATCTCATTTTCTTCCATCCCGAGACTCTCAAATTTGGAGGTCAGCATCCTCAGTTTAGTTCTACGAACACTTTTTAATCCTTCACAGTATTTTTGGAGAATGTCCCAAGTGTATTTGGCAGATATGCAATTGGTAATAAGGCTGAACATGTTGACATCAACAGAGGTAAAGATGACATTGATTGCCTTTGAGTTGAAATTTGAGGTCTGAACCTCATCATTAGACCATGCACTCTCAGGTTTAACTCGGCTGTCACCATCTGCATCAACAATTATAGGTGGTGACCAACCATCTAGAACCCGTTGCCAGGCTCTTTCCTCGATGGATTTTATGTACATCCTCATCTTGACTTTCAAATACATATAATTCGATCCATCTAAGACCGGTGGTCTAAAGGACGCACTTGAAGCCAATGTGTCCATTGAGCTATTGTTATATTTCCTGTAAAAACAACAGAAAACTAGAATCAATCACTTAGTATATCAAGCATTGGCTTTGATACCACTTGAAAGAGGTGTTGTAGATCATGAACGAACATGAAATAAATTATGATGTGCGTATCAGAAGTTAGTATTGTGTGCTGGTGTTGTCAACACCAAGACACAACATGCAGCGAAAATTAATTATTTAACACACACGCAAACTTCAATAACCAGAATAAGATGGATTAAATTATGCATAAGTACGAATATTTGTTCAATGTCTAATGGCAAAAATTCACTAGAAAAATATGTAAATCGTTTACACAAAACAATACTAGTGAGATTAACAAAACCAAATTTCTTGACACTCCAAAGAATTAAAATGCATCAAAAACTCTAACCACAAACTAGATGCATAAAACAAGAACCGTATTGCTTGAAATCAAACGAAACTACTCTTCACCTAACACTTCACGCAGTGTTTTTCTTGAGTGTCGTCAACACCAATCAGCAACACGCAAAGTATGTGAATCAATCACACAAATTCTTCACACGAAAATCTTCAATTCTGAACTCTGTGTATGCTCAGAGAAACTCCAACAGCTACGCCTTGTTCTTTTATGAATATTTCGTAAATATACTTCACCAATATCTTGACCTTATTATATTCTCATAAAACCAATCCTACAAATATGAAAACAAGAGTTTATTAGGAATAAAATTCTATTCCAATATAAGATACTATATCTTGTGTAGGATAAATATCAAGATTAGATTAGGTCAAATAAGTTTAGAAATGCAAAACACTTATATTTCGAATTATATAAAAGATAAAGATTAATTAAGAATAAAATATTCTTTTCAAATATAATAAAACAAATTGAAGCGGGGACGGGGATGGGGTCGGAGATCCCAGTCTCCGCGAGGTCGGGGATGGGGATTCTCAATTTGGTAGCATCGGGGATGGGTCGGGGATGGGGCAGGGATGGGGAGGGGATATAAATTGGGGGCGGGGATGGGGATGGAAAATCCGCCCCGTCCCCGCCAATTACCATCCCTAGTTTTTAACGGCTTTACTTGAGAGTTTACCTCATGCATACCTGAAAATAGTGGTTGTTGATCCCTTAAAAAAAATAAAAAAACAAATTTGACATTTTGCCTAAAATATATTATATCCCAAATTTCTCCAACATAAATGCACAAACAAAACACACACTGAGAGTTAGACTTGTCAAATTGGGTCAGGTCCGTGGGGTCGGCCCGCCCCGCTATAAAAATTGAGCGGGTTGGGTTGATAAAATATCAGCCCGTTTGGAGGCGGGCCAAATGGGCTGAGCCCATTTGGGTTACGGGCCAAGATGGGTCGAGCCCAAACGGGGTGGGTTGGCCCGCCAAATTAGGGTAGAATATTTTTTTTTATATTTTTAAGTTTTATATAAAAATTGGAATAAATCTCTTACGCCTTCATCACTCTCTTATCTTATTTCTTTCTTTTTTTTCTCCTTGACCTCGCTTCCATTACTCACTCTGATAAAATCTGAATCTCTGTAAATTTTATTCATGAATCTTAAAGAGAAGAAATCTCTGCAAATTTTATTCATGAATCTTAAAGGGAAGAAATTTTTGTAAATTTTATTCATGAATCTTAGAATAATTTTTAAGCATAACAGTTGTTTGTGAACCTAAGAGCGGTTTCGTTTGAAGTCCGACGTGTTGTAGTGAAATTTTGTGGACCCAGCGGAGGTTTGATAATTATGTGTATTGTTGAACACATAATATTTTCTAAATTTACAATCGTCTCTTTCCTCGACTTTCTATTCTCTTCCATATCTCAATCTTCATGTTTGGTTTAAACACTTTACTTTTTATGGATTATGTTGATGCTTTCTTATTTTCTTATTTCAATGTTTTTAAGTATTTTATGAAACTATTTGACTGAAATATATTTTTCTTCTATGTTTACTGCGATATTGTTTAGTATTTTTTTCTTAAAAAAATAAACGGGTCGGCCCACCTAACTCGCGGTCTAAGGTGGGTTGAGCTGGGTTGATCATTTAGAGGTACGCGAAAATAGCAGGGTGGCCAGCCCGTTTTGACATCTCTACTGAGAGTGGAATAAAATAGCTAGAGAAATTCGACTCTCTTCTTTTGCATCTCATTTTGAGTTCATTTGGCTTTTTACCATTCTTCTTCTCTCATTTTCTTCCCTACGCCAAATTTTACCCCACATGATTTCGGCTGAAAATTTCCTCGAAGTTTCATCAATAATTCTGTTGATTCTCCTGTGGTAGAGACGAATCTGGATGACCAAGACCGATGATGAAGTTTACGCCGAAATTTGTCATAATTCTAGGTCTGCTGTGATCTGAAGTCCCTTTTTTGTGTTTATATTTTCTTAAATTTGAATTTGAGTTCAAACTCAATTTTCAGATCTACGGGTTTGAAATTCGAGCAACCGAAAGGGGGGTTGTGTGTTTTTTTATAATAATTATACATAAAATGCCTGGTCATGGGGATTTGGGTAGGCAAATAGATCAGTTGATGGAGTGCAAGCCGCTATTGGAGTCGGATGTGAGGTCTCTGTGCGAGCAAGCGCGAGCAATTTTAGTGGAGGAATGGAATGTGCAGCCGGTGAAATGCCCCGTGACAGTGTGCGGCGATATTCACGGACAGTTTTACGATCTGATCGAGCTTTTTCGAATAGGCGGAAACGCTCCCGATACTAATTACCTCTTCATGGGAGACTATGTTGGTGAGTTTTCCATGGCTTTTGGGCAATTTTATGGAAGAGAAGCTTATCTTGGTTTGTGTTATTTGTTTGATGCATATGAACTGGTTCTGTTGGAAGTTTTAGCTAATTTTTGAAACTTGGATAAATCGTAGATGGGTTTTCTTCTTGTTTGTAAGTGTCCATCGTTGATATTTTGAGAAGATGAGTAATTTTTTTACTTTATAATTGATGTTTCTAGTCTAGGCCAGAAAAATAAATTGGATAATCGATGTATTTGCATGTGGGAAGTGAACTGAATTATGAGCGTTAAATTGTTATGCCTAGATTGTTCCAGAGATATATATTTTTTGGAAGAAAAATCAATGAGGTGTGAATGACAGCTGATTCCTTATCACATTTTATGGAATTTTACTTGGCTTTACTACAGTAATGACTCTATAGACATGCAATTTTGGAGTTTTTGCATCTGTATTTTCTTTCATATTGACGGAATCTTCAATACCTATCCTTGCCAACATGTCCTTCTTTTGGCAATTGAGTTTGGTCACAATTATTGAATAATGCTTCACTAATAAAGAATTTTGTCTTGTGTATCCTTGTGGTAATATAGTTCTATTAATTAGCTGGCCTGTTAGAAAGGGCATCTTAGCAGTTCTCTAATGATACATTTTGTGTCATGCAGACCGTGGGTACTACTCAGTGGAGACCGTTACACTTTTAGTTGCTTTAAAAGTTCGTTATAGAGATAGAATTACTATTCTTAGAGGGAATCATGAAAGTCGGCAAATCACTCAAGTGTAAGACCTCTACTTTCTTCCATATGCTCTTACCGATAGATATCCTTTGAAGTGGCATAGATTATCCTCATCAAAACCTAATGAAAAGCTGCACAATTTACACTATAACCCAAAATTACGGAGGAAATGGGCATCATTTTAAAGATTTTATCTCACTTGAAATGAAATTTTTCCTTGATATCAGATCTGCTCACTGAATGGTTTTAGATGGAAAGTTAAAATTAGCTAAGTTCTTGAGCATCTCCAAAATTTGAAGACTATATTCTTCTTAATTCGATCATTTCCAGGTTTACTAATTCACCTCTTTTGGTTTGCTAGATATGGGTTCTATGATGAATGCTTGAGAAAGTATGGCAATGCCAACGTCTGGAAGTATTTCACGGATCTTTTTGATTATCTACCCTTGACTGCACTAATTGAGAGTCAGGTGTGGATTATAAGTTGCCACACTCCTCCGTTTATGTTTTGTCAATGGAATAACTTTATGTCTGATGTCTTGCAATGCTTCCTTCTAGATATTTTGTTTGCATGGAGGTCTTTCACCATCTCTTGATACACTAGACAATATCCGAGCTTTGGACCGTATACAGGAGGTACCGGGAGTTTTTATTGTCACTTGCGTCTTTATTATCTCTCTGGTACATGTATAGTATATTCTGTTTTTAGTATTTTGTCCTTGCTTGTATGAGGCGATGGGGCAATTTCGGATTGGTGTTGATATTTACTCCGGAGCTATACTGCTATTTCTGTTCTAAGCTAAGAGAATACCTCCTTGACATCTCTATGGTTCTGTTTGTTGTGAGTAATTTTCCAAAGCCTGTTCTTGATCTACATGCTTGTTGATTGGGTTGCAGGTTCCACATGAAGGACCGATGTGCGATCTCTTATGGTCTGATCCGGATGATCGCTGTGGTTGGGGCATATCGCCTCGTGGCGCTGGATACACTTTTGGTCAAGATATCGCGGCTCAATTCAACCACACCAATGGTCTCTCCCTAATTTCAAGAGCTCACCAGCTTGTCATGGAGGGCTTCAATTGGTGCCAGGTATGCTAAGAATCTGAATCACACAATCACATCAACCTTAATTTCTAACAACAGTTTCATCACTCGTTTATCCCTTTCATGTATTTGTAGGACAAGAACGTAGTAACAGTCTTTAGCGCTCCAAACTATTTTTATCGTTGTGGAAATATGGCTGCCATACTCGAAATTGGGGAGAACAAGGATCAGAATTTCCTCCAGTTCGACCCAGCTCCTCGGCAGATTGAACCCGATACGACGCGCAAAACTCCAGATTATTTTTTGTGAACCCGAGACCTCTTTTCAGCCATTTGTAACATTCTTTTGCTGTTATGTCACTGTTGATGCGCATTAAGATATTAGTAATTGTTTGTTGGAGAGTGATTTTTTTCATCATTCTTCGATTGGGAGGTCACTCAAGTACTCCAGAGTAGGAATGGTGGCAGGGGTTTTTTGGGCTGTCTATTCCTTTCTTTTCCATTCAGAAAATAGAAGCAACAAAATGACACGATAATATTGTGTGTTTGTAATTTAAAAGGATGGAGGAAGTAGTTTCCCATTTTATTCTGGCAACTAATCATAATTTCATTCAACTGAATCGTGCCTTTGGGCTTGCCTTCTTTGGGTTGTCCTAGAATTGATAGCACTTGCTATATTTTTTGTTCAATTTATTTATTTCTTATACAATCATTGATTATAACAAGGGATGACATGATCTTTTTGTATCAGTTATGTGTATGTTTGTAGAATTGTGTTGAACTTTTGTTTTTATAAATGTATTAAGTTAAAATTAGAGACCTCAAAAAAATATTATTGGTTGTCTCATAGGTCAATCCATTAAAAACTCGGGTACAAGTCAGATTGGGATCCTAGTATAGGCAATTTTTGTTATGGACTTTTCATTCTCACTGATTGGGATCCTCAAGACCAGCCTTGTCCTTAAAGTTGAATGTAGTGAAGAGGTCCGTATTTCGTATTTGTAAATTTGCGGAATTATTTAAAAAAAATTTTCTTTAAATAAATAACATGCATCATTCATAAAATATACTGATAAAAAGATTTAATGTTTAAAATAACAGCGGAAGTAATTATTGTTTTCAAAACCACAACTTAAAAATAAATCATCAAAGTAAAAACTGAGTTTGAACATAAATAGTAAATGATAAAAAATGAGGTCCTCGGGTTTCTACTACTGCTGATCCAAGCTAGCTCACTAGTTCACGCCCTCGGTCTCGTCCTCATCAGTACCTACAACAATCAAGTCTAGTGAGTCTAAAGACTCATCATGCATATATCGTGAATAGCAAGTAAATATATCATAAAATCGCATGCAACGTAAAAATATCGTATCGTAAAGCGTAATGTAACAATCGTGTCGTGAATAATTATAAATACGTGCATATCTGAAAAATCGTACGTAAAAGAGTCNAAAGCTCGTATTTTAGTTGAAAAACCAACACCGATAAAATTTACGTCACGGCGTATAAAATCACCTCAAAACCCTTTATTTTCAAAAATACTAAAAAGCATCGGCCATATTTTAAATAATTAAAAATAATTATTTAATAAAAACATTTTACATTTTCAGCCTTCGGTCCCCGTTCCTCGATCGCAACTCGAATAACCTTTTTAAAATACATTTTAATGCAACAATGAAGAAAAATATATTTTAAACATGTCAAAATGCACAACATAATTAATTCATACAATTAAAACAATTAATTAAAATACAAAGGAATTTAATAATTCAAATGCATGTGGTTCGCGTGGACCTTTAATTTTCGGGGCGTTACNGACGTAAATTTTATCGGTGTTGGTTTTTCAACTAAAATACGAGCTTTTTGGCAACCCGGCTAATAAATTCACAAATTTAATTAAACAAAAACATTGCTAATATTTTATTTAAATCCTAATTAGACTAATGGGCTTAATTTAGAGGCTTAATAGGCCTAAGCCTAATTAGTAATTCAATTAGCTATTTAAAGTTTTTTTAATCACAAAACCCTTCACTTTGCAATCAAACCTCACGGCCTCTCACTTTTTATATTCTGAAATTCTCTCCAACTCTAAGGAAAGCTTCAAAATTTGTCAAGAAAATTCAAGCCAAAGGTCCTCTCCGTTCTTCGTCGACAACAGTTATTAGTGCGTAAATTATGCAAAGGCACGCCATACATCTCATTTTTCTCATCCATCATATCATATTAATGTTTGAATTATTACATGCATGAAGAACATGAAAGATTTTTCAGAATTTTCGTAATCTCATGCTTATGGGTTCTAAAGTGGTGTTCTTAATCTCCAAAATCATGTTTATTGTGTGTTTAAGGGGCTGCCATGATTAGGACATGTTTAGGCAACGTTTTTCATGAATTTCATAGTCCTAAGAACACACATACACGCTGCAAGCACGAACCGATTACGTTGGAACCGAATTCGAATGTTTGAATCTTAGGTGATCGGGTTTCATGAATTACGATGCATGGCTTGGCTCGGTTGCATCCAGGGCTGGGCTAGAGTCATGAGGGGTTAGGGGTTGAGTCCTATCCAGCCTAGGACTCAAGGGTCACGGTTGGGGAGGAGTCCTAGCAAGCTAGGACTCCACCCAAGATCACCTGAGAGTTGCAATAGGATGAGCGCAGGTTTCAGTAGTTTTTGTAAGAGGGAAAGGCTCGGCTTGAGGGCTTGGGCTGGGTTAGGATAGGTCCTTAGGGTCCTATAAGGGTGCTAGAGGGGTTGGTTCAGGGCCTGGTTGGGTTGGCTAGGTGCAAGCAACAGGAACGAGAGTCCTTGTCAAAGGGGGTTCCTCGGCTGGATTGTGTAGCTGCTGTGGTAGCTTCGGTTTCAGGGGCTGGGGTCTAGTCCTATGGGTTCTAAGGGTCCAGCAAGGTGCCTAGATGGTCTGGTCATGAGTTGATGCAGAGTGGCTCGATGGGGCTCGAGCCAAGCACAGAAAACGTGAGGGAGAAGCTTTTTGGCAGCAAGTTAGGCGTGAGTTGCTGTCAAGGTTCGGGTGATTCGCTGCTGGGTGTTGGAGCTTGGGGTTGGCATGGGCTGGGCATGGTCCAGGGGGGTTAGGCTCATGAGGGGTCGGTGGTTAAGGGTTGGGAGGAGTCCTAGACTAGTTAGGAACTCTTTTGTTCAAAGCCACAATCACACGTACACATGCATGTAATTGGGTTGAGGGGCAGAAGGTGTTTGAGCGGGCCAGGGCCGGGGTTTTTGGGCTGGGCTTGCACAGTAGGGTCCCTAGATGGGTTGGCTAGGTTTTGGCTCGAGGCGGCTCGGGCGTGGCTCGAGTAAATTAGGAGATGGCTCGGTACGTTCGTCGAAGGGTCAAAAATAAAAATTAAAGAAGGAAAAATTGATCCAAGGGTCCACGGGGGTGGCTCATGACTTGGAAGGGTAGAATAAATCTTAAAAATGCTATGTTTAAAATTTGGGATCAAAATAATGAGTTTTGGATTTATTCGGGATTTAATCGCCGCACGAAACGCTAATTAACGAGTTAATTGAAACGCATAATTTTAAGCTTTATAAAATTATGGAAAATGAGGTTTAAGCTTAAATAATTATTAGAAGTCTAATTTTTTAAATTGGGAATTTTATATTAAGGTTTGGTTTAATTCGGTATTAAAACGCAGTAACACGTCTTATTTAAAGATTAATTTAAAAGTCCTCGATTTAAGCTAAATAAAAATATGAGAAAATTAATTTAAGCTTAAATAGTTATTTGGGACATGTTAGAGTCAAGAAATCAAGAAAAAAGTCAAAAACGTAAAATGTCACGTCCAGGAGTAAAACGGTCTTTTTACACCTAGAAATTAGTAAAGGTCATGGCAGTGCCCTAAATGCTGTTTTTATGATTTTATGATTATTTTTAAATATTTATGAAATGTTCATGATTAATTTATGATTTTTAACTGTCTAAAGGATTTTTATGATTAAAGGAAGACATTTAAAATACATGTTGCATGCTTGGTTTCAAAAATGGAAAAGGTAAATATTATTCATGATTTTTCTATGGGATGTGAATGAAAAATGTTGAAGGATGAGAAGTGATTGTGACTGATTCGTTAATGGTGGCGACGTCGTGAGGGTTATGGTCCCAGTGGGAGCCCGACGACCGTGTTTCCATCATTACGAATATGTGGTAACGGAAGAATGGGAATATCGTGAGGGGAAAAAGCCCCAGAGGGAGCCCATTTATGGGAAAAGGCTCCAGAGGGAGCCCCGACGATCGTATTTCTATTCGATTATGATAGGCCAGGGCTCAGTTGACCGTTGAGAGTGTTGCTGATGTCCCCCGCCGCCCAGTACTGTGGTTACATGTAGATGGATCCATCGACCCTCATGATCATGATCAGGAAAGTCACAATTAACGATCTGAATTCAACAAAGGAAAAGGAAAAATGTTTATGATCATGAAAAAGTTTTATGTCATGTCATGTTGAAGAAAAAGAAAAAGTTAAGGTTTATGTTATGCATATCATGAAAACGTTTTAATTAAAGTTTATGCATCAAGAAAATGTTTAAGAAAATGTTCATGTTTAAAGTTTATGCATCTTCATGAAAACGATATTTTAAGTACAAGTATTTTTCACTGTTGCATGTAGTTTTATATGTATTATTTGTTATAAAGATGATGGTGTGTTGAGTCTTTAGACTCACTAGGTGTGATGGATGCAGGTTATCATGATAATGCTAATGGAGGTCTTGATGGTTGATCCCACTGGACTGAAGGTGCACATGACCCGAGGACCGACGCTAGTTTCCGCATATATGTTATGATTTATGTTAAAAGATTTTATGACTTTTATCATGATTATGAGTGGTTTTTGAGAGGTTATAGTATGAGCTATACTTTTCAAATGTTATTTTTAGATTTAGAAAAATGTTAGTTGGTTGTTTTTTTTTAAATGATGTCAAAAATATTTTATGAAATTTTTTGGTTCGGCCGAATGCTATGTGAGGTTTTAAAAAAAAAAATTCTAGTACTCTTAAGCGATAAAAAGGGCAGACGTTTCATTTTTTAACTAAAATACGAGCTTTTAGGCAACCCGGCTAATAAAATCACCTCAAAACCCTTTATTTTCAAAAATACTAAAAAGCATCGACCATATTTTAAATAATTAAAAATAATTATTTAATAAAAACATTTTACATTTTCAGCCTTCGGTCCCCGTTCCTCGATCGCAACTCGAATAACCTTTTTAAAATATATTTTAATGCAACAATGAAGAAAATATATTTTAAACATGTCAAAATGCACAACATAATTAATTCATACAATTAAAACAATTAATTAAAATACAAAGGAATTTAATAATTCAAATGCATGTGGTTCGCGTGGACCTTTAAATTTTCGGGGCGTTACAATAATACTATACTCACACCCACACACACTTTTTCACACACTAGAAATCGGCAAAACACACACACACTATCACAATTCAGATTTTTTTTATTTTTGAGAGGAGAAAACTAGGGTTCTGATAAACATAAAAAGTGTACATTAATAAAATGTTTTATAATATAAATATATAGTTTTTGTTTTATTAAATGTTTAAATATTATATGTTTTATAATAAATTGTATAAAATATAAGTTGTTGTGTAATTACAAGTTTTTACTATTTTTTACAGGTTCGATAAAACAAGAATAAACTTGGCGTTGCAAATGGGATTAAGATGATTATTGGACCTGTAGAAAGTTGATTATAATATCTACAATATTGTTGACAAGCATGAGATAAAAATCCTTTCACAATCGGGATCAAATTAAGCAACAAATAAAGTTACCAAAGGAGTTGCAGTTTTACCATGCTCTAGTATTTTGACCATATATCTCAAATTACTTGGTCAAATGGTTTGAAAAAAATACCACAACTAGACAACTCAATTATCCACATGTTTTTTTTATGTGAAGAAGCAAATTCGGAGAAGAAGATTTTCAAAAGTGATGTGTAATATAATATAATATCTTGGAACACCAATGAAGACTTATGTGTAAAAAAATAATATTTTATTTGTGGTTGTCTCCCCAAATTTGGCTATAAATAGGTGTGCATTGTAATGTATTGAGATACCCTTTATTCTATGAACAAACCTTTGAGTTCATAATATTTCTCTCTATATTTTTCCTTTATTTCTTCATTTAAATACAATTAGCATGTTAATTTCATATTCAAAGTTTTACACTTTGAATAATGAATAGCTAACTTCCTAAAGTTGAGATGATAAGGTGAAACTCTTGGCATGATAATAAGGTTATTAAAAGGTAAGAATCTATGTTTTATATTATTTAATCATTATTTATTGTTTATGTTATATTTATTTCTTTAAGCATTTTTATACCCTACTTATAAGTGGGAGTTTTGATTTATTGTTGCTATATGTTACACTAAATTCTTGGAACCATTTAAATGTTAGTTTGGTATTACCAACCATTTAAAGTGGATGCCTTGATTTATTATATATGAATATATTATAATATTAAATTCTTGGAACCATTTAAATGTTTGTTTGGTTTTACCAACCATTTAAAGTGGGAACCTTGATTTAGTGTTTACAAATATATATAGCACAATAAATACTTGACCACATTTATAAGTTTTGGTATATATTATATACTTATAAGATAATAATTTATAACATAATATAAATATGATTATTTAATATATTGGAACCATTTTATTAAGTGGATTTCAATATTGTTCGTTAATGTTAACTTTATTAAAATACCAAGAGTGGATCCTTTAATCTCAACTACTTAAATTAAAATTTGAACAATTAAAATTTACCCATTAAAGATTCAAACAATTAAAATTAAAAAGAAACAAAAACAAAAAGAAAACAAAAAGACATTGTAGTGGACTTGTAATTACCTTAGCTTCCCTGTGGATACGATATCGGACTCACCGAATTATACTACTTGTGGACAACCTGCTCTTGGGAGTGCAACAATCAAAGTGACAACAAGTTTTTGGCGCCGTTGCCGGGGAAGTATAATTTAATTTCAAGTCTATTTAATTTTGTTTATAGTTTATTTTTCTTTATTTGAATTTTTATTGCTTTTGTGTGTTTTTATTCTTTTGCATTTGCATTTGCATGAGCATTATTTGGTCACGTACACTTAGTGGTCGACTCATTCGAAATAACCCTTTATTTTCACAAAACATGGCGGAAGAACCCATCCAAGAAAATGAAGATGAAATTCAATCTCAACATGATCATGATAGACGAAGAACACTTAGAGATCACATGAATCCTACACGTACTAGTGCACCTTCATGTCTAGTTTTTCCCCCCGATGCATCTCATTTCAATTTTAAGTCTGGTATTATCCAACTTTTACCCAATTTTCATGGCTTAGATTCTGAAAATCCATACATGCATTTACGAGAGTTTGAAGAAGTGTGCAACACATATAATGATCTAAATTGTAGCATGAACACCATTCGACTTAAGCTTTTTCCTTTTTCTTTAAAAGATAAAGCTAAAATTTGGCTACAAAATCTTAGATCGGGATCCATTCGAACTTGGGATGAATTGCAACAACAATTTTTGAAAAAGTTTTTTCCATCTCATAGAACAAATTCTTTCAAAAGGCAAATCATCACTTTCACTCAAAAACAAGGAGAAACTTTTTATCAGTGTTGGGATAGATATAAAAAAATTGCTTAATCTTTGTCCACATCATGGTTTTGAAATTTGGAGAGTTGTTTTTCAATTTTGTGAAGGCTTAACACTTAAAGATAGGCAAATGGTTGAATTTATGTGTAATGGAACATTTGAAGATAAAGATCCAAATGAGGCAATTGAGTATCTCGATTCATTAGCTGAAAATGCTCAAAATTGAGACACTATAGGTACAATCGAACCATCAAACAAGATTCAATCTCCTAAATCTGGTGGAGGTATGTACACTCTCAAAGATGAACATGATCTTCAAGATAGATTTACCTCTTTGGCAAGAAAAGTTGAGGCACTTGAATTGAAAAAGAATGGTCAATTAAAATCTGTTCAAGAAATTGCATGTCACATCTGTGATACAAGTGATCATTCTACAAAAGATTGTCCCACTTTGCCTTCTTTTAAAGAATGTCTCCATGAACAAGCCAATGTCTTAAACAATCTCAAAAGGCCAAATTTTGAACCATTTTCTCAAAGTTACAATCCAGGTTGGCGAAATCATCCAAATTTTAGTTGGAGGAATGATAATGCTGCACAATTTCCACAACCACATTTCCAAAATCAACAAAATTTTGAAAATTGTGCACCTTATGTTCATCCACCTAAAAGGAATTTGGAAGATATATTGAATTCTTTCATTGCAAAGCAAGAGTCTATCAATACTCAAACTGCTCAAACCATGACAGATTTGAAAAATACTCTTGCTAAATTTGCAGCTGCACTTAATGTTCATGAAAAAGGTAAATTTCCTTCACAACATCTGCCTAATCCCAAGTATCATCATTCACAAACTGGAACTTCTGGAACTCAACCGATGGAGCAGGTAAAATCTGTTATTACCCTACGAAGTGGTAAGGTTGTGGAAAAGTCCATTCTTGAACCTTGTGAAGATGATGAAAAATCAACTCCAAACGTAAGGAAGTGGAACCCATAACTTGCGAAGAGGAGATTCAACAAACAGTGTCACCACCATTCCCTCACGCATTGAAAAATACAAAAAAATCAAATTTGAATTCTGATATATAAGATATTTTTAAACAAGTAAAAGTTAATATTCCTTTATTAGATGCAATAAAACAGGTACCATCATATGCCAAATTTTTTAAAGACTTGTGCACTGTGAAGAGAAAATTGAATGTGAAAAAGAAATCATTTTTAGCCGAACAAGTAAGTGCAATCATTCAAAATAATAATGCTTTGAAATACAAAGACCCTGGTTGTCCTACTATTTCTTGTATTATTGGAGAACGAAAGATTAAAAAAGCCTTGCTTAACCTTCGAGCTAGTGTGAATTTACTTCCATATTCAGTTTATCAAGAACTCAATCTAGGCGAGTTAAAACCTACTTCGGTAACACTTTTACTTGCTGATAGATCTGTTAAAATGCCAAGAGTTATGGTAGAAGACGTGTTGGTCCAAGTTGATAACTTTGTATATCCTGTCGATTTCATAGTTTTAGATACACAACCTATCGAAGCTTGTAATGCAATTCCTGTAATTTTAGGTCGTCCATTTTTAGCAACTTCTAATGCTCTTATAAATTGCAGGAATGGAATAATGAAGTTGTCATTTGGTAACATGACCTTGGAGCTTAATGTGTTTAATCTTTGTAAGCAACCACATGACAAAGGAGATGAAAGTGAAGATGAAAATCTTATTGAAACTCTTGTGGAAGAAAACATTCAAGAAGGGAGTACTCGTGATCAATTAGATATTTGTTCAATTGAAACTGTTAAAGAAAATATTGAAATTGATCTTGATGATTTTATCAGGTATCACTCGTTACCAGGATCAGAGAAAGAATTTGATGCAAAATATGAGAACAAAGACGAACCACCCATATTGGAGTTAAAACCCTTGCCAGAAGAATTGAAGTATGCATTTCTTGGAGAAGATGAAACATATCCGGTGGTAATTTCTTCCAAACTAGCAAGTGATGAAGAAGGTAAATTAGTTGATATGCTTAAAAGACATAAAAATGCAATTGGTTGGACACTAAAAGATCTCAAGGGCATTAATCCACTAATTTGCACTCACAAAATTCACTTAGAAGAAAATGCAAAAACATCTCAACAACCACAAAGGAGATTAAATCCACACATGAAAGATGTTGTGAAAACTGAAGTTCTCAAACTACTTGATGTTGGGATTATCTACCCTATTTCTGATAGTAAGTGGGTAAGCCCAACACAAGTAGTTCCGAAAAAATCTGGCATCACAGTGATAAAAAATGAAAAAGGTGAATTGTTAACAAGTCGAGTCCCATCTAGTTGGCGGATGTGTATTGATTATAGAAAATTAAATGACGCCACTAGAAAAGATCATTTTCCATTACCATTTTTGGATCAAATTTTAGAAAGAGTAGCAGGTCATCCATACTACTGTTTTCTTGATGGATATTCAGGTTATTATCAAATTCCCATTGCACTCGAAGATCAAGATAAAACTACATTCACATGTCCTTTTGGAACATTTGCATTTAGAAGGATGCCATTTGGATTATGCAATGCCCCAGCAACATTTCAAAGATGTATGCTAAGCATTTTTTGCGACATGGTTGAAAATTGTTTGGAAATTTTCATGGATGATTTAACTGTCTTTGGGAATACATTTGATAATTGTCTTGAAAATTTGGAAAAAGTTTTAAAAAGATGCGAGGAAAAAGGTCTTATTTTAAATTGGGAAAAATGTCATTACATGATTACTTCTGGAATTGTTTTGGGACATGTCGTGTCATCTCATGGAATTGAAGTTGATAAAGCAAAAGTTGATGTCATTGCCAATTTACCCCCTCCAAAAACCATTAAAGAAATTCGCTCATTTTTGGGACATGCTGGATTTTATAGGAGGTTTATAAAGGACTTTAGTTTAATCTCTAAACCCATTTGTAACCTCTTAACAAAAGACAGTGCATTTGAGTGGACTCAAGAATGTCAAAATGCTTTTGATAAAATCATTCGACATTTAACATCAGCTCCTATCATGCAACCTCCTGATTGGTCTTTACCATTTGAAATCATGTGCGATGCGAGTGATTATGCAGTCGGTGCAGTATTGGGTCAAAGAAGAAACGGTAAGCCTTATGTGATATATTATGCAAGTAGAACTTTAAACAATGCTCAAATGAATTACTCCACAACTGAAAAAGAACTACTTGCTGTAATATTTGCATTAGATAAATTTCGTTCTTATTTGATTGGATCAACAACTATCGTGTTTACTGATCATTCTGCTATTAGATATTTGTTGACCAAACAGGATGCAAAGCCACGACTGATACGATGGATTTTGTTGCTCCAAGAATTTGACATTGTGATCAAAGATAAAAAAGGAACCGAGAATGTCGTAGCCGATCATTTATCGAGACTAGTAACAGGATCATCTTGTGAAATGACACCAATTAACGATAATTTTCCTGATGAACATCTATTTTCAGTTACTACTACACCTTGGTTTGCTAACATAGTAAATTTTCTTGTGACAGGAAAAATGCCACCGCAATGGAGTTCTCAAGATAAAAGAAAATTTTTGAATGAGGTAAAAAACTTTTATTGGGATGATCCGTATCTGTTCAAGTATTGTCCGGATCAAATTTTTCGACGTTGCATACCCGACAATGAGGTAAGTAGTGTCATTAAATTTTGTCATTCAGAAGCATGCGGAGGACATTTTTCTTCAAAGAAAACAGCTGCAAAAATCTTGCAGTGTGGATTTTATTGGCCCACTTTGTTTAAAGACACCCACGAAATCTGCAAGATCTGTGAAAATTGTCAAAAATTGGGTGCGATTTCAAAAAGAAACATGATGCCTTTGAATCCTATTATTGAAATTGAAATCTTTGATTGTTGGGGAATAGATTTTATGGGACCTTTTCCACCGTCGTTTGGATACTTGTATATTTTAGTTGCAGTTGATTATGTTTCCAAATGGATAGAGGCAATTCCATGTCGAACAAATGATCATAAAATCGTCATCAAATTTTTAAAAGAAAATATTTTTAGTAGATTTGGAATTCCTCGAGCCATGATAAGTGATGGGGGAACTCACTTTGTTAATAAACCATTTGCTTCATTAATGAAAAAATATGGTATTACTCACAAAGTAACTACTCCTTATCATCCTCAAACAAATGGACAAGTTGAATTAGCTAATAGGGAGATAAAGCAAATTTTGGAAAAAACTGTTAACTCAAATAGAAAAGATTGGTCTCTGCGACTTAATGATGCACTTTGGGCATATCGAACAGCTTTTAAAACATCATTGAATATGTCTCCCTATAGGTTGGTTTACGGAAAACATTGTCATTTGCCTGTGGAATTGGAACATAAAGCTTATTGGGCGATCAAAACTTTAAATTCAAGCATGGATGATGCCAACAAATTGCGTAAATTGCAACTTAATGAACTTGATGAACTCAGAAATGACGCGTATGAGAATTCAAGGATTTATAAAGCAAAAATCAAATCATTTCATGATAAAACAATTCTTAGAAAATCTTTTGAGATTGGTAAAAAAGTTTTGCTTTATAATTCTCGACTTCACATATTCCCAGGAAAATTACGATCAAGATGGACAGGCCCATATGTTGTAAAGCATGTGTATACTTATGGAGCTGTGGATATTGAAAATCCTAAAAATGGTGATGTTTTTAAAGTAAATGGACAAAGGCTTAAACCATTTTTAGAAAATGAAATTTTTCAAGAAGAGTTTATTTCCCTTTCCGATCCTTGATTTTTTTTGTGTTGCATTTAATTTTGTTTGTTTTTATTTCAGGTTTCCTTAATCTTTTTATTTTCCCGGTTAAATGGCGGATAACGGTACTCCGTGACTCTCATAGTCGGTTTAATCAGTTTCCCATAATTGCTGATACAAAAATAAAAAAAAACATTTCTTTTCTTTTCAAAATGGATGAAATTCTCTCAAAAATTTGTAAATATTTTCCCTCTGTTTCTGAAAATGTTCTAAGAAAAATTTATGCAGGAAGGTGTGAAAGATTGAGATTGCTAATGCAAAAAGGAATTCCAGAAGATATTCGTCTTGTAATAGAAGCTAAGGTCCGATTAGGAGGAGAAGTTCCACAATCATTGCTCATTCGGTATTTGCCTGGATTAGGAAAAAGCACTTATGCGAAAAAACGAAGGGCCAAAAGTTTAGGGGTTTGTCATAAGTGTGCAAGATGGACTTGTGACAAACGATGCAGATCTTTGGGATGTGTTTCCAATAACAGAGAAGATAAAATTGGTTTCATTAAGAATGGGCTGAGTAAGGAGTCTTTAGATAACATCTTATTGACTCTTGAGACGCATTCTAGTGGACATGTGCATATTGAACTTCTCCGTTTATGGAAACAATTCCAAGATGAGCGTCATAGTCTTGGGAATCCGACTAAAAAAGACCCTGTTTGCCAATTTATAAGAAAATTGGATGGGAAGCATATCCTCGACTCATAGAAGGCGTTGAAGCCGTTTCTGGACGTAAAACCAGAGGAAAATTGTGAGCCACAATCACACTACTGTTTACATGCATGTGTGTCATTATTGTTTTTACTGTTTATTCTGTTTACAACTGTGACCCATAGTTTTGTCCTGATAACATATTACCCCTATAAAATCTCTCATCTTTCTCTCTATTTTCGCAGAAAAAAAAAGAAGAAAGTAAAAAAAAATGGCTAGAACCTCTGCACAATCATTGAAAAATATTTGTGTATTTTGTGGGTCGAGTCCTGGAAAAAATGAAGTGTTTGTAGAAGCAGCGAATAATCTTGGAAAGATATTGGCTGAGAGAAAAATTCACTTGGTATATGGGGGAGGTAATATTGGGTTAATGGGATCTGTTTCAACATCTGCTCATCTTGGAGGTAGTCAGGTTTTGGGTATTATTCCTACAGCTTTAGCTGAAGGAAATATTACAGGTGTTACGATTGGTGAGGAATTAAAAGTTTCTTCTATGTATGAAAGAATCACAAAAATGATTGAAAATTCTGATGCTTTTATCGCACTACCAGGTGGTTTTGGTACATTAGAAGAAATTTTTCACAATGTTTCTTGGGCACAACTTAATATCCATAATAAACCTGTGGGCTTGTTGAATATCAATAATTATTATGACAGTTTGTTGACATTTCTTGATAAAGCTGTGGAACAGAATTTCATTTCAGAAAATTCACGAAGAATGATCATCTCTGCTTCGACTGCCGACCAATTAATTGATAATTTGGAAGCTTTTGTTCATAAGCCTGATCCGATGATAACAAAGATCAATTGGTCGCAATCAAGCAATAAGAAAAGGAAGTTGGATCATTGATTCAAAATTCGTGGATTGGTTTGCGTTTGTTTCAGTTTGTTATCTTCAATAAAATTCCAGGTGATATCTCTTTCATTATGTACTCTTTATTAATAGTTATTTTGACATTAGGGACAATGTCATATTCTGATTGGGGGAAGAACAAACTTATCAAAAAAAATAAAAATAAAAATAAAAATAAAAAAATATATATATATTATTTTAAAATAAAATCATGTTTATTGTTTGTATCTTAGTAATTTTTGCAAAAATGTCATACATTACATGTTTGAAAGATTTAAATTAGAACATGCATTAATCTATTTAATAATGTTTAAATTTTGTTTGAAAAAAAAAGTCAATTTTAATATTCTGATCAATATAAAAATATGATTTATGAAATCTTTTTGAGTGATTAACCATTGTGATAAAACCAGGTATTAAAGTATATGCCCAAGATATACCTTATAAAAGTGTCTAAAATTTTAAACTCACACATATTTTGTGAGTGAGTGGAGAGGACTGAGAAAACAGCTTTCGAGCCTTTATTGATCATGAGAGAGACTATATATTGTTTAGATCTTGAGTTCTTATTTTGAAAAAAAAAATGATATTTCCTGAAAAAAAAAAAGGAGAAAAATACAAAAAGAAAGATATTAAAGATCTATGTAATTTTTAAGTTATATGCTACGACCCATATATCTCTCATGAAAATAAAAATAAAAAAAAAGAAAGAAAGAGAGAAATTTATTGTACAAATTAAATAAATATGTAATCAAGAAGCATAAACTTAGTCTGATTTAATGATGTTATGAAAAAAAAAATCAGGAAAAAAATATATAATAAGAACAACTAGATTTTGAATCAATGGATTTTCTATCTTTTGATTAGTTTGGCTCGTTTGTCTGTCTGCTTTCTGTAAATCATTTTTCTGAGCATTTATCTGTATTCCAACTCCATGAGAGAAATCGTTGTCATAAATTGAAACATTTATTAACCTGTGAGGATATGGAGTTGAGACTCTTACTAGGAATTTCTGAAGGCCGTGTACATTTAACTACGAGAAATAAGCTTTGAGTTTATCATCTCATATTATTTCATAAATTATAATTATGATGATCTTGATATAACTTTGACAGTTTTCAAATTTAATTTAAACACTTAGATAGTTTTGATTACATTTCTATTTAAATTAATCAATATGTTTTGCATTGCTATTAACGCTTAAATTGCTAGGGACTAGCAATAAGCTGGTTGGGACGTGTGATAAACATAAAAATTGTACATTAATTAAATGTTTTATAATATAAATATATAGTTTTTGTTTTATTAAATGTTTAAATATTATATGTTTTATAATAAATTGTATAAAATATAAGTTGTTATGTAATTACAAGTTTTTACTATTTTTTACAGGTTCGATAAAACAAGAATAAACTTGGCGTTGCAAATGAGATTAAGATGATTATTGGACCTGTAGAAAGTTGATTATAATATCTACAATATTGTTGACAAGCATGAGATAAAAATCCTTTCACAATCGGGATCAAATTAAGCAACAAATAAAGTTACCAAAGGAGAGGCAGTTTTACCATGCTCTAGTATTTTGACCATATCTCTCAAATTACTTGGTCAAATGGTTTGAAAAAAATACCACAACTAGACAACTCAATTATTCACATGTTTTTTTTTTTTTTAATAAGCAAATTCGGAGAAGAAGATTTTCAAATGTGATGTGTAATATAATATAATATCTTGCAACACCAATGAAGACTTATGTGTAAAAAAATAATATTTTATTTGTGGTTGTCTCCCCAAATTTGGTTATAAATAGGTGTGCATTGTAATGTATTGAGATACTCTTTATTCTATGAACAAACCTTTGAGTTCATAATATTTCTCTCTATATTTTTCCTTTATTTCTTCATTTAAATACAATTAGCATGTTAATTTCATATTCAAAGTTTTACACTTTGAATAATGAATAGCTAACTTCCTAAAGTTGAGATGATAAGGTGAATCTCTTGGCATGATAATAAGGTTATTAAAAGGTAAGAATCTATGTTTTATATTATTTAATCATTATTTATTGTTTATGTTATATTTATTTCTTTAAGCATTTTTATACCCTACTTATAAGTGGGAGTTTTGATTTATTGTTGCTATATGTTACACTAAACTCTTGGAACCATTTAAATGTTAGTTTGGTTTTACCAACCATTTAAAGTGGGAACCTTGATTTAGTGTTTACAAATATATATAGCACAATAAATACTTGACCACATTTATAAGTTTTGGTATATATTATATACTTATAAGATAATAACTTACAACATACTATAAATATGATTATTTAATATATTGGAACCATTTTATTAAGTGGATTTCAATATTGTTCGTTAATGTTATCTTTATTAAAATACCAAAAGTGGATCATTTAATCTCAACTACTTAAATTAAAATTTGAACAATTAAAATTTACCCATTAAAGATTCAAACAATTAAAATTAAAAAGAAACAAAAACAAAAACAAAACAAAAAGACATTGTAGTGGACTTGTAATTACCTTAGCTTTCCTGTGGATACGATATCGGACTCACCGAATTATACTACTTGTGGACAACCTGCTCTTGGGAGTGCAACAATCAAAGTGACAACAGGTTCCTAGCAAGAACAGGAGCCGCCCCTTCCTCTGATTATTTCCAGCGAGATTTCGTCATTTTTCGTTGCAAGAAAATAGTGCCACGTTCGTCTCGAATCATCTCTCGCATCCTTCCCGCGTCGGTATCGTCGTTTCGATACTTTTAATTACCAAAGGCACGTATATTCTTTCGTTTATGCATCAATCTCGTCATATTATGCGTTGTGTTATTTATTATGCATGTATGATGTGTAAAGTTTGAGCAGAAATAGTTTAGATCGCATTTTGAACGTTTTTTGGATAAGAATTGACTGAGATATGATCATTTTCGTGGAACTGCTCAAACTACGTTTTTTTTGAAAATTACGTTATTGATGTGTACTTGAAGTTTTATTGTTGCAGGCTTCGTTAGGAATCGACGGGTGATCGCTGCTGCATTTAGGTACGCTTAGTATGATGTTGGGTTGGTATTTGGTATGTCGGTTAGTGTCGATAGGCACTTGTATTCATTAGAAACCGTAGGAACCGATTCGGCGTAAACTTTCGTGTTTTTGAGTTGTGTTGTATCGTAGGTTGGATGTCGTTGTTTCGGGGTGTTCGTACCGGTGGTGCCAATGTAGTAGCATCCTAGGATGGGTCTCGAGGTGTCGGTTCATAGTCCGTACAATCGAGTTTAGAATGTTAAGCGGCACATGTATTGAATTTTCGTGGGTTTTCTTTTACCGAGGGTACACGGACCCTGGCACGGGGTCCGTGCCCTTGTTTCTTTCGAGTTGTCAAAATTTCGAGCCTACACGGACCCCTAGACAGACACTAGCACGAGGTCCGTGTCCTCACTCCTTTTCGAGCATTTCTTTTGCGAGCATACACGGACCCATACACGGACCCAGGCACGGGGTCCGTGTACTTCATGTTTTGGGAAAATTTTATTGGTTGCTTTGGGGTGTTATGTCATGGTTTAGTACGATGATTGAATGAGGTCGATTCCGCGTGATTTAGAATGTCGTAAGAAATTTATGTACTTTGGTGGTGAGCACGATTACCTACGTTTAAGCTATGCAAGATAAGTATTTAAATTCATGTTAGTATGTTGCAGCAGCGGTCCCAAGTGAGATCCCACGAATCCCTCAACGCCAAGTAAGTATGATGTCGTGCAAAAGAAAACATTTTAAAGTTTTTGAGGTATGCTAATTGTCTGATGACCAAATTATGTATGGGTTTGGAAGTCGATGAACGTGGCCGAGGACCTCTCCACCCCGTTAAAGAATGAACGGGTTTAGATCAATATTGGAAAGCGGTAAAGCATGCCCAGGGACCAATCCACCCGTTAAATCATGAACGGGGATCTCATGTATGTGGCAGTGGATTTTCCCTGTCAGCCCAGTACTGTGGTTTAGTCTGATCAGGCGCATTTATGTATGGGTCACTTGCTTTGAAACATGCCTCTATGCAAAATGATGAAGTTATGTATGTACAAGTATGCAAGCATGTTTATGAAAAGTTTTCACGTTATGGCACGTCTATGTTATGTATGTATGTTCAAGTTTAATTGAAATGTTAAAGTTTAAAGTATGTACGCTCTATTTTAAAGTTGCATGTGATTTTATTACGTATTACTTATTACTTATAGTTTATATATGTTGAGTCTTTAGACTCATTAGACTTGATCGGTGCAGGTGAGGATGAGATGGCTTAGACTGAGCGGGAGGCTAAACCCGAGGACCGCCATGTTTTAAGTTTTTATGAATGTTCAAAAATACTCTGATTTATGTTACTAGTTATGAGATTTAAGCAAATACTTTTGGCAGACTTTATTTTGAGATCTTTTGTGCAACTAACTTGGGATTAACAGTTACTTTATCAAAATTTTGAAGGTTCATTTCTTATTTATGAAAATTTTTATTTTTCCGTAAATTTTAAAGCATTTAAAAGTACGGTATGTTACAACATATGAACGACCTCTTGACCCGAGCTGAGGGGCAGTATCAAGCTAACAAGAGAGGTCAGGGACCTTTGTGGGCAAATCAGAGGGCACTGCACAGGGAAAGCCGACCTAATCAGGGGGGTCCAGCTGATCCTCCACAGCAGCAAGATAATCAAGGGCCTCAAGTCGAACAAGTAGCCAACGACCCGACCCGAGGTATAATACATATGATATCTTGATGGGCAACTGACGGAGATTCAGGCAGAGCAAGGAAAGCTCATGTGAGGAGATTGGAATATTTTTGAAGAAGATCTTGTTTCTAATTTCGATCCAACTATCAGCTTTAGACCGGAGGACTTGAAAGATTGTTAGTAACCGTGACTATCGCCAATTACGATGTGGCGAGAATCTTTGTCGACACGAGAAGTTGAGTTAATATTCTCTTCAAGAACACCCTTGATCAAATGAAGGTGGAAGGCTTCAGGTTTGATCCCATCTCTATAGCCTTATTCAGATTCACGGGACATACTGTACAACCATTAGGATAGATAATTCTCCCATTATCTTTGGGTTCGGGACCACTCTTACAAAAATGACATATTTTACTGTGGTGGATGAACCTTCATTGGACAGACCTGCCTTGTATGAGTTCCGAGCTATGAGCTCCACCTATCATCAGAAGTTGAAGTTTCCTGTAGGAAAAAAGGTAGGAGTCGTCTACGGGGATCGGAACTTAGCTCGTCGTTGTTATGTTGATGTGGTGAGAGTGTACGTGAAGAGGTCTCGTAGGGATGGTTGGAGCGGCTTAGCGAAGGATGTTCCCCAAAAAAGAGGTTCATCACGCAAAAGAAGAAGAACTGAAGACATTTGAGATATGCATGAAAAAAACATTAAGGTTGCGGCAACTTGGATCTACAAACTAAAAGTGATCTGATGACCTGTCTAAAGGCAAGCTCGGAAGTCTTTGCTTGGTCAGCACATGAACTCTGAGGGGTCATTCTGAACATCATGCAGCACCAACTCAATGTGCTCCCTGAAGCTCGACATGTCAAACAAAAGAAGAGGCACTCTGACCCTGAAAAGTACAAGATAATAAAGGAGTAGGTGGATGAGCTGCTTATGAAATTATACATTCAAGAGGTCTATTTCCCAACTTGGTTATTGAATGTTTTCCTAGTTCTCAAGAGCTCCACCAGATGGAGAATGTGAGTTGATTTCATGGATCTCAATAAAGCATGCCCAAAAGATTATTATCCTTCTCCAATGATTGATCAGCTGGTCGACACAACTGCATGCCATCAATACTTATCTCTGATGGACGCCTATCAGGGATATCATCAGATCCCACTAGCGGAAGAAGATCAAGATAAAGTAAGCTTTATCACCTCAGAAGGGATGTTTTGTTATGTAGTAATGTCGTGCGGACTAAAAAATGCGGGAGCTATGTATCAAAGACTCATGGACAAGGTTTTCTCAGCTCAAGTCGTTCGGAATGTGGAGGTCTACCTTGATGATCTTTTGGTGAAGTCCAAGAGATCGACTGACGTCATAGCAGAGCTCCTGGAAACCTTTGCCACTTTGAGGTTCTATGGTTTAATGTTGAATCGCCAGAAATGTGTTTTTGGGGTCAAGAGCGGAATGATAGACATATCGCCTTAGTTAACCTGGCTTATAAGGATTTTCACCCGACCTTTTCTCGGGAACTCTGATTACGTCAGGGCTCACCTTGCCTTGGTTACGCCAGGCTTTAAGAGTTTTCACCTGTTCTAAGCTCAAGAGCTCTTATTACTTCAGGCCTCACCTTGCCTTAGTTACGCTAGGATTAAAGGGTTTTCACTCTACCTCAGCTCAGGAGCTCTGAGTACGTCAAGGGTGACCTTTCGTCGGTTGCGCCAGGCTTTAAAGGTTTTTACCATACCCAGGCTCTGGAGCTCTGATTTGCTCGATGAATTATCAAGTACTTGACCGAACTCCTAGATCCCGGCTGAACTTTTTCATGATGACCTTTATTTGGTTATTTGTTCAAGTTCTTGGTCGAGCTCCCAGAGCTTGCCCGACTTCTCTCAGTATGACCTTTATTTGGTTATTTATTCAAGTTCTTGGCCAACCTCCCAGATCCCGATCGACCTCTCTAAGGATGACATATATTTAGTTATTTATTCTAGCGTTTGGCCGAGTTTCCAGAGCTCGGACGACCTCTCTCAGGATGACCGTTATTATTCGACTGCTTGCCGAGCTCCCAGAGCCTAGAAGACCTCTCTTAGGATGACTTCTATTTGGCTATTATAGATTAGGTTCATGGCCAAGCTCCTAAAGTTCGACCGACCGTTTCCAAGACGGTCTGCATTTGGTTATTTATTAAGTGTTCGGCCAAGCCCCTAGAGCCCAACCAATCTCATTCGAAAGCCAAGTAACAACGAGAAACATAGGGTAAAATTATGTTCTTCAGGAGCTCAATTCACAAATAAATAAAAAAACAAAATCTGTATACAAATTTTTGCATGTATCATTGGGTAATCCTCTAAGATCTTTTTTTCGTTAAGGAAATCTACTGAGATCCCATCAGGAGGATAGCTCGCAACCTTGAACTGAGCCATGCAACCTTTTAAATCCACGTCAAGGATGCTGAGAGCATTGTTCCCCATTATCACCTTGAAATCCTCTGATTTCATGAAGGCCTCCTTGATGGCCTCACCTCCTTTGACCAGTTTGGCTTGGGTCGACTCAATGTCCTGCTAAACCAGAGCCAGCTCCTTCCTAACAGCTCGGGTCTCCTCGTTGGAAGCTTCTAGGTGAACCTTAGCCAGTCGTAGCTTATTTTTAAGCTTCAGGAGCTCAGCTTCAAAACTCTGGTGTATATCAGTTTCCCGCCTCTTTGCGTTGGCCGACTCTTTATCCAAAGCTGAGGTGAGGTCAGCTGGTTTTGTTTCAGTTCAGCCGAGGTGGCCTCAAAGGCCTTAGAATCCATAAAAAAATGCTTTCGGAAGTTACTGACCTGGATGGTGACCTCGGCGTTCAGAATGGAGTCCTAAAAAAATGGGGGAGTTAGAAATAATCTTTAGAAAATCTATAAGAAGGGTAGCTGAGAAACATTACCTCGGTGTTGATGCTATTGGACTTCATTGTTATCTCAGACCAGCTCAGACCATAAATAAAGTCTGCATTGGCCAAAGAGGTGACATCCCTAAGCACGGATCTTGTCAGAGGGGTAGGACCGAGCCCCACAATTTGAAGATCATCCCTGTACATATCGTAGAGGTTGGAGTGACAGCGGAGGACCCGCGAATGGTTGCCCAACCTCACTTGTCAGAGCGGAAAGACATCGGTATGGATAGGCTTGGCCTCCCCACTGCTAACGAATGAACCTTGAGTGTGAGAGGTCTCAAGAGCTTATCATTTGATAGACGAGGTATCTTGGGGAACTTCAGTTCCCTCAGCGATGGTCATGATACTGACCTCTTTCCTGCTAACCTCCTCCACCACATCTTTGGACTTATCCTTGTCGGGACGAGCGGAGCTGGCTTTCTATTTCCTCCTGACCTCAACCCTTTTAATGATGGAGTTCAATACTCTGTTAGTTGTGACAAGAGTAGAAGCTCTGCCAGTAGTAAAAAAAAGAAAAAGAAAGAGAAACTAGGGCCGACCTGAACTCCATACTCTCATTAACCTGGGGGAAATTTGGCTGAGCTAAGCCCATAATGACACAAGAGATCCTCAGACATGAGGGTTGGAGTATGGAAGCGCCAACCACAGATGTTCTCAAAGGGCCCGAAAAAAATAGGCTCTTGCAAAAACACAGAGTATGAGAGAGGAGCTCAGGGTGAGCAACTCGCCACCAGGAGCTGATGTCCCACTGGTAAGAGGGCTTGACAAAAAAGAAGTGGTTTTTTCATTATTTTTTTAGCTTGGGCACCCTAAAAAAATGACAGTTAGGACGAGCTGAGAAGTAGATGAGGGCATCTTCAAACCTCATGTGAAGATGAAAATGGGAGAAGGAAAAACAATCGACCTCAAAACTAGGGCCTTAAAAAGAACTACAAAATTACACAAGATATGGACAGCATTGGGCTAAATTGGTCAAAGCTGTCTGATAGAATTTACTTAGTTGCTGAAAAAAGAGAGGGGAGGGGAAATCGGAGTTCGTCCTCAGGCTAATCTTGGTAGAAGGTGTAATATCTCGGAGGGGGAGTGTGAGCTCTCTCCTCAAAGTTAGGAAATGCAAAATTATAATCGGGTTAGGAAATACAAAATTATAATCGGGGGGGTGGTTCCGGACTGCGCTGTCATTACCAGTAGAGAGGCCTGAGCTGACTCTCTAGGTCTGAAGATGCTTATCTGACCTTCTAGGAACGTCAACTCGGAAATCATATTGATCCACCTCACGAAAGACCTCCTCGGAGGTAGAATAGGATGACCTATTGAAACGTCTGCTATTCGTTTTTTTAAAACGTGCTAGATTTTCTTTTTTCCTCCTTAATCTCTATAATTCAAAATATACATATATATACTTTAAAATACCTTGACGTCATTTTGAAAATAAAACAACCATTTAAAAATCCAAAGGAAATAGTTTAAAGCATAAAATCGTCAAACATTTTACCAACATAAAAACATTATTTGAAAAGTATAGCCCATACTATAACCTCTCAAAAATCTCTCATAATATAAATAAAGTCATAAATTATCTTTAACATAACTTAAAATCATAAATCATAACTAGTGTGGAAAACTAGAGTGGGTCCTCGGGTTATGTGCACCTTCAGTCCAGCAAAGTCAACCATCAAGTCATCCATTATCATATTCATAATCACCTGCATCAATCACACCTAGTGAGTCTAAAGACTCAACACACCATAATCTTGATAACAAGTACTACGTATACAGATCACATACAACAGTAAAAATATTTGTACTTAAAAATCGTTTTCATGAAGATGCATAAACTTTAAACATAAACATTTCAATAAACTTTTTCATATCAACATAAACATATTCATATTCATATCCATATCCATGTTTATATTCGTATTCATATTCATATCCGTATCAACATATTCATATTCATATTCATATTTTTTTCGTTGAATTCAGATCAATAATTTTGACTTGTATTCTTAATCGTATTGGGCGATGGATCCATCTAGAAAAAACCACAGTATTGGGCGACGGGGACACCAGCGACACTCTTACCAGTCAACTGGGCATTGGCCAACATATTAACGTATTTGTATTTGTATTCATATTCGTATTCGTATCAATGAAAACACGATCGTCGGGCTCTCACTTTGACCATATCCCGCACGATATTTCCAACATATTTAGTCACAATTACTTCACTTCCTTCAACGTTTCGTATTCTCATCACTTAATAAAATTAAACATGCATATAACGTTTTTCTTTTAAATCAAGCATGCAACATCTCTTTTAAATGTCAATATTAAATCATAAAAATCCATAAATATTTAAAAATCATAATTTATCATACTAAAATCATAAACATCCATAAACATTTTAAAATAAACATTTTAAATGATTAAAAATCCGTAAAAATTTAAAATAAACGTTTTAACATATAAAAATCAAAAAAAGCCGTAAACGTTATAAAAACAACATTTTAACATCATACACATTTAAAATTACATTTTGACATATTAAAAATCCATAAACATTAAAAATAAACATATTAATATCTTAAAAATCTATAAACATTTAAAATTGGCATTTTAACATATAAAAATTCACGAACATCTATAATCATTGAAAATAATCATATTAGCATATAAAACAGCATTCAGGACACTGTCATGACATTTACTAATTTTTAGGTGTAAAATGACCATTTTACCTCTGGACGTAAAATTTCATGTTTTCGATTTTTTTCTTAATTCTGTTGACTCTAATATGTCCCAAATAATTATTTAAGCTTACATTAATTTTTTTCATATTTTATTTGGCTTAAATCAATTACTTTTAAATTAATCTTTAAATATAACATATTACTGCGTTTTAATCTCGAATTAAACAAAACCTTAATATAAAATTTCTAAATTAAAAACTTAGACTTTTGATAATTATTTGAGCTTAAATATAATTTTCCATAATTTTATTAAGCTTAAATGTAGGCTTTCCAATTAATTCTTTAATTAACGTTTCGTTCGACGATTAAATCCCTGATAAATCCAAAACTCGTTATTTTGACCCCAAATTTTAAACATAACATTTTTTTTATTTATTCTACCCTTTTGAGTCATGAACCACCGCCGTGGACCCATGGTTCCAATTTTAGCCTTTTAATTTTTGTTTTTGACACATATTCAAACACACCGAGCCATCTCCCAAATTACTCGAGCCACGCCCGAGCCACCTTGAGTAAAACCCAAGCCAATCCATCTAGGCACCCTCTTGGACCCTTAGAACCCATTGGACCTGCCCCTAAGCTCCAAAACCAAAGCTAAACATAAGCTGCAGAAACAGCCAATAAACCCACATAGACTACCCTTGAGCCATGTTCGTTTTTCCTCGAGCCAAGCTCAAACCATCATGATCCAACCTCAAGCTAGACCACCTATGGATCCTACAAGACCCTTAGCACCCTTAGGAACCAACCCAAACCCCAAAACCGAAGCCCTCCCCCCAACCAGAAACACAACCTGGCCGAGACTCCTTGTTGGCAAGGATTCCTCGAACTCATGCCTAGGACCTAGCCACCAAACCAGATCTCAAACCAGCCGATAGTGCACCCTCCTAGGACCCTAAAGACTCGATCTAGCCTAGCCAAAAGCCCCCAGGCCGAGCCATCTACCCCTGCCCAGCTGCTGAACCCTGCGCAACTTTCCTTGGGGCTTCACGGGTTGGAGTCCTCGCTTGCTAGGACTCCTTCCCAGTCCTGGTGTTCGAGTCCTAGCATGGCTAGGACTCTTCCCTTGACCCCTGACGACCATAGCTTTCCCTGGTGCCAGCCGAGCCAAGTCATGCACCAAATTCCCCCTTAACCAAGCCCTTAGTTCACCATGACAGCAAATTGATTCCAGCATGTATTCCTGATTGTATGCAGTGTTTTGGTTGAGTTTTATGAACCTAAAGCTTTGTGTGAACACCCTTAATTATACTCCTAACACGGCAGCCCTCTTAACCACATAATAACATGAATTTGGAATCAAAAAACACAAGTTTAGAACATGCATGCATATATTTACGAAAATAACAACTTTGTGTGTCATGTTTTCCTTAAAAATATGCTTAGATAATTAATATGGTGTGACAGATGTTTGAAGGGGAGAATATGACGTGTCTTTGCGTATTTAACGCACGTAAAAACGTCGACGATTGCGAATAACGGCGACAAACGACCTTGACATGATTTTTCTTGAAGAACCTTCGAATTCTCCTCTAGTTGCTGAAGGTGTGTGTCGTGTATTTGTGTTTGAGGAGGAGAGTTTTCATGGAATTGGGGAGTGGGGCGTGGGGTTTGAAGAATTGGGGTGGGGTTAACATGATATATATTTAATTAATCCCCAAACAAGGCTTATGCCCATTAATTAATTTAATTAGGCCTATTTGTGCTTAATTAAAATATTAAAAAATATTTTGTTTAATAAAGTTTATGAATTTATTAGCCGAGTAGCCAAAACGTTCGTATTTTTGTTGAAAATCCAACACCGATAAAATTTACGTCCCGGCGTATAAATTCACCTCAAAACCCCTTATTTTCAAAAATAAGAAAAAGCATTACTCATATTTTAAATAATTAAAAGCAATTATTTAATAAAAACATTTTCTATTTTTCAGCCCTCGGTCTCCGTTCCTCGATCGCAACTCGAATTACTTTTAAATATACATTTTAATGTAACCATGCAAGAAAGTATATTTTAAACATGTCAATATGCACAATATAATTAATTCATGCAATTAAAATATTTAATTAAAATACAAGAGAATTTAATAACTTGCGTGCATGTGGTTCGCGTAGACCTTAAATTTTTCGGGACGCACTACAAGGAATTTAATAATCAACAACACACATACGACAACGGCTTTCACTAAAACCGTTAAGTTTTTTAATCACAACAAGCTTCTGTTTCAAGATGCTAGATTGACTTGAAGGGGGGGGAGGGGGGGGCTCATGATACCCCAGGAGATAGACTCGTCTCACTCTCAACAGCTCGACAGAGGTCATGTTGAATACCATTTAGCCTTGGGAGATCATCTTAATGGCTAGATTTCACTGTGAGGCTCCGACCTCCCATACTTCCATAATTTTATCGATAAGCAAGGCATTGCCGACCTCTCGAGCCGACCTTCCAGCGAGGTCTTATCCGACCTCCTAGTACATGTCGTCGCAGCAATTGAGAAAGTCTTGGCCGACCTCCAAAGCCGAGCTCCCATAAAAACTTGGGCATGCATCAAATTATGCAATGTCTACTACTAAAATAATGCTAGAAATTTTTTTTATAACTTATTTTCGAAAGAAAACGACTCAGCACATCCATAAAGGAAAAGTCGTGAACTACTGAATAAAATGATGAATATAAATATCTTTAACCATGGAAAATTCCTAAACTACTGGTTAAACGAATTCAAATATATAGCATGTGAAGCCTTGTCAACCCATCACATATAAAACACGAAAATGTATAAAAATATCAATTTTTTACTCCTGACTCATAAACGTATAATGCGGAAAAGTATGGTCCTCGGTTAGCGTGCACACACCCAGCTCTGCCTACTCAGTCTTCAGTGCCTCCCGTCTCCACATCATCATGCTGACCTGTATCATTCACACCTAGTGAGTCTAAAGATTCAACACACCTGAATCGCTATAACATGTACATATACATAACATGCAACAGTAAAAAATACTATAATTAACATACATTTTATGATCTTAAAAAAAACATGAAGTTAAACATAGCATATCAAAGCATAACGTGTCCATAACATATCTCATCATATCAGTATATATGTATTCATTTTCTTTATTTGAATTCAGATAATTAGTTGTGACTTTCGTATCAGCTCTAATCGATTGATCCTTCTACGATAACAAAGGTACCCCGCGGCGGGGACATTAGCGACAATATTACCCAAGCATACAATGTATTTTTCGTATTTCCACAAAAATTCATGTTCGTGATAGCATATACATTTAAAACATGTCAATTTGTGATCAAGGCGCTGCCTGAACTGCTAACTCGACCCGGGTGTAAAATGACTGTTTTGCCCCTGGAAATCGTAATTGACCATTTTTACCCCTAGACCTCAAAATTTCAACCCGAAGCAAAACAAACTCCTTAAAACGCCTCAAAACATATTTATAATCATTTACTAGACGTAGCCTCGAGCTCATTCCGTAAATTTTATGATTCGTTTTAAAACTTGTACCGGGGTCCCGGTTTTGACCCGAATCAACCCGAAACTTAACCAAACTTTCCCAAATTTTAACCACCACTTATTCACACCCTACCAGCCCCAAATCAACCTAAAACTGCACAATTAATACATTTGTATGACGCTGAAACCTTGGTGGAATTTCCTGTACCTGTGTACCGAAAACCCTAGTTGCACCTGACCCTCAATAACTCGATCCTAGCCCAAACTAGACCAAACCAGCCTCGAATCAACCACTCATAGCCAACCTCTGGACCCTCTTAGACCGACCTAACCACAGCCCTCAGCCTTATGTATGTGCACCCCTCGGTTCCCCATGAATACTCTATCTAGCCACCATTTTTCCCTAAATTGCCTCCTAGCTTTGATCTATGCATTATCACGCTACCAGCCGATCATGGACCACTCCAGGGCCTTGTCATGGACCACACACGTCCCAAGCCAGCCCCTAGAATGAGCCATGCATGGCTACACCACCTCCTTTACCCGACCTAGCTGCTATGTGCTTCCTAGGACCCAAGCGATCGGCCTCTCCCCTTAGACCCGAACTAAAGCCCTCTCAACAGTATCCACCATATACCTCGACATGTTTAGTCCCTTGAAACCTAGGTCCAGTAGTCCTTGCATGAAAGCCATGGAAAACGCGAGTTATATGTAAAATGGTATGCATATTTCATGAGAAACTTTGCAAAAACGAAGTAACGTAATAGAACTAATACTTTCTCATTCATAAACACACAAATCCGCATATAATGATGTGAATGATGAGGAAAATGAGATTTTGGGCGTGTCTTTGCATATATACGCTCGAAACCATAGAGATATTCGTGTAGGACTTGCACCAGAGAGACGGGGAAGGATTTCTTTGCAAAAGCTTGAGATAATTCGAAGGTGGTCGCTGGTGTATTTTTGAAAAAGCTGCTGGAGAATGATGGAAGGGGCGGCTGAACGATGCTGATTAGGTTTAGGGTTTTCTTGTAGTGTTTAAGTCAATATATTTAGTGCTAATGGTCCCTTAATTAAAAATAAAAAGATTAAAAGGATTTTGTCTCCATCAAGCAAAAAAATAATCCCATTAAGCCCAAAAACACTCTTGAAAAATATTTCGTTTATATATGTTTTTGAAAATATTGTCCGAACCCTCAAAAATTCCACCGACTTGCTAAAATTTACGTACCGGTTTAAAATATGACTTGGAGAGTAAAAATACCCCACCAAAGCCGATTTTCAAAAATCTTACTTAATTACACCATATATTAAATAATTAAAAATAATTATTTAATAAAAATATTTTTCTTAATTATCCCCGGTCTCCGTTCTTCGTTCGAGCGCGAAATACTACTAAATGTCCTAATGCATGAAACCTTAATAAACCACGAAATAAAACACATAACCATGCAATAATCATGCATTTAAAGCTTTAAAATAATTAAACACATATTTTAGTAAAACTCTAGATTGCATGCAATCAGGTTACGTAGCTCGAATTTCCTAGACCTTACAAATTAGTTCCCACTCAGACACATCAAAATGTAATCCACAAAAAAAGACTCATAGAGATTTAATCTAATCTTATCTTGGATTATGATAATCCATAATCCAACAATGGAAGGATTTCAACATATTTAGAATCATACAAAGACTAGAGTTTTAGTCGTCAAAGAACTCTACTCACATAGTAATTTTTCTCCTATAAATACTGGATTCGAATGATTGTTTATTAATTCATGTATTCACTCGTTCTAAACACACATAGTACTCTCTCTATTTTCTTATTATCTGACTTGAGCGTCAAAACGGCTCCATCGGAACAACCTTTTGGCCCCCTTATAACATTCATGTTTGTGTTTCCAGATCCGAAGGTCCGACCCGAGCTTCCAAAACCCCATCCGATCTCCTAGCAAGCCTCATGATTTTCATCATCATATAGTATCCCGTTAAATCGAGAAATCACGATGTCGACTTTTTTAGGATCCATAGCCACTCCTAGATGAAATTATATGTCCCAAATATTTAATCCCTATTAAGCTGAAATGACATTTCTTTCTATTTAATAACAACCGGTTCTGCACTAACACACCCATAATGATTTGAAGATGCAGTAGATGATCTGGCCAACTTCTAATATAAATCAAAATGTTATAAAAAAAACTAAGAAAAACTTCCTCAATTATGGTAGAAGTACTTCATTCATTATTGCTTGGGAAGTATATGGTTCATTTTTAAGTCCATAAGCATTGCAAGGAATTTGTGGTGCCCGACATGGGTTCGAAACACAGTTTTTAGGGACATCATAGGGTTGTGCCCTTATTTGATGGAACCCAGATATCAAATACATCTTTGAAAAATAAATTACACCAGGTAATTGGTAATTCCCCATAATTAAATAAGATACATATTTTATTTTTTTACATTACTTACCAATTTATCAATTATAATATGTTAGGTTCATGCGTTTCCCACTAGGCCAAAAGCTATAGCTGTTAGCCAATGCGCAACTTTATTCTTTATACTTGTGGCAGAGCATAGTACACCTACTTGGGTGCTAATGGGTCGGGCTATTAGGTCCATGAGTCCAGGGAGGTGCATATCTATCTATTGATGATGTCTCACATACCTTAGAGATTAGTTTTACCCTTTCCCTACCGTCGGTCCTGTCCCCAGCTAAGATCTGATGTCACTCTTTTGCAACCAACTTAGCCAACCAAATCAAGTGGCGCAACATCAGAAGCTTGATGCATGAGAATTTTCCAGAAGGTCACCCATCCCATTACTACTGTCACTCATGCACGCTTAACCCAACACATGATATTAGCAAATTTCCATAAATAGAAGATTTTATTCTTGAGCATGATGTTTAATATTTTATTAAATTATTTTAAGACTTAATAAATTTCTTTAGTTAGTATTTAATTAAATTGTAAAGTTTTTTTTTTTAAAAAAAAAAGATAAAAACACACACACGCGAACACACACACACAAAAACATGAAAAGCTAGGGTTTGGCCTCCAAGTAGCCTCTTACACTTCTCCACATCTACCTACAATATTTTGGTGAATTTTCACAAGTTTTTGGCAAGGAAAACATCTAGCAATCGTCCTCCGTTCATCCTTTGTGTTCCCTCGCGCCGGTATTCGTTTATGCGAGAGTTTAAATGTAAAGACATGTTCTAAAACTTTCTTGACGCATTAATCTTGTTATTAAATGTTGTTTGATGATATTTAAGAATGAAAAACGTATTTATACATAAAAGATTTGAATCAAAACATGAATTTGCATGCTGAAATTTTTCTGCTCAGGATCCTTCAATTTTTCATGAGTTTTTTTATGCGTAGGCTTCGTGTGGATCGTCCGAGCTGTTGCTGCTATGTATGTGGTTCGCTTGAGACAAAAAAAGCAACACGCGCACGAAGCGCGCACAAGGGCATGTCACGGCCGATTGATCCACGACGTCCACGTGCAACATGAGTTTGTAACGACCATATCAATGGCTTGGTTAGGGTCTAAGATCATGGTCTAGGGCTGGTTCGAGCCGTGGTAATTTTGAAGCCGTATAGAACCCAAACGTGTCGAAAAAGAGCCGAATAGAGCCTAGAGTTGCTTGTCTTGTTTCGGGATGGTTTGGGGCTGTTCTAGAGGTGATTCAAAGGCTATGGACAATGTCTTAGGGTGCTGGTCAAGGTTGACTCGAGTCCCGAGCCATGGGGGTAAGTCGCAAGTCGTTTTATTTTATTCGGGAGTTGTAAGGGTAAGATATAAGTTTATGGGATGCTTTGAATTGTAAGTTTTAAGTGGTGGTAGTGTGTCTGGGGGTCGATCCAACAAGGTCCACGACGTTCTTAAATAAATATAACGTTCAAAAATATTTATTTGGAGGTATGTAAATTGTCTTATCGTCAAATTACGCATGTATGGGTCTTGAAGCCGGAGAACATGTCCGGGGACCTTTCTAACTTATCTTATGATTTAGCTTATGATTGATAGTGGATATCAAGTCCAAGTGTTGTGGTGATCCTTGCCGGCCAAGCACTGTGATGTTAGTTTGATCAAACGAATTATGTTACAGTGCCAAATTTCATTGAGCAGAACTCTACACAAAATGTTTAAGTTTATGTTATGTCAAGCGAAGCATGTTTTATAAATTTTTATGCAGGAAAGTCACATCATATTTATTTATGCCTAGGTAATTTACGTATCAAGCATGTTTAAATTGCATGAATTTTTATTATGTAGTATTCGTTATTCATGGTTTATGCATGCTGAGTATTGAGACTCACTAAACTTGATTGATGCAGATGACGTTGTTGAGGAGACTGGAGGTGATGACCAGCGAGCAGGCTCGGACCGTAAGCACTGCACGCCTGATGGCCTTGCAGTTTATGAGCTTTATGCATATTAAAACTTTTTTAATACTCTGATTTATTTTATTACATTTTGGTTGAGAAACAAATTATTTCTTTGGATTTTTTAAAAATATTTTCTGGATGTCGACGTGAATCACTTTTTTTACGCCTCAAAATATTCATAATTTGAATTATTTAGTTTTTTTGTTTCGAATATTAGGTTTATTTGTTTGGAATTTTTGAAAATGATGTATAGGTTTTTATTGAGTTTAAAACTAAGAATTAAAGGTTTAATTAGATAGAAAAATTTTATTTTTCGCATATGTAAGTAGTAAATGAGGGTCGTTACAATTGGTATCAGAGCAAGGTCCTGATAAAGGGGTTGTACTTACTGTCGGTTACGAGAAGCTCAGGAAGTCACGCCTCAAGTCTGTAAGTTTTTACGATTTTAAATGTAATAAGTATTAAAGTACGAGTTTCTTTGGCTGTGTGTTTAATTTTTAAATAACCACTACAAGAAAATATGTCTTCAACAACACATCAAAGACAACGATTTTTTATTAAAACGTTGTCTTTTTCTTTTAACAACGATTTCAACAAAAACCATTGTCGTAGCCTAAAAAGCATCGCTCATAGACAACAGTTTTTTAAAAATCATTGTCTTTAATGTGTCTACGACAACGTTTTTCTAAAAACCGTTGTTTTTTAGCGTTTTTTTCCGGGTCAAAGTAAAACCGTCGCAATTTTTAAAATAGTGACGGTTTTAATAGCGACGGTTTATTAAACAACCCTCGCTAATCTCGACGACTTTAGCTTAACTGTCGCTAATAGCGACGGTTTATTAAACAACCGTCGCTATTAGTGACGACTTTAGCTTTCACTAATAGCGATGGTTTTTGGTTAAATCATCGCTAATAGCGACGGTTTAACCAAAAACCGTCGCAAGTTTTCTATAAATATCCGTATTTTCGGTCTCTTCTCTCTCAAATAATTTTAGTTTCGATTTAGTGTAAATTTTTTCGCTTCAATTCTTGGTAAATTTGTAAGTGTTAGATAACATCATGAATATTATTAGCTTAGTCAGATTGTAAGTTTTTTTTGGTAGATTTATTAAATTATAAAAGTAATTTTTTTTTAATTTTACGTAAAAGATTAGCGACGGATTATGATAAACTGTCTCTATTTAGCGACGGTGTTTCTCGAAACCGTCGCTAATTAGAGATGGCTTAGTCAAAAATCGTCGCTAATTTTAGCCACGGTATATCTTACATTGTCGCTAATTAGCGACGGAAATCATATCATAAAGGTTTTTAAAAAATCGTCGCAATATGATAGCTAACCTTAAATTGTTGTCATTGAACGCACTTTCAACAATACCCTCAATTACAACAGTTTTAAATGGCTCCGCTTTCTTTTAGCTTTTTGGTTGTAGTGAACCTTTAGTATGATATATGAATCTTATTGTTATGCATGTTGATTACGTGTTGGGTTGGGTTGTGGAACAGTTTGCCTCCCAAACGTGTGGTTGATCGTGAGAATCATAAGGGTCGTGAGGAGGAGAGAGTTTTCCCTCCACGTCCACCACCAGATCTTCAGGCACAAATGCTTGCTGGCATGACCCAATTCTTTGCACAGTTCACTAGGAACAAAGCCGAGGTGGGGAGAAGGACGAGGTCGGAAGCAGTTTATGAGCTCTTTCGCAAGATGGACCCCAATGACTTTGCGAGGACGACGGATCCTATGGTGGCAGAGGGTTGGACTAAGTCTATATAGGTGATCTTTACATTTATGGAATTTCAGGACGCCGACAGAGTTATATGCGCCACCTATCTGCTGAAGGATGATGCTAGACTATGGTTTGAAGGAGTATCAGCGACTGTGAACTTGAGACCCTTACATGGAAGGGTTTCAAAGAAGTGTTTTATTCTAAGTACTTCACTGATGATGCCCGCTCCTATCTAACTAGGGAGTTTATATCGCTAAGACAGGGGGACTGCATTGTGGTGGAGTTTGTGAGGAAGTGCGAGCAGGGGTGTCACTTTGTGCCCATGATTACAATAATCCAAGAGAGAAGTTGAGGCAATTTCTAGATGGTTTGCAGCCGATCTTGCGCCGTGATGTTCGTGTGGCTGATCCTACGAACTTCTTTGTTACTGTGACTAGAGCCTTAGCAGCCGAGCAGCATTAGATAGACATTGAGAACGACAAGCAGTGCAAGAGGCCGTATCAGGCGCCTCATCATCAGCCTCAACAGCTGAGTAAGAAGTCATTTCAGGGCCAATTCAAAGGTAAGAGACAACAACCCCAGAAGAAAGCTACTCAGAAGTCTTATGCTTATCATGTGTGCCTGAAGTGCAATTTCTAGCATGAGAGAGCTTTCCTAAGGGGGACAGACAAATGCTTTAAGTGTGGAGCTCCTATTCATATTCTCAAAGATTTCCCTCTTTGGAAACAGCTGACTCAGGGGCGAGTCTTAGCTATGCATGCCAAAGAGGCAAACACAGATACTACTTTCCTTATATGAATTATAATTAATTCAGCACATTATAGTTTATTGGAATTTGGGATGCATTGTTTGAACTTTTTGGATAATAGCATGCTGATTTTCAAGAATAATAATAATTGGATGTGGATTCAGTATGTTCATGTGAGTAAGTCTAATCCTTGGAACCTTGGAATATCTTGAATGAGTTAAATGATAAGAATTTTTTATGACTTAGGCTTGAAAGAATACTTGGAACCTTGGAATATCTTGGGTTATAACGTTATAAGGAATGTCAACCGATGGTTTCATAGAATGAATCGATATTAGGCTTGAAAATCTAAGCGTTAGCGGATACGTTTGAGATTTAATGTTGAAAAATAATAAGTTGATGAACATTTTGGGTATAAAATAAGGAAAGTAATATACGATAAGTATGGTCATCCATATTTTAATATTGAGAATTGTAAGAAAAGTTGAAATTCGAGGCTATAATAACACAACACTAAGTTATCATGAGTCTTTTTAAGTTGCGATTCACAAACGAGGATTCAGAAGGTAAATTTAATTGGGATCAAGGAGACTTAAGGACATTCTAGAACTTAAGTTTTATCAGAGTAGCGCAGCGGAAGCTTGGATTATTGGGATACTAGAGCTAAGTCTAAACTTTTGATTATCGAAGATAAGCGAATTTCAGGGACGAAATTCAATTTAAGGGTGGAAGATTGTAACGCCCCGAAAATTTGAAGGTCTACGCGAACCACTTGCATTCAAGTTATTAATTCCTGGTGTATTTCAATTAATTATTTTAATTGCATAAATTAATTATGTTGTGCATGTTGACATGTTTAAAATATATTTTTCTACATGGTTGCATTAAAATGTTATTCGAATTGCGATCGAGGAACGGAGACCGATGGCTAAAAAATAGAAAGTGTTTTTATTACATAATTGTTTTTAATTATTTAAAATATGGTTGATGATTTTTTTTATTTTTGAAAATAATTCTTATTTTTGAAAATAAGTAGTTTTTAGGTGATTTTATACGCCGGGACGCAATTTTTATTGGTGTTGGATTTTCAACAAAAATGCGAACGTGTTTGCAACCCGGCCAATAAATTCACAAATTTTATTGAACACAATATTTTAATTAAGAATTAATGAGCTTAATGGGTCTAATTAACTTTTCTAATGGGCCAAGGCTTCGTTAGTGTGTTAATTAACTATTTAAAGTGCAAATCTACCCCCTAACCTACCCAACCCCACGCCCCACACCATAATCAAATCAACAAGACTCTTTTCTCTCTTAAACTCCACGGCACACACAAAGTATCAAGAGGAAGTTTCGAAATTTCAAGGGAAAATCAATCCATCATCTTCGTGTCATCGTTTTTCAATTCGTCAATTTTATATCATGCGTAAATTACGCAAAAGCACACCATATTATTTTCTTTACTCAATCATCACACCATATTATGTATTTGTTCATGAAATTTCATGAAAACAAGTTGCACCTTGCAATATTTTCGTAGATGCATCATATGTGATTTTTTTAAAGCATGTTGTGGATCCAAAAATCATGATTTGTATGTGCATAAGGGGCTGCCATGATTAGAAATTGTTATGGGATGTTTTTATACATTTTTAAAGGGTCCTAGAACACATGAAACACACTGCAAACATGAATAAAAAAAAAAGCTGGAAACCGATAGTTGTGTTGTGATCATAGGGCTCAGGTTTTAAGGATTATGGCTTGGCTTGGGTCATGGCTGGGACCAGGGCTGGGCTAGGGTCAGGTATGAGTCAGGTAGGGAGTTCTAGCCATGCTAAGACTCGAGCACCAGGGCTGGGAACGAGTCCTAGCAAGCTAGGACTCCAACCCGTGAAGCACATGCAGGTGCGCAGGTGTGCAGCTCGCGCAGATGGTTAAGGGGCTCGGCCAGAGGGCTTTGGCTAGGCTAGGTCAAGTGGTTAGGGTCCTAAGAGGGTGCACAAGGGTCTGGGTCAGGGGTTGGCTAGGCGGATGAGGTTCTAGCAACTAAAATGTGGAGTCCTAGTGCAAAGGGCTTTCTCGGTCGATTGCTTGCTGCTGGTGCAGGAGGCTTCAGGCGAGCTATGGTTCGAGTCCTAGGAGTTCTAAGGGTCAGTAAGGGTCGAGAGGGGTCGATTGTTAAACAGCTGGAAGTGTCCTAGTTGGGTTAGGAGTCCTAGATATTCTAGGACACCTCACACGCACACATGCATGCAATCGGGCTTAGGTGAAAGGGGTTTTTGGTCGGGCCAGGGCGGGCTGGTTTTATGGGCTGGGGTTGGTCAAGAGGGTTCCTAGGTGGGTTGGCTCGGGTTTGGCTCAAGGTGGCTCGGGCGTGGCTCGAATATTTTGGGAGGTGGCTCGGTGTGTTCGAATATGTGTCAAAAACAAAAATAATAAGACTAAAATTGGAACCATGGCTCCACGGGTGTGGTTCATGGCTCACAAAGGTAGAATAAATAATAAAATGCTATATTTAAAATTTAGGATCAAAATAATGAGTTTTGGATTTATTCGGGATTTAACCGCCTCACGAAACGTTAATTAAAGAATTAATTGAAAAACTTAGTTTAGGCTTTATAAAAACATGAGAAAATTAATGTAAGCTTAAATAATTATTTGGGATGGTCTAGAGTCGACGGAATTAAGAAATGTCAAAAACGTGAAATTTTACTTCTAGGGGTAAAACGGTAATTTTACACTCAAAAATTAGTAAACGTCATGGCAGTGTCCTGAATACTGTTTATATGCTAATATGATTATTTTAAATGTTTATGGATTTTAATATGTTAAAACGTTTGTTTTAAAATGTTCATGGATCTTTATATGTTAAAATGTTTATTTTAAACGTTTATGGATTTTTATGATATTAAAACGATTATTTTAAAAGTTTATGGGTTTTTAAGATGAAACGATAACGTTAAAAGATATGTTGCATGCTTGGTTTAAAAGAAAAACGTTATATGCATGTTTAATTTTTATAAAATAATGAAAATACGAAACGTTGAAGGAAGTCAAGTAATTATGACTAATACGATGATATGTTGAAGATATCGTGAGTGAGAAGGTCCCATTGGGAGCCCGACGATCGTATTTCCATTGATACGAATACGATGATATGTTAATACGTAGGCAAAAGGCTCAGTTGACGGGTGAGAGTGTCGTTTATGTCTCTGCCGCCCAGTACTGTGGTTATATGTAGATGGATCCATCGCACAATACGAATACGAGTCACAATTAACGATCTAAATTCAATGAAAACGAATACGAATATGAATATGAATATGTCGATATGGATATGAATATGAATACGTTGATATGAATATGTATATGTTTATGGTGATATGAAAATGTTTATGAAAATGTTTATGATTAAAGTTGATGCATCATTATGAAAATGTTTTTGTTTTAAGTTTATGCATCATTATGAAAATGTTCATGAAAATGGTTATGTTTAAAGTTTATGCATCTTCATGAAAACGATATTTTAAGTACAATTTTATCTGTTGTATGTGTTCTGTATAAGTAGTACTTGTTATCAAGATTATGGTGTATTGAGTCTTTAGACTCACTAGGTGTGATTTATGCAGGTGATTATGATGATAATGTTAATGGAGATCTTGATGGTTGACTTTGCTGGACAGAAGGTGCACATAACCCGAAAACCGACACTAGTTTTCCGCACTAGTTTATGATTATGATTTATGTTAAAGATATTTTTACGACAATCAATTTATGTTTATGAGTGGTTTTGGGAGGTTATAGTATGTGTAAGGTCCAAAATTAAGACGACGTAATCTAACCGCATGCAAATCTAAGAAATTTGAAAAATGAGTAATTGATTGATTTTAATTGCTAATTGATTATGTGACATACATGTTTATATGTAAAATATGATTTTATTATCATCATGCATAAAATTGTATTTTTAAGGAATATTCAAGTGGCGATCGAGGAACGGAGACCGAGGGCTGAAAAACGTAAAATATTTTTATTAAATAATTATTTTCAATTATTTAAAATATTGTTGATGGTTTTTCATATTTTTGAAAATAAGGGGTTTTGAGGTGATTTTATACGCCGGGACGAAATTTTTATCGGTGTCGGTTTTTCAACTAAAATACGAACTTTTTGGCAACCCGGCTAATAAATTCACAAATTTTTTTAAACAAAAACCATTTTTATAATTTAATTAAATCCTAATTAAGACTAATGGGCTAATTTGATTGGCTTAATAGGCCTAAGCCTGGTAAGTAATTTAATTAGTATTTAATATGTTAAAACCCTACACTTTACAACAAAAACTCACGGCCACACACTCCATACAATTTCAAACTCACCCCACCACCCCTTACACGATACCCACTTACACACCACAAAGTTGAAGGATTTTCGTGAGGTTCAAGGGAATTCAAAGCCAAGGTTCTTGTCCGTTCTTCGTCGTCAACGGTTTTTCTTGCGTTTAAAATGCAAAGGTACGTCATATTCTTTCCTTTACTCATCATCACACCATATTATGTATTCAACTATGAATTGCATGAAGATCAAGTGAAAATTTTAAATTATTTTCATTTTTGTTCAAACATGAGTTTTTAAAACATGGGTTTTGATCCAAAAATCATGTTTTGTATGTGGTAAAGGGGTTGCCATGTTAGGAGTATATTTAAGGGTGTTTACACGAAACTTCAGGATCATAAAACTCCACCAAAACGTGCACATCCTGAAGCTAACACAAGCCGGACAGAATATGGTTTTTAGTGGTCAAGGTGAATCGATTAAGGGGGGAATTCGTTGCATGGCTCGATTAGGCTGGACCAGGGCTAAGCTAGGGACATGCTCAGTGGTCAAGGGTAGAGTCCTAGCCACGCTAGGACTCGAACACCAGGGCTGGGAAGGAGTCCTAGCATGCTTTAAAGGGAAGAAGCGCAAGGATTGCAGAGGGACAGGGAGTGATGGCTCGGCTTGGGGGGCGTTGGGCTGGGCCAAGATGAGTCATTAGGGTCCTAGAAGGGCTGGGCAGGGGCTGGTGCAGCTTGGGTGGCTGCTGGCTCGAGAGGAGATAGAAAACCGTGAGTGAGCAAGGAAGCTGCGCAGGTTTGTGCTTCTGGTTCAGGGGCTTCGCTGCTGGGTTCTAGGGAGTGGGTTGGTCTGGGCTTGGGCTGTGCGTGGTCCATGGAGGTTAGGGTCATGAGGGGTCAAGTGGTTAAGGGCTGGAAGGGTCCTAAGGCAACTAGGAGTCCTAGATAAGCTAGAAAGCACTCACGCACATACACATGCAATCTGGTTTGTTGTCCAGCAAGTTTTTGAGCGAGCATCGGCCGGGTTTTTGGGCGGGCTTGATCAGTAGGTCCCTAGGTAGGTTGGCTAGGTTTTGGCTCAAGGTGGCTCGGGCGTGGCTTGAGTAAATTAGGAGATGGCTCGGTGTGTTCGATAAGGTGTCAATTTCGAATTTAATTAGACTAAAATTGAATCCATGGGTCCACGGGGGTGGCTCATGACTTGGAAGGGTAGAATAAATCTTTAAAATGTTATGTTTAAAATTTGGGATCAAAATAACGAGATTTGGATTTATTCGAGATTTAATCGCCGCACGAAACGCTAATTAACACATTAATTGAAACGCCTAGTTTTAAGCTTTAAAAAATTATGAAAAATTATGGTTAAGCTTAAATAATTATTAGAAGTCTAAGTTTTTAATTTAGGAATTTTATATTAAGGTTTGGGATTTTTCGGGATTAAATACCGTCAAAACAATTAATTAAAGATAAATGGAAAAGTATAATATTTAAGCTAAATAAAATTATGGAAATATTCATGTAAGCTTAATTAATTATTTGGAACATGCTAGAGCCAAGAAATCAAGAAAAAGTCAAAAACGTAAAATGTCAAGTCCAGGGGTAAAACGGATTTTTTACACCAAAAATTAGTGAACCTCATGGCAGTGCCCTAAATGCTATTTTGATGATATTATGACTGTTTTTAAATGTTTATGAAATGTTCATGAATAAATAATTATTTTTAAATGTTTATTTGATTTTTACGATTTAAGGTTGACATTTAAAAGGCATGTTGCATGTTTGGTTTCAAAAAAATAAAAATGATATGTGATGCATGATTTTTATAAAGTGATGGAAATGTACAACGTTGAAGAAAGTGAAGTAATTGTGACTATAATGATGTTATGTGGAGATATCGTGAGGGTTATGGTCCCAGTGGGAGCCCGACGATCGTATTTCTCGTAACACCATTGAGGATTTGAGGTTATGAGGTTTGAGGTAAGAATGAGAATATCGTGAGGGGAGAAGGCCCCAGAGGGAGCCCATTTATGGGAAAAGACCCCAGAGAGAGCCCCGACGATCGTATTTCTATTCGATGAGGATAGGCCAGGGCCCAGTTGATCGGTGAGAGTGTTGCTGGTGTCCCCCGCCGCCCAGTACTGCGGTTTCAAGAAGATTGATCCATCGACTTTTGAGGTTTGAGGAAAGTCACAATTAACGATCTGAATTCAACAAACGAAAAGGAAAAGGAAAAAATCTTTATGATCATATTAAAGGTTTATGTCATGTTGAGGAATAAGGAAAAAGTTAAAGTTTATGTTTGCATGTCATTAAAAAGTTAGTTTTACGTAAAAGTATTTTCACTGTTGCATGTGGTTTTATACGTATTATTTGTTATAAAGATTATGGTGTGTTGAGTCTTTAGACTCACTAGGTGTGATGGATGCAGGTGAGGTTGAGGGAGGTCTTGATGGGTGATTGGACTGGACTGAAGGCTCACACAACCAGAGGACCAGCGCTTCTACTTTTCGGCATTTATGATTCATGATTTACGTTAAAGATTTTAAGACAATTTATTTATTCTTTAGAGAGATTTTTGAGAGATTTAGTATAGGCTATACTTCTCAAATTTATTGCTTTTTAGGTTGGTAAAACAATTGACAATTTCATGTTTTGACGTTCCCCTTTGGTATTTCAAATTTTAGTGGTTGACGTTTATTTTTAAAGTGGTGCAAAATATTTTATAAAAATATTTTCATGTGGAAAATGGACATGACCGAAAATTGAGTGTACAAAAAAAAATTTCTAGTACTTTTTAAACAATAAAAAGGTCAGACGTTATAGTTGGTATCAGAGTAAAGGTCTTGTAAAAGTTGTGCCACCTTCAGTGCCGGGAAGATCAGTCATCAAGCCTCAAGTCGTAAGTTTTACATGCTTTATGTGATTTAATATGTTGTTACCTGCATGATGATATGAATATTATGTTTACGTTACATGTTTATTAGCTCTTTGAGTATTTATGCCTTGCATACTTAAATTGCTAAAACGAGTTAGGATATGTTACATGATTAGAGAACTTAGATTTAAATGCATGTTGGTTACGTTAGAATTTGGAAAACGTTCAGATAAAATACCTCCTAGACGTGCCCCCGTTAATGGAAACCAAGCAGAGAACAGTGTGAATCATCAAGGAAATGAACCACCACCACCAGGGGATCCTGCTACTCGTGCATTAGAGGAGATGGCTCGTCTCTTCGAGCAACAATTACAGCAGCAGCAGTTACAATAGCAACAGCTACAGCAGATGCAGCAGCAACCCAAGGCCACAGCATGATATTTATGAACAATTCCGAAGGCTAGGGATGAAGGAATTTTCTGGCACTACTGATCCCTTTGCTGCTGAGAGTTGGATTCGTTCACTTGAGGTACACTTTTCGCTATCTGGACATGGGAGATGCTGATCGTGTGTGGTGTACTACTTATCTGTTTAGGGATGACGCTTCTTTATGGTGGGAAGGAGCCGAGCATGGTGTAGACCTTGCTACACTCACTTGGGCTCAATTCAAGACAAAATTCTATGAGAAATACTTTACTGCTGATGTCAAAGGACTGATAAAGAGGGAATTTATGACTCTCTATCAGGGAGACATATCTGTTGCTGATTTTGTGAAGAAATTCGATAGGGGTTGTCACTTTGTACCCTTTATTGCCAGGGATGCCGAAGAAAAGCTTAGACACTTCATGGATGGTCTACGACCTACTATATGAAATAATGTTATGATGATGCGTCCTTTGGACTATGCTACTGCAGTTACTTATGCATACCAGTCTGAGCAATCCTTGAAGGATATCGAGTTTGAGTTACAGCGCAAGAGGCAACAGTATCAGAACAGTAGTCAACCAAATAAAAAGCCTTACACAATACCTCCTAGACCTCAAGGACTTCAAAAGCCCCAAGGTCAAGTCAAGAAACAAGTACCACAAAAGCCACAGAATCCTGGAGCACCAAAGCCTGCTGAAAGGCAACCATGCAAGGAGTGCAACCGTCTACTTCATGGCAAATGCGAATGGGGATCCTTTAAATGTTTTTACTGCAAGGAGGCTGGACACAAGGCTATTGATTGCCCAAAGAGGAAAGCAGCTACCACGACACGAGCTTATGTTATGAATGCCGAGGAAGCTGAGGAAGAGGCAGGCACTACACTCATCACGGGTAACCTAGTCATTTAGCATTTTTATATTGCTTATTATTGCATGAAATATTAAATTGGTTATTAGAATTGATTTGGGGACAAGATCTAACCTAGTGGAAATTAGGTTGCATGTTCTACTTAGTTGAATTTATGTTATGATTTTAGAAACCATGGAAAATGATATTGATTTTGTGCCTTATTTTATGTAAAGGATGACTTAATTCCAAATAAGAAGTTAAGGGACCAAAATTCAATTACCGAATTCTTAAGGGCCATGAATGTAATTTTCGAAATCTTCAAGGGCTAAAATGAAAATTTTCAAAAAATAGAAGGGTCATAATGCAAATTTTGAAAAAAAAATAGTAGGGCTAAAATGCAATTTTTCAAGAAATGCTTAAGTTCAACACGCAATCTACGTATAAATTTGGGAATTAATGATACTAAAATCCTTAAGTTTCAACACGAAAAGATTTAAAAGACATCTTTCACCGCAGGGAGGATCATCATTCTAGGTATAGTTACCTATGCATTGCTAGATTCAGGAGCTACACATTCTTTTATATCTGAAATCTTCATCAAAAGACTGAAAATTACTCCTCAAGATATGGGTTTGGGTTTCAAAGTTTCTATCCCATCCGGTGATCAAATGCTCACGTCTAAGATTGTTAAGAATCTGGAGCTTTGTTTATTCAAGGATGTGGTTCGGGCAGATCTCATAGTGCTTCCTATGCCCGAATTCGATATTATACTTGGGATGGATTGGTTATCAGCGAATGGAGCTTCGATTGATTTTCATCAGCGATCGGTATCTATTAGGCCACCTAGTGGTAAATCTTTTGTCTTCGAGGCAGCAAGAAACAGGCAAATGCCGCACATTATCTCTTGTCTATGTGCGAGGAAGCTTATTAAGCGTGGATGCCAAGCTTATCTAACATGTGTCACTACTGCACAGGAATCTATCAGTCAGAAATTAGAAGATGTTGATATTGTAAGAGATTTTTCTAGCGTCTTTCCCGAGAACGTTTCTGGTATTCCACCTGATCGTGAAGTGGAATTATCTATTGATCTTATGTCGGGCACCGTTCTTATATCTAAAGCGCCTTATCGTCTAGCACCCGCTGAAATGAAAGAATTGAAAGATCAAATCCAAGAATTGCTAGACAAGGGTTTCATTCGCCCTAGTTATTCTCCATGGGGCTCACTGGTGTTATTTGTGAAAAAGAAAGATGGTTGTATGTGTCTTCGCATCGATGACCGAGAGCTTAATAGGGTCACTATCAAAAAAAAGTATCCACTGCCAAGAATTGAAGATTTATTTGATCAGTTGCAAGGAGCATCGATATTTTCTAAGATTGATCTTCGATCTGGGTACTATCAGTTGAAAGTAAAAGAGTCAGTTATCCACAAGACAGCATTTCGCACGAGATATGGGCACTATGAGTTTATGGTCATGCCATTTGGGTTGACCAATGCGTCAGCGATCTTCATGGATCTCATGAATCGCATATTTCAGCCGTATCTGGATCAGTTTATTATTGTCTTCATTGAAGACATATTGATCTATTTCAAGAGCAGAGAGGAGCATAGCCGTCACTTGAGGATCGCACTGCAAATACTGCAAGACAGGAAGCTATATGCAAAGTTCAGTAAGTGCGAGTTTTGGCTTGATAGAGTGGCGTTCTTAGGCCACATCATTTCAAGTGATGGCGTGGAAGTTGACCCGAGTAAAGTTGAGGCAGTGAAAGAGTGGCCAGTACCGAAGCGTGTTACCGAGATTCGCAGTTTCTTGAGACTAGCTGGCGATTATCGCAAGTTTATTCAGGGGTTCTCATCTATAGTGGTACCTATGACTGCTTTGACAAAGAAGAATGCAAAGTTTGTTTGGGGACCCAAGTGTCAAGACAGTTTTGACAAGTTGAAGCAAGCCTTGATATCGGCACCAGTGTTATCTATGTCATCGGGGCAAGGGGAGTATGTTCTTTATACCAATGCTTCTAAACTTTGTTTGGGCGCAGTTTTGATGCAAAATGACCGAGTTATAGCTTATGCGTCGAGACAGTTGAAAATTCACGAGAAAAACTACCCTACTCATGATCTAGAGCTGGCAGCAGTAGTTTTTGCTCTAAAAATTTGGAGACACTACCTTTATGGGGAGAAGTGCAAGATATTCACCGACCATAAAAGTTTGAAATATTTCTTCACCCAAGAGGAGCTGAATATGAGACAGCGCAGATGGCTTGAGTTAGTAAAATATTATGAATGTGACATTAGCTACCATCCGGGAAAAGCTAATGTAGTGGCAAACGCACTGAGTAGAAAAGCAACAGTTATCACTCATCTATCACTCCAAAGACCATTGCAGTCCACAATACAGCGGTTTGAGCTTACAGTGTATGCTAGGGGCGCGGCCCCTAATCTTGCCACATTATCAGTACAGTTGACTTTGAGAGACATAATTCATGATGGGCAGTCCACTGATGAGCAGTTGCAAAAGTGGAGAGCTAGAGATGAAGACAAGGGTCGGAAATTATATTCAAAGGTGGATGGTATAGTTCATTATCGAGATTGGTTATGGGTTTCTAGTGACGATTCTTTGAGAGATCTTATTATGAATGAAGCTCATGACACACCTTATTCCATTCACCCGGGTAGCACCAAAATGTACAAAGATTTGCAGTTGCTATATTGGTGGCCAGGCATGAAGAGAGACATTCTGAAGTTTGTATCAGAGTGTTTGACTTGCCAGCAAGTTAAAGCTGAGCATCAAAGACCAGCGGGGAAATTGGAGCCACTACCTATTCCCAAGTGGAAATGGGAAAATGTCACCATGGACTTTGTTGTGGGATTGCCAAAGACAGTTAAGGGATTCAATGCTATATGGGTGATAGTTGATCGTCCAGTACGCCGACTTGTATATTCGAGAGATAGTTCGTCTGCATGGGATTCCTGTATCTATTGTTTCAGACAGGGATCTGAGATTCACGTCATCTTTCTGGAAAAGTCTACATGCAGCGATGGGGACCAAGTTATTATTCAGTACAGCATTTCATCCTCAAACCGATGGACAGTCAGAAAGAGCTATACAGATTTTGGAAGATATACTTCGAGCATGTGTTACTGACTTCCGAGGCAGTTGGGAACCAAAATTATCGCTAGTGGAGTTCACCTACAATAATAGCTATCAATCATCAATCGGGATGGCTCTTTTTGGGGCAATTTATGGAAGGAAATGTAGATCTCCTATACATTGGGACGAAGTAGGGGAAAGAAGATAAATTGGTCCGGACGTGATTGAAAAGACTACCGAGCTTATAGAAAAAATTTGCGATAGAATGAAGACGACGCAAAGCCGACAAAAGAGTTATGCAGACAAACGACGGAGGGACTTAGAGTTTGCAGTGGAAGATCATGTATTTGTGAAAATAGCACCCATGAAGTATGTTATACACTTTGGCAAAAAGGGAAGCTAAGCCCAAGATTTATTGGTCCATTTGAGATTTTGGAGATGATTGGGATACTAGCTTATAAAGTGGCATTGCCACCAACAATTTCAGGAGTTCATAATGTGTTCCAAATTTTGATGTTGCGGAAGTATATGTCAAACCCGTCACATGTACTAAATTATGAACCTCTTCAATTAACTCCAAATATGACATATGAAGAAAGACCTGTTCAGATCTTAGCAAGGCAAGAAAGAAGATTGCGAAACAAAGTCATTCCAATGGTCAAGGTCAAGTGGCTGAATCACTCGTAAGAGGAAGCTACTTGGGAAACCGAGAGGGACTTGAAGGGTCGCAATTCAGAACTATTCGGTAAATTCTAATTTCGAGGACGAAATTTTATTTAAGGGGTGGAGGAATTGTAAGGTCCAAAATTAAGACGACGTAATCCAACTGCATGCAAATCTAGGAAATATGAAAAATGAGTTATTGATTGATTTTAATTGCTAATTGATTATGTGACATACATGTTTATATGTAAAATATGATTTTATTATCATCATGCATAAAATTGTATTTTTAAGGAATATTCAAGTGGCAATCGAGGAACGGAGACCGAGGGCTGAAAAACGTAAAATGTTTTTATTAAATAATTATTTTCAATTATTTAAAATATTGTTGATGGTTTTTCATATTTTTGAAAATAAGGGGTTTTGAGGTGATTTTATACGCCGGGATGAAATTTTTATCGGTGTCGGTTTTTCAACTAAAATACGAACTTTTTGGCAACCCGGCTAATAAATTCACAAATTTTTTTAAACAAAAACCATTTTTATAATTTAATTAAATCCTAATTAAGACTAATGGGCTAATTTGATTGGCTTAATAGGCCTAAGCCTAGTTAATAATTTAATTAGTATTTAATATGTTAAAACCCTACACTTCACAAAAAAAAATCACGGCCACACACTCCATACAATATCAAACTCTCCCCACCACCCTTTACATGATACCCACTTACACACGACAAAGTTGAAGGATTTTCGTGAGGTTCAAGGGAATTCAAAGCCAAGGTTCTTGCCCGTTCTTCGTCGTCAACGGTTTTTCTTGCGTTTAAAATGCAAAGACACGTCATATTCTTTCCTTAACTCATCATCAAACCATATTATGTATTTAACTATGAATTGCATGAAGATCAAGTGACACTTTTAAATTATTTTCGTTTTTGTTCAAACATGAGTTTTTAAAACATGGGTTTTGATCCAAAAATCATGTTTTGTAGGTGGTAAAGGGGCTACCATGTTAGGAGTATATTTAAGGGTGTTTACACGAAGCTTTAGGATCATAAAACTCCACCAAAACATGCATATACTGAAGCAAACACAAGCTGGACAGAATATGGTGTTTAGTGGTCAAGGTGAATCGGTTAAGGGGGAATTCGTTGCATGGCTCGGTTTGGCTGGACCAGGGCTAAGCTAAGGACGTGCTTAGTGGTCAAGGGTAGAGTCCTAGCCACGCTAGGACTCGAACACCAGGGCTGGGAAGGAGTCCTAGCAAGCTAGGACTCCAACCCCTGAGCTTTAAAGGGAAGGAGCGCAGTGATTGCAGAGGGACAGGGAGTGATGGCTCGGCTTGGGGGGCATTGGGCTGGGCCAAGATGAGTCATTAAAGTCCTAGAAGGGCTGGGCAGGGGCTGGTGCAGCTTGGGTGGCTGCTGGCTCGAGAGGAGATAGAAGACCGTGAGCGAGCAAGGAAGCTGCGCAGGTTTGTGATTCTGGTTCAGGGGCTTCGCTGCTGGGTTCTAGGGAGTGGGTTGATCTGGGCTTGGGCTGTGCGTGGTCTAGGGAGGTTAGGGTCATCAAGGGTCAAGTGGTTAAGGGCTGGAAGGGTCCTAAGACAATTAGGAGTCCTAGAAAAGCTATAAAGCACTCACGCACATACACATGCAATCTGGTCTGTTGTCCAGCAAGTTTTTGAGCGAGCATGGGCTGGGTTTTTAGGCTGGGCTTGGTCAATAGGTCCCCAGGTGGGTTGGCTAGGTTTTGGCTCAAGGTGGCTCGGGCGTGGCTCGAGTAAATTAGGAGATGGCTCGGTATGTTCAATAAGGTGTCAATTTCGAATTTAATTAGACTAAATTTGAATCCATGGGTCCACGTGGGTGGCTCATGACTTGGAAGGGTAGAATAAATCTTAAAAATGTAATGTTTAAAAGTTGGGATCAAAATAACGAGTTTTAGATTTATTCGGGATTTAATCGCCGCACGAAACGCTAATTAACGCGTTAATTGAAACGCCTAGTTTTAAGCTTTATAAAATTATGAAAAACTAGGTTTAAGCTTAAATAATTATTAAAAGTCTGAGTTTTTAATTTAGGAATTTTATATTAAGGTTTGGGATTTTCCGGGATTAAACACTGTCAAAACAATTAACTAAAGATAAATGAAAAAGTCTAATATTTAAGCTAACTAAAATTATGGAAAAATTCATGTAAGCTTAAATAATTATTTGGGACATGTTAGAGTCAAGAAATCAAGAAAAATTCAAAGACGTAAAATGTCAAGTCCAGGGGTAAAACGGTCTTTTTACACCAAAAATTAGTAAACCTCATAGCAGTGCCCTAAATGCTGTTTTTATGATATTATGACTATTTTTAAATGTTTATGAAATGTTGATTATAATATAATGATTTTTAAATGTCTATTTGATTTTTACGATTTAAGGTTGACATTTAAAAGACATGTTGCATGTTTGGTTTCAAAAAAATATAAATGATATGTGATGCATGATTTTTATAAAGTGATGGAAATGTAAAACTTTGAACGAAGTGAAGTAATTGTGACTATAATGATGTTATGTGGAGATATCGTGAGGGTTATGGTCCCAGTGGGAGCCCGACGATCGTATTTCCCGTAACACCATTGAGGATTTGAGGTTATGAGGTTTGAGTTAAGAATGGGGATATCGTGAGGGGAGAAGGCCCCAGAGGGAGCCCATTTATGGGAAAAGGCCCCAGAGAGAGCCTCGACGATCGTATTTCTATTCGATGAGGATAGGCCAGGGCCCAGTTGACCGGTGAGAATGTTGCTGGTGTCCCCCACCGCCTAGTACTGCGGTTTCATGAAGATAGATCCATCGACTTTTGAGGTTTGAGGAAAGTCACAATTAACGATCTGAATTCAACAAAGGTAAAGGAAAAGGAAAAATGTTTATGATCATATCAAAGGTTTATGTCATGTTGAGGAATAAGGAAAAAGCTAAAGTTTATGTTCGCATGTCATGAAAAAGTTAGTTTTACGTAAAAGTATTTTCACTGTTACGTGTGGTTTTATACGTATTATTTGTTATAAAGATTATGGTGTGTTGAGTCTTTAGACTCACTAGGTGTGATGGATGCAGGTGAGGTTGAGGGAGGTCTTGATGGGTGATTGGACTAGACTGAAGGCGAACACAACCCGAGGACCAGCGTTTCTACTTTTCCGCATTTATGATTCATGATTTACTTTAAAGATTTTAAGACAATTTATTTATGCTTTAGAGAGATTTTTGAGAGATTTAGTATAGGATATACTTCTCAAATTTATTGCTTTTTAGGTTGGTAAAACAATTGACGATTTCATGTTTTGACGTTCCCCTTTGGTATTTCAAATTTTAGTGGTTGACATTTATTTTTAAAGTGGTGCAAAATATTTTATAAAAATATTTTCATGTGGAAAATGGACATGACCGAAAATTGAGTGTAAAAAAAAAATTTATTTCTAGTACTTTTAAAGCAATAAAAAGGGCAGACGTTTCAGTATGGGTTATACTTTTCAATTAATGTTTTTAGGTTTTGTAAAACGTGTGATAATTTTATGATTTAAACTATTTTCCTTTGGATTTTTAAATATTAGTTGGTTGTTTTATTTGAAAAATGGTGTCAAGATATTTTAAAGTATATATATGTATATTTCGAATTATTAATATTAAGGAGAAAGGAAAAAAATATTTCTAGTAAAAGTTAAGAAAACGAGTAGTGGTCGTTTCACATAGAGAGCATTATTTCAGCCCCTGACAACCAGTCAGTCCATATCGGATGTCCCAGTTGTCAGGGAATTTCCTGACATGTTTCTTGATGACGTTTTTGGTATTCCACAAAAGTGTGAGGTGGAGTTTACTATTGAACTAATGCCAGGTACCGTGCAAATCTCCAAGGCACCATATCGGTTAGCGCTTGTAGAAATGAAAGAGCTCAAACAACATATATGAGAAATGCTAGATAAGGGATTCATACGCTCTAGTTTTTCACCTTGGGGCGCGCCAGTGTTATTTGTTGAAAAAAAAGACGAAAGCACAAGACTTTGCATTGATTACTGTGAATTGAACAGAGTTATAGTGAAGAATAAGTACCCATTACTGAGAATCGAGGACTTATTCGATCAATTACAGGGAGCGACGATGTTATCCAAGATAGATCTTCGCTCTGGGTACCATAAGCTGAAGGTGAAAGACGCGGATGCACATAAGACAGCTTTTAGAACCTCTCTATGGGCATTAAAATTTTTTAATAATGTTGTCCGGGTTGACAAATGCTCCAGTTTTCTTCATGGATCTCATGAATCTAGTATATCAGCCTTACTTGGATCAGTTTGTCATTATATTTATAGATGAAATCCTCATCTATTTGAAGATTTAGGAGGAACAATTTAGGAAGAACATAGCTAGCATTTGCGTACATCATTGTAGGTATTGCAGAGCCGAAAGTTGTATGAAAAATTCAGCAAGTGTGAGTTTTTTTTTTTGGAGAAAATAGCATTCTTAGGTCACGTTATCTCTAGTAATGGTATTGAGGTTTATTTGTCCAAAGTAGAAGCTGTTAAGGAATGGATTGTACCAAAGAACGCATCTAAGATTCACAGTTTCCTAGGCTTGGCGGGTTATTATAGAAAATTCATCAAAGATTCTCTTCAATTGTAGTGCCACTTTCCTCGTTGACGAAAAAAAATGCTAAGTTTGTGTTGAGTGCTAAATGCAGAAGAGCTACGATACTTTGAAGTAAGCTCTTATAACAGCACCAATTTTAGCCATGTCATCAGGGCAAGGTGACTTTGTATTATATATCAATGCATCTAAGTTTGGTTTAGGCGTCGTTTTGATGCAGCATGACGGAGTAATCGTGTATGCCTCTAAATAGTTGAATATGCATGAAAAGAATTATTCGACTCATGATCTTGAGTTAGCCGTCGTTGTCTTTGTCTTGAAATTATGGAGACACTATTTGTATGGTGAGAAATGAAATATATTTATCGATCACAAAATTCTTAAATACTTTTTCACGCAAAAAAAAGGTTAAAAATGCGACAGAGACGGTGGTTAGAATTGGTGAAAGACTACGATTGTGACATTAGTTATCATCTGGGAAAAACTAATGTTGTTGAAGATGCCTTGAGTAGAAAAGTAGCAGTTGCAACACAACTGTCAGTGCAGAGACCTCTATAGTTAAAGATTCAGAGGTTTGATCTTGAGATCTATTCTAGGGGCAGAGCTCCAAGGCTATCCACCCTGATAGTATAATCTTCCTTGATAGAGCGTATACGTAGTGGACAGACGTCCAATGATCAGATGCAGAAATGGAGACTGAGAGATGAGTCTAAAGATAGTAAGCTTTATACAGTGGTCGATGGAATTGTGAGGTTCAGAGGGAGAATGTGGGTGCCTAGTGTTCGTTTGATTAGAGGAGATATATTGTTAGAGGTGCATACATCACTGTATTCAATTCATCCAGGGAGTAATAAGATGTAGACACTTGCAGATGCTTTATTGGTGGGAATGCATGAAACGAGACATTCGATACTTTGTATCTGAATGTCTAACTTACCAGCAGGTGAAAGCAGAGCATCAGAGGCCAACATGGATGCTCAAAACAACTTTCTATTCCCAAGTGAAAATGGGAGAATATTAATATGGATTTCGTGGTTGGATTACCGAGGTCAGTAAGAGACTCTAACGCCATTTGTCCGATCGTTGATCGTCTTACCAATTCGGTGCACTTCTTGCCAATAAAGATGATATTCTCTATGATGCAGTACGCAGAACTTTATATTTGAGAGATTGTCAGATTGCATGGGATCCCAGTTTCGATCGTATCTGACAGGGACTCGAGAATCAAATCTTCTTTTTGGAAGAGTTTGCATTCCGCAATGGGGACAAAGTTGTTAATAAGTACAACTTTCCACCCTTATATAGACAGCTAGTCTGAGAGGGTGATACATATTTTAGAGGATTTACTGCGTGCATGTATTAGCGATTTCCATGGGAATATGGAATCAAAGCTACCTCTTGTGGAGTTCATCAATAACAACAGCTTTCTGTCATCTATAAGTATGGCTCTCTATAAGGCATTATATGTAAGAAAGTGTAGATCGCCTATTAATTGAGACGAGGTTGGAGAGAGATCAGAACTTGGTATAGAGATCATTCAGCAGACCGCAGACGTAGTAGTCAAAATATGGGACATGATGAAAACTGCTCGGAGTCGTCAAAAAAAGTTACACTGATAAGAGAAGAAGAGACCTCGAATTTGCCGTGAGACACCATGTATTTGTAAAGATAGCACCTATGAAGGGTGTTATGAGATTCGGGAAGAGAGGAAAATTGAGTCCGAGATTCACAAGACCGTTCGAAATCCTTGACAGGTGAGAACACTAACTTATCGTGTAGCTCTATCTTCGAATTTGGCTGGAGTTCACGATGTGTTTCATGTGTCTATGCTGAGAAGGTATATGGCAAATCCTTCACATATACTGAAATTTTAACCGTTGCAGCTTTCACTGAACCTGTCATACGAGGAGAGACCTATTTAGATTCTAGATAGACACGAGAGGAGATTACGGAACAAAGTCATCAAGATTGTTAAGATTAAGTGGCTGAATCATTCCGATGAGGAAGCTATTTGGGAAACCGAAGACGAGATGAGGAGTCGTTACCCAGACTTGTTTAGTAAGTCGTAATTTCGAGGACGGAATTTTATTAAGAAGGGGAGGAATTGTAGTGCCCAAAAACAAGTGCATGTAGATTGCATGCATAATTTAATGTGTTAATTAATTTAAGTGATTTAAGTGGATTGAATGATACATTCAACATGTTTAATTTATTTTAAATATTTATATGTTTATTTTCTTGGGATTTAATTGTATTTCTCGAGTTTAATATTATCAGGCGAATATTCGAAAGGAGACCGGAGATGATTAATGTGAAAAAATTAAATGTTTTATTTTCATGTAAGCCAAGAATTATTTATTTTATACAAATTTTAGCATTTTAAAGACAAATTTAAATTATTAGATGAATTAAAATACTTTTAAGCATGATATTAACAAATTTCCATAAATAAGAGATTTTATTCTTGAACATGATGTTTAATATTTTATTAAATTATTTTAAGACTTAATAAATTTGTTTAGCTAGTATTTAATTAAATTGTAAATTTTTTTTTTAAAAAAAAAGAATAAAAACACACACATGCGAACACACACTAAAACACACACTAAAACATGAAAACCTAGGGTTTGGTCTCCAAGTAGCCTCTTCCACTTCTGCACATATACCTACAATATTTTGGTGAATTTTCACAAGTTTTTGGCAAGAAAAACGTCTAGCAATCTTCCTCCGTTCATCCTCTATGTTCCATCGCGCCGGTATTCGTTTATATGAAAGCATGTTCTAACCTTTCTTGACGCATCAATATTGTTATATAATGTTTTTTTGATGATATTGAAGCATGAAAAACTTTTTTATACATGAAAGATCTGAATCAAAACATGAATTTGCATGCTGAAATTTTTATACACAAGATCCTTCAAGTTTTCATTAGTTTTTTATGCGTAGGCTTCGTGTGGATCGTCCGGGCTGTTGCTGATGTGTATGGGGATGTATTAGGATGTGTTTATATATTATTTAGCAATCCTTGAAGGGTTGGAAGTGGTCTGGTCGCACGAAAGAAAAGGCATAGCACAAGCTGCCGCTGTGTACGTGTGGGGGTTGTTTTCGGTGTTCGGCTTGTTGGGGCAGGTTCGGGCTGGGCTAGGGTTCATGGATAGGGTCTGTACTGTGTCTTAGGGTGTTAAGGTGGGTCTGGGATTTTTTCGTTTATGGGCTGGTCGGGTAGGAAAGTCGCTTGAGACAAAAAGGGACAGCATGTGCGCGAAACGCGCGCAAGGGCATGTCACAGTCGGTTTCTCCATGAAGTCGACGTGCAAATTGAGTTGATAAGGACCATATCAGTGGCTTTGTTAGGGTCTAAGGTCGTGGTCTAGGGCTTGGTTAAGGTCTGGTTCGAGCCATGGTAATTTTGGAGCCGTAAAGAACCCAAACATGTTGAAAAAGAGGCTGAATGGAGCCTAGTGGTTTGGAGCTGTTCCAGAGGTGATTCTGAGGCTATGGACAGTATGTTAGGTTGCTGGTTAAGGTTGAGTCGAGTCCCCACTCATGGGGGTAATTCGCAACTCGTTTTATCTTATTCGAGAGTCGTACCGATAAGATGCAAGTTTATGGAATGCTTTTAATTGTAAGTTTTAAGTGGTGGCAGTGGGTCCGGGGGTCGATCGAACGAGGTCCACAATATTCTTGAATAAATATAACGTGAATATTTATTTTAAGGTATGCAAGTTGTCTTGTACCAAAATTACGCATGTACGGGTCTGGAAGCCAGAGAACGTGTCCGGGGATCTTTCCAATTTATCTTATGATTGGTAGTAGATATTGTAGAGCTCAATATCAGTACACGTAAAACTCATGTATTTATTTAAATTTTTACTTATTTAATTAATTTTAAAATGATTTTTAGCGACACATGATTTATGAAATTGCATTATTTTGAATTATTACAAGTTTAAGTGATGCGCGTTAAAATATTTTCTCGAGTTTCATGTTTCAGGTGAATGTTCAATGCGGGATCGAGGAAACGAGATTGACGACGATTTAGGCGATTTTAAAATGTGGTATTTTATTTCAAATCAAGAAAGTGGCATTTTAAAATGATTTATTAAGTTTTTAGCATTTTTAAAGCCTAATTTAATTTATTAAGTGATTTTAAGATTTTAAACTTTTAAGGTTTAACACATATGTATTTTAATTCAAATTTAGGAATGCTATTATTTTAGTTTGGAATTAGTATTTTTAATAGTATACTAATTGATTATTAGTATTTTAATATCCTAATTAAACCCTTTAATGCCCTCCCCACTAACCCACTAACACACTAACACACACACACACACACACACACACACACACGTTACACTCACACACACATGCGCTATATATACACACACACTTGGCCTATGCACACACACACATCTCTTGCACCCTTTCATTTTTTTTTTTTGAGAGAATTGGTAGGGTTCTTAGTTCTTTGTCCAGCAACCACCCTCCCTTTCAAATTATTTCAGCAACCACACGTTGATTTTAGCAGCAAAATCGTGCCTCAAATCGCCCAGATCGCTTCCCGCACTACGTCGTTTCGTTATTCGCCGTATCGTGAGTTTTAAAGATCAAAGACATGTATATTCTTTCGTTTTTGCATCGATCTTGTCGTAGTAATTATTTTGATGTTTATTGTATGAAAAACATGTGTATGTTATGCAAAAGTTTGAGCAAAAATGTTTGAAACGATTTTGGATCAAAATTTTGGATCTCAAAAACTAAGCCTGCTGTCTTTTTGAATACTGAGAATTTTAGGTCGATTTTATGAAAAAACTTTCAACATATAAAACATATGAATTTTTGATACCTTTGATTTGACAGTAAATTCGTAATTTTTGGACAAGAAACGAGTGATTTATGATCATTTTCGTGGGACTGCAGAAGCTGTGAAATTTCTGTGTCATAAAATCTGTCACCCTCTGTTATTTCAAATCCTGCGACTTATAGGTTTGTTTTCTAGAAATGTTTTCAAGATATGATTTGTATTACTCTGTGTTATCTTCGATTTGACAGTAAATTTGTAATTGTTTGATAAGAAATGAGAGAGATATGATTTTTATCGTAAAACTGCTCAAACTGTGAAAATTTGTGCATGATATTCACGTTTTCTCAAGTTTTGGTTGCAGGCTTCGTTGGGATCTACTGAATCTTTGCTGCTTTGTTTAGGACAGCATGTCCAGAGCATTCCAATGAAGCCCTCGATGCTTTTTAAGTATGTATGACTTGCAAAGATAATATTTTTATGTTTTTGAGGTATGCTAAATGTTTTGTGACCAATGATTAACGGGTTTGGAAGTCGGTGAACATGGCCGAGAATCTCTCCACCCCGGTAAAGCATGACCGAGTTTAGATCAGGATTGAAAAGTGGTAAAGCATGACCAGGGACTAATCCACCCGGTAAAACATGACCGAGGATATCATGTATGTGGTAGTGGACATCCCACCAGCCCAGTACTGTGGTTTAGTCTGATCAGGCACATTTATGTTACGGGTCACTTGCATTGAAACATATCTCTACGCAAAATGATTATGTGTATGTATGTCCAAGTATGTACGATGCAAGTATGTTTATGAAAAGTTTGACGATATGATGGCATGTCTACATTTATGTAAGTACGTTCATGTTCACGTATGTATGTCCTACTTGAAAATGCATGTGGTTTTATTATGTATTACTTGTTATTCTCAGTTTATACATGTTGAGTCTTTAGACTCACTAGACTTGATCGATGGAGGTGAGGACGAGTACGAGGAGACGAGGGGTGGAGACCAATGAGCCGGCTCGGATTGCGCGGAGGCTAAACCCGAGGACCGCCTACATTTTTAAGAACTTTATGCATGTTTCAAATACTCCGATTTTCATGAGATTGTTTACGATGTTTAAACGAATACTTTTGCAAACTTTTTATGTAATTGTTTTTATTTCAAATATTTTTAGACATACAGTTTATTTTTATCGCAATTTGAAATATTATTATTTATTTAAGAAAATTTTTATTTTTCCTCAAAATTTCAATTATTTCAAAAATACGGTATGTTACAGATATCCAGTCTAAAGGCTATGGCGATCCTTGTCGACCAAGTGCTGTGGTGTTAGTTTGATCAAACGAATTATGTTATAGTGCCACATTTTAATGAGCAGAACTCTACACAAAATTTTTAAGTTTATGTTATGTGAAGCGAAACATATTTTATGAAAATGTTTATGCAGGAAAGCCACTTCATATTTATTTATGCCTAGATAATTTACGTATCAAGTATGTTTAAATTGCATGAATTTTTATTTTTTAGTATTCGTTATTCACGGTTTATGGATTCTGAGTCTTTAGACTCACTAGATTTGATTGATGCAAATGACGTTGTTGAGGAGACTCGAGGTGATGACTAGTGAGCAGACTTGGACTTAGGCAGTGCACGCCAGATGACCTTGTAGTTTATGAGCTTTATGGATGTTAAAACTGATTCAATACTCTAATTTATTTATTGCATTTTGGTTGGGAAAAGAATTATTTCTTCTTATATTTTAAAAATATTTTATGGATGTCGACGTGGATAACTTTTTTAACGCTTCAAAATATTCCGAATTTGAATTGTTTATATTTTTTTAAGTTTCGAATTTTAGGTTTTTTCGAAAATGGTGTATAGGTTTTTATTGAGTTTAAAAGATAAGAATTATGGATTTAATTAGATAGAAATATTTTTCATATATTTTAAGTAGTAAGCAAGGGTTGTTTCAGTACAACGGGTCACAACCCACAATTCCTCGGGTGGGGCCGACCCGATGTGCCCAATTTATTTTAACAGCTCTATTGGTGTGTTAGTGTTGTGCGCTAATCTTATGTCTATCAAGTTCAACTCAAACAACTTCAAATTTTAAGCGCAAAAATTTATATAAAATAGTGTCGAAATGTAATAATCTAAAATAAATTTATAGTGAAAACTATTTTTGTAAGTCATACAAATTAGTAAAAACAATAAATTCACCAAATTCAAACCACATTTCTCAATTATTCGATCACTACAAATATTATACCCCAAATTTGTCCAAATTAATGACTCAATTTTTTTCACAAAAACTCTTGTGAGATACGGTCTCACGAATTAATTTTGTGTGTCGAATCTCTTATTTGAGTCATCTATAAAAAAGTATTACTTTTCATACTAAGAGTATCACTTTTTATTGTGAATATCGATAGGGTTGACCCGTCTCACTTGCTCGTTTTTTTCCTCAAACTTAAATACACACAAAACACACACTGAGTGAAGTAAAATAGCTAGAGAAATCCAACTTCGTCTTCTTTTGCATCTCAATTTGAGTTTCATTTGGCATTTTTACCATTTTTTCTTTTTTATGTTCTTCCCTCCGCCAAATTTTACCACACGTGATATCGGCGGAAAATCTCCTCGAATACCATCAACAATTCTGTAGATTATGGAGCATTGATTCTCCCGTGGTAGAGACGAATCTCGATCACCGAGACCCGATGATGAAGTTTACGCCAAATTTTGTCATAAATCTAGATCTGCGGTGATCTGGTGTCCCTTTTTTGTGTTTATATTTTCGTAAATTTGAATTTGGGTTCAAACTCAATTCTCAGATCTAAGGGTTTGAAATTTAAGCAACGGAAAGGGGGATTGTGTGTTTTTTTTTATAATAATTATACGAAAAATGCCTGGTCATGGGGATTTGGATAGACAAATAGATCAGTTGATGGAGTGCAAGCCGCTATCGGAGGTGGATGTGAGGTCTCTGTGCGAGCAAGCGCGAGCAATTTTAGTTGAGGAATGGAACGTGCAGCCGGTGAAATGCCCCGTGACAGTGTGCGGCGATATTCACGGACAGTTTTACGATCTGATCGAGCTTTTTCGAATAGGTGGAAACGCTCCCGATACTAATTACCTCTTTATGGGAGACTATGTTGGTGAGTTTTACATGGATTTTGGGTAATTTCATGGAAGAGAAGCTTATCTTGGTTTGTGTTATTTGTGTGATGCGTATGAAATGGATCTGTAGGAAGTTTTAGCTAATTTTTGAAACTTGGATAAATCGTAGATGGGTTTTCTTCTTGTTTGTAAGTGTCCATCGTTGGTATTTTGGGAAGATAAGTAATTTTTTACTTTATAGGTGTTTCTAGTCTAGGCCAGAAAAATAAATTGTATAATCGATGTATTTGCTTGTGGGAAGTGAATTGAATTATGATCATTAAATTGTGATGCCTAGATTGTTCCACAGATATATATATATCCTATCCTGGAAGAAAAATCAATGAGGTATGAATTAGAGCTGATTCCTTATCACATTTTATGGAATTTTACATGGCTTTACTACAGGAATGACTGTAGACATGCTATTTTGGAGTTTTCGCACCTGTGTTTTCTTTCATAATTCATATTGAGGGAAGCTTTTAACACCTATCCTTCCAACATTTCCTTTGTTAGGTGTTTGAGTTTGGTCACGATTATTGAATCATGCTTCACTAATAATGAATTTTGTCTTGTGTATCCTTGTGGTATCTCTTGCATCTGAATGATCCTTGGCGATGAGCAATATTTATGGTTTCTTTAGATAATAGAGTTCTATTATTTAGCTGGCCTGTCAGAAAGGGCATCTTAGCAGTTCTCTAATAATACATTTTGTGTAACGCAGACCGTGGGTACTACTCAGTGGAGACCGTTACACTTTTAGTTGCTTTAAAAGTTCGTTATAGAGATAGAATTACTATTCTTAGAGGGAATCATGAAAGTCGACAAATTACTCAAGTGTAAGACCTCTACTTTCTTCCATCTTACTGATAGATATCCTTTGAAGTGGCATAAATTATCCTCATCTGCTAACCAGTTTGCTGCATTTTCTTTTGTTTCTACTGGATAAAATATGTTGTTACTGACACACTAGTGCTGTATGAGGCACATTGTTCATCCTTTCTGTGTTTTTAAAGACTGCCAAATACTAGCTGTATGGTTAGCAAAATAAGTTAATGGTTAAATTCGTATAAATGCATAAACCTAATGAAAAGCTGCGCAATTTACACTATAACCCAAAATTGACGGAAGAAATGGGCATCATTTTACTATTTTAGAGATCATATCTTACATGGAATGAACTTGTTCCTTGATATCAGATCTGCTCACTGAATGTTTTTAGATGGAAAATTAAAGTTAGATATGTTCTTGAGCATTTCCAAATTTTGAAGACTATTCTTCTTAATTTGATAATTTCCAGGTTTACTAATTCACCATTTTTTCTTTGCTAGATATGGGTTCTATGATGAATGCTTGAGAAAGTATGGCAATGCCAACGTCTGGAAGTATTTCACGGATCTTTTTGATTATCTACCCTTGACTGCACTAATTGAGAGTCAGGTGTGGATTACAAGTTGCCATACTCTTCTATTTTGATTTTGTCAATGGAATAACTTTATGTCTGATGTCTTGCATTGTTTCCTTGTAGATATTTTGTTTGCATGGAGGTCTCTCGCCATCTCTTGATACACTAGACAATATCCGAGCTTTGGACCGTATACAGGAGGTACGGGGAGTTTTTATTTTCGCTCGCTTTGTTATCATTTTGGTAATGTATAGTATATCCTGTTTTTAGTATATTTTGTCCTTGGTTGTACGAGGCGATGGATTTTGGTTTGGAGTTGATATTTTGTGGGTCACTGTCCCTTCTCCTGAGCTATACTGCTATTTTTGTTCAAAGCTAAGAGATTGCCTCCTTGACATCTTTATGGTCCTGTGTGTTGTGAGTCATTTTCCAAAACATGTTCTTGATCTACATGCTTGTTGATTGGCTTGTAGGTTCCTCACGAAGGACCGATGTGCGATCTCTTATGGTCTGATCCGGATGATCGCTGTGGTTGGGGCATATCGCCGCGTGGCGCTGGATACACTTTTGGTCAAGATATCGCGGCTATATTCAACCACACCAATGGCCTCTCCCTAATTTCAAGAGCTCACCAGCTTGTCATGGAGGGCTTCAATTGGTGCCAGGTATGCTAATAATCTGAATCACACAATCACATCAACCTTCATTTCTAACAACAGTTTCATCACTCGTTTATCCCTTTCATGTATGTGTAGGAGAAGAACGTAGTAACAGTCTTTAGCGCTCCACACTATTGTTATCGTTGTGGAAATATGGCTGCCATACGCGAAATTGGGGAGAACATGGATCAGAATTTCCTCCAGTTCGACCCAGCTCCTCGGCAGATTGAACCTGACATGACTCGCAAAACTCCAGATTATTTTTTGTGAACCCGAGACCTCTTTTCAGCCATTTTTAACACTCATTTGCAGTTATGTCAATGTCGATGCGTGTTAAGATACTAGTAATTGTTTGTCGGGGAGTGATTTTCTTCATCATTCTTCTGTTGGGAGTTCACATAAGTACTCCATAGATCGAAGTAATGGTGGCAGGGGATTTTTTGGGTTGTATATTTCTTTCTTCCCCACCCCCCAGAAAAATAGATGCAAAAAATGACTTGATAATATTGTGTGTTTGTGTAATTTATAAAGGATGGAGGAAGTAGTTTCCAATTTTATTCTGACAACTGATAATAATTTCATTGAACTGAACTGTGCTGTGCCCTTGGGCTTGCCTTCTTTGGGTTATCATATAACTGGGAAAATTTCACCACACCTTGTGGGGCACTGCCCCTATAAGGTGATCAAAGGTCCAGATTTAATCACATATACACCTTATAAGGTTATCAAAGGCTCAGATTTAATCACCATGTAAAATCAATGGCTACAGGTAGCATCGACACTACCAACTGATTGCACTACTTAGTTTGCCTGACATATTTTATTCTTATTGGTTAGACAATTATTTATTATCATTAGGAATGACTACGGATCAGATATAAAGGGTACTGATCTTTTTGGTTTGGGTATCTTAATTGAATTTTTTGTTTAATCTTTGTTATAAATGTATTGTTTTAAAATTAGAGATGTATGTTAATCTATTAAATTTTGGGTGTGATTCGGATTGAGTATATGTTTAAGTACGAGTATGAGTTTTTTCAAAAATATTTGATCAATGTTTTGGCTTATAATTGTTTGTTTGTAGCAGATATTTGAAGTTATTTTCTAAAAAACAAATTGACTGGGAAAAATATTTGATCAACCTTCGACATACCATTCATAATTAAATTTTATGTAGTCTTCATTTTATTTGATTTATGATGATTATTTTAGAATTTTTTAAAAAGAAAACATAAATTAAACAAACATAGTTGATCCAATTTATAAAAAATATTATAAAAAAAAAAATATCGCTGTCTTAACCATGGCTAAATTAGCCTAAAATCTCCGGCCATACTATCATTTCATTAATTAGTCCTCATAGCAGATTTTCATATCAAACTTCCGGCGGCTAGGCAAACTTCTAAATCTGTCTAATGAATAATAACATTCACTACCGTACCGTTAACAAATTTAATCTCATTAATAACAAAAAACTAGACCATGAGCTTCATTTTGGATCTGTGAACGACAAATTATAGAGAAGAACATGAGAAAATATTCGATCGACGACATGTTACGAACACATTCTCCTCGATTAAGTGCCATTTCTCTTTTTCAAGGTAATGTAATTTTTTTGGTTATTTTAAGTTGAATTATGTGTATATTTGAGCCTCTTTTGTATATTTGAGCTCATTGTACGTCCGAAAAACCAACATACGTAAACCACATGCGTGCAAAATTGTTTTAATTGCTTAAATTGTTTTATTTAATTGCTTTTAAATGCTAGCATGATATTTATTATAAGATTAAATATGTGATAGCATGATTAAATGATAATTGACACGATTACATGAAATTAAGGATTTTTCCCGAATATTCGATAATAGGCAGAGGAAAAGAAGACCGAGGACGACTAAGACAAGAATATGTAATTTTCATTAAATAATGGCAAGACTTCCTAATATGATTTAATTTTCCTAAAAATGCTGGAGTTCGAATTATTTTACGAGTCGAGCTCAATTTTTCCCGGGAAGCCGGTTTTAGGCAAACAAGGAGTTTTAAAAGATAAAAAAATATTATTTTATGGAAACTAATTTTATAAATTTTAATGTTTTAATTAATTAAGTGTTATTGGGCTCAATTTAATGATTTAAAGAAGGCACAATTACTTTAAATTGCAAGCCCAAAACCAAAGCCTATTAACTTGTTAATTAATCTATAAATAAGTGGTCAAGGCTTTCAAAACACCATATTGTAACCTTGAAACAACCGAAACACACCACACACACACTTCATAATTTCGAAAAATAAGGAGAAGGAAAGCTTGTGTTCTTCGTTGCCCGTTCGTCCTTCATCGCCGACGATCGAAAATTCGATCGTTATAAACGCAAAAGCACGTTTTCTAAACTCTTTCAAACATCATACAAATCATATTATGTGTGTTTTAATTGTTTATGCTTGACTAAAATAGGTGTTTGATTATTTTACGGTAAGATACGTTTTTTTCAAAGTTTTAACGATTTTACGTTTATTCGAAAAAAGTTATGAATCCAAGGGTTAAGCTGCCAATACATGATAAAAATATGAATACGTTAGTGACAAAACATGATAAATTAATCAAGAGAACGAGCTGGAACCGTGGGACAAAAGCTAATAAGAACCGTGAGTTTTTTTTTGAGTTTTATGTGCATGTGTGGTTCAAGTGGTTCGTTCGTTTTGCATGGGGTCATGGGGCTGGCCAGGGCTGATTGGGGGCTTGGCCAGGGTCAGGTTCGAAGGCTAGGTAGGGTCCTATGGCGGCTAGGGTCGAGGGAGGCGGGTGAGGAAGAGCCCTTGCGTGAAGGGACTCTTCACGAGTAAGATTCAGGGTGGCCGAGAGTTCCAAGGGCCATGGCTCGGTCTCAGGGCAAGCTAGGTGGTCCATCAGGGTCGTAGGATGATGGGTAGAGGTCAGGCTAGGGGCTGGTGCTGCTGGGTCGCAGCTGGCTCGAGGAAAAAGCTGCAACCGTGAAGAAGCACTAGACGCGCAGCTTGTCTCTTCTGAATTCATAGGCGTCGGGCTTGGGTTCCAGGCATGGTTAGGGTCAGGGGTGGTCAGTGGTTAGATGGCTTGATGAGTCCTAAGACAAATAGAAAACCTTATACAGCTTGGAGACTCACGCACACACACATGCAGGTTTGGGGTCACTTTTCAGAAGAATTTTGAGAGGGCCAGGGCTGGTTCTTTGGGCTGGGCTTGGTCAAGAGGGTGCTTGGGTGGGTTGGCTCGGGTTTGGCTCGGGCGTGGCTCGAGTAATTTAGGAGATGGCTCAATGTCTCCTTTTATGTGTCAATTTCCAAAATTAAAGAACAAAAATTAGAACCATGGATCCACGGGTGTGGTTCATGGCTCCCAAGGGTAGAATAAATAATAAAAATGCTATTTTTAAAATTTGGGATCAAAATATTAAGTTTTGGATTTATCCGGGATTTAATCACCTCACGAAACGTTAATTAAAGAATTAATTGAAATGCCTAGTTTTAAGTCTCATAAAATTATGATATTTTATGATTTATTATGATGATTTTGATGATAATATGATATTTTACGATTTTTGGTACTGTCTAAAATGTTATTTTTGGAATGTTATGTTATTTTATGATTTTTAAAGAAAATGAAAAATATTTTGAGGGATGCGAATTGACTGTGACAAAAGATATGGTATATGATTTTGTGGGGATGTCATGTGGGGAAAAGGCCCAGAGGGAGCTCATTTATGGGAGAAGGCTCCAGAGGGAGCCCATTTATGAGAAAGGGCCCCAGAGAGAGCCCGTCTATGGGAGAAGGCCCCCAAAGGAGCCCCGACGATCGTATTTTCACGGTGGAGCCTAGTGCACACCTCCATGGACCATGTGGAGCTGAAGACTGATCAGTCGACCATAGGATAAAAGCTAGTCACTTTCAAGGATCAAACTTCACCCAAAAATGATATACGATTGAAAGCTTATGATTAAATGATTTTTATGATATATGATTAATGATGATGATTAAAGCTATTTTTAAAATGATTTATTTATGCTCAAAGCTATTATTTTAAATGATTTTTAAAGGATTTATTTATGCTTAAAGTTATTTTAAAATGATTTTACGATTTATGATTTAATTATGCTTAAATGATTTTAAATTGTTTATTTATGTTCAAAAGCTATTTTAAATAAAAGTACGATTTTAATGCATGTGATTGTATATGTATTATTTGTTATCCATGTTTAGAAAGTGCTGAGTCTTTAAACTCACTAGGTTTGTATGATGCAGGATTTGATAATTTATGGGAGGTGCTGACGATTGAGTGGATCGAGTGCAGTAGTACACACCCGAGGGCCTTTATGTTTCCGCACTAGCTAGATAGATAAATGATTTAAAAATTTATGTTAAAGATTTTTATTAGAGATATTTTTATGTTTCATTTTATTGTTAGTTGATCTTTTAAAGGTCGATTTAGGGATTTTGGTTAGTTGATGATTTAGGATTTATTTTATGCACTTGAGATTGAAAATTGTTAAATTATTTTGATTGTTAGAAATGTTAAGTTATTTATTTTAGTCAGTATTTAGAATTTATGATTTATGATTAGAAAAAATCAAGGTCGTTCACATTTGAGCTTTGTTTTTGCAGATTATAGGTTTTTTTTTCGAAAGTTTGTTACTATACATGTTTAGAAATTTTTCCTTTTCATGGATCGTTTGAGATATTTTTAAATTTATCAAAGGTTGGTTGTTTATGATTTGACAATGATGTGCATTTGGTGTGTAATCTCGATCTCGAATTTTTAAACATTTCGAATTTTTATCTCAATATTTATGATGTTTCTTTTGATTAGTTCAGTTTCTATATTATCTAATTTCTCTAATTTTCTTTAGGCAAAAACTTGTGTGAGAAGGTCTCATGGGTCGTATTTTGTGAGACAGATCTCTTATTTGGGTCATCTATGAAAAAATATTACTTTTTATACTAAGAGTATTACTTTTTATTGTTAATATCAATGATACATTAAAGCCTTAAGTTTTATTTTTTTATTAACCACTTTACATTAATTAACCATTCAGACTCATCGTTTTCCTTGCACCCTCACCATCAACGTCTATGTTCACTTCTCTGTTGATTCTTCTTGTTAGATGCAATGATTGTTCCTGCTGGGTATATCAATCAAAATGTGTTGTTTGAGCTGTAGTATGGTTTAAAAAGATTTAATTGAATTGTTACTTACAGATAAAGCTTTTGGTAAAGTGATAAGCGACAAACACTCGGTCCTACAATTGGTATCAGAGCTAAGGTCTCGAGTTTGACAGAGATGAGAGTCTAGTGGAGTGAGATGTTTTTGTTGTGGGGGGATCTCATCTGATCAAAAAGTGAACACAGACCGAGATCCCATGTTATGAGTGTGGCGGTATAGGCCATATGACGAGGCATTGTCTTAATCGTGAGGGACAACGAGAGCCTAGAGGTGATAGAGATAGATCCTCAAAGAGAAGAGGATGACAGCCTCAGTAGTTTATACTCGCCCTTCTTGAGGACAGCCACTTATGCAGGGAGATAGTCCGTCTCAGGCACATGTGTATGCTTTAACACGAGAGCAGGCAGAGGAGGAACGAGAGGAGATGATAGCAGGTAAGTGTTATTTATGTTCTTATCCTACTTATATTCTTGTTGATACATGTGCCTCACATAATTTTATATCGAAGAGGTTGTGGTTGAGCATCATATATACCATTCTCCATTTTTTATGCCTATTTATGTTTCTATGCACTCTGGAGTTGATATATCAATCGTATCTATGATAGCAGATGATATTATTTCTTATGAGGGCTATGACCTGAGATCTAATATGATTATTCTGGAGATGACTGATTTTGATTGTATTGTAGGAATTCATGTGCTAAGGAGATATTGTGTGACTGTTGATTGTTATCAGCGAATATTATATTTTTACACAGATCAGAAAGAGCATTGGATCTTTTATGGGAAGGGTTTTCGTCACTGTGTTTCGTTTATATCTGATATCCAGATGTCTCGATTATTGGTGAATGAACATGAGAGTTATCTGATTTATGTTGTAGATGTGACAGAGAAAAAGAAAGAGGTGAGAATAGAGGAGATACTTGTAGTTGATAAGTTTTTAGATGTATTTTTTGATGAGATTTCAGGCTTTCCATCAGCTCGTGAAATGTAGTTTGGGATTAATTTGATGCCAGGTACTTCTCCTATTTCTCGTGCTCCTTACAGTATGGGACCAGCAGAGTTGAGAGAGTTGAAAGCCCTGTTACAGGACTTGCTGGACAAGGGATATGATTTTGAGATCTCGATAACTCTTATCCAGTTATTTACTTTATTAGTTGAACTTGATATATGTGGTCATATTCGTGAGGAACATATAACATATGAGAGAGTTCAGAGATAGAAAGTGTAGAACCCGTAACGTAGACTACGTATAAGCCATGCATAATTCTAGTATCTTAAATTAAAATGATTTTTTTTTATTGCATGATAGGATTTAATTCATGAAATTTTAAAAGTTCATGCATTAGGGTTTCTAGATACATTTCACGCTCAATCGAGGAACGGAGATCAGAGAAATTTCAAAAAATTATTTTAATTACACGATTTATTTTTAATAAATTATTATAGGAGTTTTAAATTTAATTTTTTTTAAAGTGAGATTTATTGAATATTTGTACCCGCAGGTTTTTATTTTTATCTAATACGCAAATTTTGTCGAATCGAGAGACTTTTTGAGGGTTCGGCTATTATTTTCAAAAACTTTCTAACACGAGATATTTTTCGGGAGTGTGTTTGGATTTAATGGGCCTACTTTTAAGTTTATTGAGCTTAAATATCTTCTAAACTTTTAATTTACAATTTAAGGCCCATTAATGGACTTGTTAACTATTTATATATTTCTAATCTCCCACTAAACCTAATTATCCCCTTCATCAGTCGCTCATCCTCTCCATTCCTCATCCTTCACACGATTTGTTGCTGCAAAGTGTTCGGTGACCCCAATTTTCTTTCCCTTCAGGCAAGAGCTCCTCCCTTCTCGGCCGTGTGTGCGTTCCTCGATCGGTTGCTCTAAGAATAATCATCAGGCATGCCATGTACTTCCTTTTTTGCATCATTCACGTCGTATATGTTGTCATATGTGTTAAGTTTATGTCTGGTTCGGTGCTTGCACGGAAAAGTATGATAGTTGCGTTTTCTTCTTTGTTCCCACATGTATATCCTTTTGCATCTCACGTTCGGATGATTTGTGCAAGGGGCCGTGGATCTGGCAAGGTTAAGGGGCTATGTTCGAAGAAAGAGGGTTGATGTATTGCTAGGGTCAAGGGTAGGGGTGCCATGTTGAGGCCGAAGGGTGTAGGGTGGCACGATAGGCTTCGGGCGTGGTGATGGTGTTTAGGTGGTATGTGGGTTGGGACACTCATGATGTTGGAGCGGTGCTGCGGTGATACCAGTAGGTCCAGTAGAATTTGGACGTGATCTTGGGTGGGTTGGATTTGTGGTCAAGTTACTTAAGTGTGAGTTGGAGGCATGGGATTGGTCTTTAAGTGTTCAAAAAGGAAGAAATAATAATAATAACTTATAATGCAGCAGCCTGCCTAGGATGGTTCGAAAATTTAAGGACTCGGTTCTTGAGGTTCTAGGGTCTTTAGGATGATTTCAAAGTGTGATAAAAAGTTGGGAAAAATTTGGTTGAGTTTCGAGTCGATTCGGGTTAAAACCGGGACCCCGATCCAAGTTTTAAAAAAATTCGGTTAAGTTATTATTTGGGCTCGAATTTACATCTAGGAATGCTTGTATATATGTTTTGGGACATTTTAAGGAGTTGGGTAAGATTCGGGTCAATTTTAGAGGTCCAGGGGTAAAATGGTAATTTTTAGGTTTCCAGGGGCAAAATGGTTATTTTGCACCCGGGGTGAGATTTTAGTCCTAGCAGCTCCCTAAGCACAAATCATAATATTTTTAAATGTTCATGCATCACGTTTACGATTTTTACGCTATTATAATAATTATGGTGCATGCTTGGTTTAAAGGAATTAAGAGAGAAAAAGTAAGAAAGTGAAGAGCACTTTGTCTCCACCGCGCCGCGTCGTTATTTCGTTTGTTTTCTGTCAAAACAAACCAAGGCATGTTTATATCTTCTTTCACTCTTCAATCAAGCCATATAGGTATTTTTAAATATCGCAAGTATATGATTTTATTGCAAGAAGATCGAAATTGTTTATATTTAATTATGTTAGTTAATTATATTACGTGCAAATATTAATTTTGAGATTTATGTGATATTGCTTGTGGTCACTTTACTATCATGCTTAAGTCCGGTCGCCAGTTACCGGCCCGGTCGCCAGTTACCGGTCAGTTCAGTTGTTTCACCCAGTATACTGTGGCAGTAGTCTGATCAGACATACATTATTAAGTCCGGTCGCCAGTTACCGGCCCGGTCGCCAGTTACCGGTCAGTTCAGTTCAGTTCAGTTCAGGGACCACTTGCGTAGACCATAATCTCACCAGAAAATTATTACAAGTTATTTCATTACAGGGCTCCAAGGAGCAAACATTTTCACTATGATATTTTCAGTTCAGTTATGCACGTACTATAATTACCATTGAAATGATATTTTACGTTACACCTCAGTACAGGAAATTTTCACTTGCATGCGACTTTATTATTTATTTACTTGTTATTTACGATATATGCATGCTGAGTCTTTAGGCTCACTAGACTTGATTGTTGTAGGTACTGATGATGTCGGGACCGAGGGCGGGGATCAGTGAGCCAGCTCGAGTCGGCAGTAGTGGGACCCGAGGACCTCATTTTCAGCATTTATTATTATTTGATTGCTCAGACATTTTTATATATTGTTGGATAAATTTCTAACTGTTGTTTCGAAAAATGTTAATTTCTTCCGCTGTCACTTTGAACATCAAACTTTATTTATCAGTTCAATTACGAATGGGGCAATTTTATTTATTTAAAAAGAAAATTTTTAAATTTTCCGCAATTTTTCAAGCACGGATTTTTAGGCCTTTACAGCTGGTATCAGAGCAATGGTTCTGTATAGGGTTGCACTACTACTGACCTCGAGAAGCTCACGAAGTCACGTCTTCGGTTTGTAAGTTTTACATTTACGTATTTTATTTAAAGCATGAATTATTTAACAGCATGTTTTCATGAATTATTTTACGTCCTGATTTTTATTGTGCAGTATTTAAATTTAAATTAAATTATGGAATTATGCATGTTGGTTACGTATGGGTTATGTATGGAACAGGATGCCCCCTAGACGCATTCCCGAGAACACTAGAAATGAGGAGCCTCGCCAAGAGGACAGGGAGGAGCAGAGGCAGGAGGGAGATTTACCCCCTCCACCTCCACCGGACATGAATGCCCAGATGCTAGCTGGGATGACTCAGTTCTTCGCACAGTTTGCGGGGAACCATGCTATGGTGACCAGGCCGACAGGGCCCGAGGCTGTCTATGAGAGATTCATGAGGATGCGTCCGAAGGAGTTTTCAGGGACGTCGGACCCCATGATTGCCGAAGGCTGGATCAAGTCCCTCGAGGTTATCTTCGAGTTCATGGAGCTTGGAGATGCAGATAGAGTCCGATGTGCCACATATTTATTCGGAGGAGATGCCCGCTTATGGTGGGAAGGAGCGTCAGTAGCCCTGAACTTGGCTACGCTGAGCTGGACACGCTTCACGGAGGTATTCTACTCCAAATATTTCACGGAGGAAGTGCGCACCAGGTTGACCACTGAGTTCATGAGCCTGAGACAGGGAGATATGACTGTTACGGAGTTCATCCGTAAGTTTGAGAGGGGTTGTCATTTTGTGCCCCTGATCGCGAATGATGCTAGAGCCAAGCTTATTCATTTCTTAGTCGGTCTACGGCCGATCTTGCGCCGTGATGTTAGGGTGTCTGACCCTACTTCTTATGAGGTCGCTGTCTCCAAAGCCCTAGCCGCAGAGCAGGATCAGCGTGACATTTAGAGAGATCGCTTGGGGAAGCGACCAGTCCAGGTACCACACCGCCCTCCTCCTCAGCAGCATCAGCAGCAGAACAAGAGGCCTTTTCACGGGCCGCCTAGAAATAGAGGGCAGCAGCAGCAGCGGGGACGCCCAGCCCCGAGGACCTTTGAGCACCCAGTCTGTCCCAAGTGCTCACGTCGCCATCTTGGAGCATGTATGTTTGGCTCAGGAAAGTGTTTTAAGTGTGGTAGTCTAGACCACTTATTTCTGCAGTGCCCTCAGAGGAATCCGCCTACCCAGGGCAGAGTTTTTGCCCTTCATGTGACAGAGACGGACCCGGAGTCGATGCTTATGACAGGTATCTTAATGCTTTTAGTTAATTATTGAATTTCAATGTTTTGGGAATCGGGATTGAGATTTTGAACTTAGAATTACGATAGGATTGCATGCTCTACTCAGTACCATTTTCGGGAATCAGGTTAGAAGAACTCTGGCCTTTGCATGTCTATAAGTTAGTTCTTATGATTATTGGGTTCAACTTAGAGTTCCGATCTTTCAGGGAGAATTTTTATATCTGGTTCCGCTACGAAGGCCTTGATAGATTCAGGGGCCACTCACTCATTTATTTCGGAGGTTTTTGCTAATTTCCTCAAGGTCAAGACAGTTGGGCTAGATGTAGCCTATTCAGTAGTATTGCCGTCGGGCGAGGAGATGGCAGCTACCAATGTGATCCGAGACATAGACCTTGAGCTGCATGGAAATCTTGTTTATGCGGATCTTATAGTGTTGCCGATGCCAGAGTTTGACATCATCCTGGGGATGGACTGGCTATTGAGGAACAAAGTATTGATAGACTTCCAGCGGAGATCTGTTCTAGTCCGACCGCCTGGGATGGAGCAGTTCTTATTTGAGCCAGACAGGTATTTTCCCTTACCGCGCATTATTCCTTATGTCAAGGCTAGGAAGCTCATGCATAGAGGGTGTCGGGCATTTTTAGCAACTTTTATAACTGTCCCCGAGGCACCCAGTCAGTTAGCCACAGATGTTCCTATTGTTAAAGATTTCCCAGACGTTTTTCCGAAAGACGTCTCTGGTATACCACCCGAGCGAGAGGTGGAGTTTTCTATTGAGCTTATGCCAGGTACGGTTCCGATCTCCAAAGCACCGTACCGACTAGCGCCGACAGAGATGGCAGACCTAAAGAAGCAGATTCAGGAACTTCTTGACAAGGAGTTCATTCGCCCTAGTTTTTCTCCATGGGGCGAGCTAGTCTTGTTTGTGAAGAAGAAGGATGGCTCTATGAGACTTTGTATTGACTACCGGGAGTTGAACAGGGTTACAGTGAAGAATAAGTACCCACTTCCGAGGATTGAAGATCTATTTGATCAGTTGCAGGGATCTTCGGTATTCTCCAAGATTGATCTGCGTTCTGGCTATCACCAGTTGAGGGTGAGAGATGCCGATGTTTCCAAGACTGCCTTCAGGACTCGTTACGGCCACTATGAGTTCCTTGTGATGCCGTTCGGTTTGACGAATGCGCCAGCGATCTTCATGGATCTCATGAATCGCGTATTTCAGCCGTATCTTGACCAGCTTGTGATAGTATTCATAGACGACATTCTCGTCTACTCCAAGAATCAAGAGAATCACAGCAGACATCTGACCATAGTGTTGCAGACCTTGCAGAAGCACAAGTTATTCGCAAAGTTCAATAAGTGCGAATTCTGGTTAGAGAAGGTGGCGTCCTTAGGCCACATTGTTTCTAGCAGTGGCGTTGAGGTGGACCCAGCGAAAGTTACAGCAGTCAGAGATTGGGTTGTGCCTCAGAATGCATCCGAGATCAGCAGTTTTCTTGGGCTAGTAGGATATTATCGGAAATTCATTAAGGGATTCTCCTCTATTGTCGTTCCACTCAAATCACTGACAAAGAAGAATGTGAAATTTGTATGGAGCGAGGAGTGTCAGAAGAGCTTCGATACTTTGAAACAGGCTCTTATCTCAGCACCAGTTTTGGCCATGCCGTCAGGGCCTGGTGAGTTTGTTCTATATACCGATGCTTTGAAGCTCGGTCTTGGCGCAGTATTGATGCAGCATGGGAAGGTGATAGCACATGCTTCTCGACAGCTGAAAATCCATGAGAAGAATTACCCTACCCATGATCTAGAGTTGGCCGATGTAGTTTTTGCCTTGAAGATTTGGAGGCATTATCTGTATGGAGAGAAGTGCCAGATCTTTACCGACCACAAGAGCCTCAAGTATTTCTTTACGCAGAAGGAGCTGAACATGCGTCAGAGGCGTTGGTTGGAGCTTGTGAAAGACTACGATTGTGACATTAGCTACCACCCGGGTAAGGCTAATGTAGTTGCGGATGCATTGAGCAGAAACGTTGCAGTGATGGCTCATTTGACGATTCAGAGACCCCTTCAGATTGAGATGCAGAGGTTTGATCTAGAGTCATATCCTCGAGGTAGAGTTCCTCGTCTATCTACCTTGACTATCCAGTCTTCGCTCATTGACAGTATTCGCGGTAGTCAACCAGCAGATGAGCAGTTGGCAAAGTGGAAGCAGAGAGATGAGCCCAAGGGCAGTGTTTTGTATTCAGTTAGTGACGGTATTGTGAGATACCGAGACAGAATATGGGTCCCTAGCAGTGATTCTATCCGAGCAGATATTCTATCAGAAGCCCATATGTCGCCGTACTCTATCCATCCAGGGAGTACGAAGATGTACAAGGATCTGCAGTCATTGTATTGGTGGCCAGGAATGAAGAAGGACATCAGACGGTTTGTATCCGAGTGTCTGACTTGCCAGTTAGTGAAGGCGGAGCATCAGAGACCAGTAGGTTTGCTCAAGCCTCTTCTTATTCCCGAGTGGAAGTGGGAGAATGTTACCATGGACTTTGTGACCGGTTTGCCGAAGTCAGTCAGAGGATCAAATGCCATCTGGGTGATTGTAGATCGTCTTACCAAATCAGCGCACTTCTTGCCTATCAAGACGACTTTCACCATGGTTCAGTATGCAGAGTTGTATATCCGGGAGATAGTCCGACTTCATGGTATTCCAGTTTCTATCGTATCTGACAGAGATCCCAGATTCACTTCCTCGTTTTGGAAGAGTTTGCATTCGACTATGGGGACGAAGTTGCTGTTTAGCACAGCTTTTCATCCGCAGACAGATGGGCAGTCAGAGCGAGTCATTCAGATTTTGGAGGATCTTCTCCGTGCTTGCGTCCTTGATTTCTCTGGGAGTTGGGAGTCGAACTTGCCATTAGTGGAGTTCACCTATAACAACAGCTTTCAGTCGTCTATAGGTATGGCTCCGTACGAAGCACTGCATGGCCGTAAGTGCAGATCTCCTGTTCATTGGGATGAAGTAGGAGAGAGAGCCGAGTTGGGTCCAGAGATTATTCAGCAGACTGTTGATGTAGTAGCCCGGATCCGTGATAGAATGAGGACTGCTCAGAGTCGACAGAAGAGCTATGCAGATCAAAGAAGGAGAGAGTTAGAGTTCGCAGTCGGCGACCATGTCTTTGTGAAGGTGGCACCTATGAAGGGTGTCATGAGATTTGGGAAGAAAGGGAAGCTTAGTCCGAGATTTATTGGACCATTTGAGATCCTTGACAGAGTTGGGACGCTAGCTTATCGTGTTGCTCTTCCGCCGAATCTGGCCGGAGTACACAATGTGTTCCACGTCTCTATGCTGAAGAAGTATATGGCGAATCCTTCGCATGTCTTGAACTTTGAGCCGTTGCAGCTTACTCCGAACTTATCTTATGAGGAGAGACCAGTGCAGATCTTAGACAGACAGGAAAAGAAGCTTCGGAACAAGCTGGTTAAGCGAGTGAAAGTCAAATGGCTCAACCATTCAGAGTAGGAAGCTACGTGGGAGTCCGAGCCAGAGATGAGGAGTCGGTACCCCGAGTTATTCGGTGAGTTTTAATTTCGAGGACGAAATTTCTTTTAAGGGGGGGAGGGTTGTAGAACCCGTAACGTAGACTACGTATAAGCCATGCATAATTCTAGTATCTTAAATTAAAATGATTTCTTTTATTGCATGATAGGATTTAATTCATGAAATTTTAAAAGTTCATGCATTAGGGTTTCTAGATACATTTCACGCTCAATCGAGGAACGGAGACCAAAGAAATTTCAGGAAAATTATTTTAATTACACGATTTATTTTTAATAAATTATTACAGGAGTTTTAAATTTAATTTTTTTAAAGTGAGATTTATTGAATATTTGTACCCGCAGGTTTTTATTTTTATCTAATACGCAAATTTTGTCGAATCGGGAGACTTTTTGAGGGTTCGGCTATTATTTTCAAAAACTTTCTAACACGGGATATTTTTCGGGAGTGTGTTTGGATTTAATGGGCCTATTTTTAAGTTTATTGAGCTTAAATATCTTCTAAACTTTTAATTTACAATTTAAGGCCCATTAATGGACTTGTTAACTATTTATATATTGCTAATCTCCCACTAAACCTAATTATCCCCTTTATCAGCCGCCCATCCCCTCCAATCCTCAACCTTCACACGATTTGTTGCTGCAAAGTGTTCGGTGACCCCAATTTTCTTTCCCTTCAAGCAAGAGCTCCTCCCTTCTCGGCCGTGTGTGCGTTCCTCGATCGGTTGCTCTAAGAATAATCATCAGGCATGCCATGTACTTCCTTTTTCGCATTATTCACGTCGTATATGTTGTCATATGTGTTAAGTTTATGTCTGGTTCGGTTCTTGCACGGAAAAGTATGATAGTTGCGTTTTCTTCTTGGTTCCCACATGTATCTCCTTTTGCATCTCACGTTCGGATGATTTGTGCAAGGGGCCGTGGATCTGGCAGGGTTAAGGGGCTATGTTCGAAGAAAGAGGGTTGATGTATTGCTAGGGTCAAGGGTAGGGGTGCCATGTTGAGGCCGAAGGGTGTAGGGTGGCACGATAGGCTTCGGGCGTGGTGATGGTGTTTAGGTGGTATGTGGGTTGGGACACTCATGATGTTGGAGCGGTGCTGCGGTGATACCAGTAGGTCCAGTAGAATTTGGACGTGATCTTGGGTGGGTTGGATTTGTGGTCAAGTTACTTAGGTGTGAGTTGGAGGCATGGGATTGGTCTTTAAGTGTTCAAAAAGGAAGAAATAATAATAATAACTTATAATGCAGCAGCCTGCCTAGGATGGTTCGAAAATTTAAGGACTCGGTTCTTGAGGTTCTAGGGTCTTTAGGATGATTTTAAAGTGTGATAAAAAGTTGGGAAAAATTTGGTTGAGTTTCGAGTCGATTCGGGTTAAAACCGGGACCCCGATCCAAGTTTTAAAATAATTCGGTTAAGTTATGATTTGGGCTCGAATTTACATCTAGGAATGCTTGTATATATGTTTTGGGACATTTTAAGGAGTTGGGTAAGATTCGGGTCAATTTTAGAGGTCCAGGGATAAAATGGTAATTTTTGGGTTTCTAGGGACAAAATGGTCATTTTGCACCCGGGGTGAGATTTTAGTCCTAGCAGCGCCCTGAGCACAAATCATAATATTTTTAAATGTTCATGCATCACGTTTACGATTTTTACGCTATTATAATAATTATGGTGCATGCTTGGTTTAATGGAATTAAGAGAGAAAAAGTAAGGAAGTGACGAGCACTTCGTCTCCACCGCGCCGCGTCGTTATTTCGTTTGTTTTCTGTCAAAACAAACCAAGGCATGTTTATATCTTCTTTCACTCTTGATTGTTGTAGGTACTGATGATGTCGGGACCGAGGGCGGGGATCAGTGAGCCAGCTCGAGTCGGCAGTAGTGGGACCCAAGGAATTCATTTTTAGCATTTATTATTTTTATTGCTCAAACATTTTTATCTACCGTTGGATAAAATTTTTACAGTTATTTTTACAACATTAATTTCTTCCGCTGCTATTTTTAAACATGATACATTATTTAACAGTTTATTTTATGAACTGAATATTTCATTTAGTTTAAAAAGAAAATTTTTAATTTTTCCGCAAATTTTCAAGTAAGGATTTCTAGGCCTTTACAGCTGGTATCAGAGCCGACCTCTCTTAGTACGGTGTGGTTCGGGGACGAACCAAGCGGAAGCTGGTGGGCATGTGAGGCCCGGGGCCGAAGAGGGCAGGGGGTGATCGCCGGTGCCATCAGTTGCACGGACAATGAGCGGCTCCTGGCAGGCTTCTAGGTGGAGGGAACATTAATGAACCGATCCCACACGGGAATGAGATGGATTCCGAGACTGTTCAATGTAATGGACTGTACAGTTGAAGAGGGCTTAAAAGATTTGATTTGTACTACTCATATCATGAAGGTGCATCTTCTTTTCGGTAGCTCATCACATAAGAACTCCAAAGTTAAGCGTGCTTGACTTGGGGCAATTTTGGGATGGGTGACCTCCTGAGAGGTTTCCCAGGGTGCGTGTGAGTGAGGACATAAGCACGCTGGAAAGACTCGTCTTGGTACAGTGAGGACAGTCGTCGAATCTGAGGCTTTACAGCTGGTATCAAAGCAATGGTTCTGTATAGGGTTGCACTACTGCTGACCTCGAGAAGCTCACGAAGTCAAGTCTTCGGTTTGTAAGTTTTACATTTACGTATTTTATTTAAAGCATTAATTATTTAACAGCATGTTTTCATAAATTATTTTACGTCCTGATTTTTATTGTGCAGTATTTAAATTTAAATTAAATTATGGAATTATGCATGTTGGTTACGTATGGGTTCTGTATGGAACAGGATGCCCGCTAGACGCATTCCCGAGAACCCTAGAAATGAGGAGCCTCGCCAAGAGGACAGGGAGGAGCAGAGGCAGGAGGGAGATTTACCCCATCCACCTCCACCGGACATGAATGCCCAGATGCTAGCTGGGATGACTCAGTTCTTCGCACAGTTTGCGGGGAACCATGCTATGGTGACCAGGCCGACAGGGCCCGAGGCTGTCTATGAGAGATTCATGAGGATGCGTCCGAAGGAGTTTTCAGGGACGTCGGACCTCATGATTGCCGAGGGCTGGATCAAGTCCCTCGAGGTTATCTTCGAGTTCATGGAGCTTGAAGATGCAGACAGAGTACGATGTGCCACATATTTATTCGGAGGAGATGCCCGCTTATGGTGGGAAGGAGCGTCAGTAGCCCTGAACTTGGCTACGCTGAGCTGGACACGCTTCACGGAGGTATTCTACTCCAAATATTTCACGGAGGAAGTGCGCACCAGGTTGACCACTGAGTTCATGAGCCTGAGACAGGGAGATATGACTGTTACGGAGTTCATCCGTAAGTTTGAGAGGGGTTGTCATTTTGTGCCCCTGATCGCGAATGATGCTAGAGCCAAGCTGATTCATTTCTTGGTGGGTCTACGGCCGATCTTGCGCCGTGATGTTAGGGTGTCTGACCCTACTTCTTATGAGGTCGCTGTCTCCAAAGCCCTAGCCGCAGAGCAGGATCAGCGTGACATTGAGAGAGATCGCTTGGGGAAGCGACCAGTCCAGGTACCACACCGCCCTCCTCCTCAGCAGCATCAGCAGCAGAACAAGAGGCCTTTTCACGGGCCGCCTAGAAATAGAGGGCAGCAGCAGCAGCGGGGACGCCCAGCCCCGAGGACCTCTGAGCGTACTATTCATACGCAAAAGGATATATTGCGTACTTATGTTATGGATTTTAAATCTGTTTGGCATTCATTTATTCCATTGGTGGAGTTTATGTACAACAATTTTATCAGACTAGTATTCAGATGGCTCCATTTAGGCATTGTATGAGAGACGTTGTAGATCTCCATTATATTGGAATGATGTTGATCGAGCTGTAGTTACCTATCCTGAGATGATTCACGAGATGGAACAGAAAGTAAAGTTGATACAACAGCTGTTTAAATGAGCTTAAGATGGACATGCTGCATATGTAAATAAAAGATGAAAACTCTTAGAGTTTAAGCAAGGGGATCGAGTATTTTCGAAAGTTTCTCCTTTTCGTAGCACCGTTCGATTTGGTATGGAAGGGAAGTTAGCACCGAGGTATGTCGGTTCGTATGAGATATTGCATCTGATATGCTTTTTGTCTCATCGATTGGCTCTATCTCCATTTATCTGGTATTTTTGATGTCTATAATGTGTCGATGTTGCGGAAGTATAGGTCGGATCCTTCACATGTGTTGTATATTTCTGATGTTCAGTTAGATCCTGATGTGTCTTATATTGATAGACCCATTTGTATTTTATCCATCTGAATGGAAGCTTCGTAGTAAGCTTATGTCGATGGTGAAAGTTCAATGGGAACATATGGCTGTCGAAAAGGCCACTTAGGAGACATAGCGGCATGTGAGGGAGTTCTACCCCTACTTATTCTGATGGTATTACGTAGGTTTATTTATGCATGTTATAAAAATTTGTTGCATAATTTGGGTCAAAATTCAATTAAGGGGTAGAAATGTAGTGATTGAAGTGAATATAAAAATTTGTTGATTTAGTAATGTGATAAATATTTAACGATATTAAAATAACGAAATATATCATATCTTGGTCATATGAAATCCAAATGATTTGAAATTTGGATATGAAATAAAAACTAAAAAATATTGAAGTTTCGTGTTTTAAGATTTGAAAATTTTGAGCATTTGACTAGTCCGGACGAATATATCGATGCTTTAAATGTTAAATATTATATATTATAATATAATATAATATTTGAAAAAAAAATAATAATAACCAAAAAAAACAATATAGATTGAACTGAGTCAGTGGAATTCGACGAAAGAGGCAACTGAAGAGATAAATATGGTTTCAGATTTCTTTTCGATCTTGTGATTTATCATTTTAATTGACGAACCGACTTCAATTTTGAGATCTTTGACACGAGATCTTTGATTTAAGGTATAAAGTTCATATTTTTATGATGTTTGAAACTCGTCGATTTCTAGAATAAATCTGATAAATTGTTAAATCATACAAAAAGTGAGTTATATTGGATATTGTATGATTTTAACGAAGAATAGAATATTATCGTTTTGTTATTTTGAATTATTTCAAATTTATTATAATTAGAGATTTTAATTGTTGAATTGAAACTGGATAGTTGTTTATCAGTTGTTACTAATTTTAATTATATATTCGGAGTCTAAGAAGTATAGGCTAACTATTGATATGAAGTTTTCGTATTTTAGCAGATGTTGTAATATACCCTATTAATAGAAGTTAATTTGTCTATGATGTATTTGATGTTAGTATTGAGAATTAAATACATCGAATATTAATTATCGAATGATGAGATTTATGATCGAGTTTTATATTTTGTGGAATAAATTGTTTTTAGGCTATTTGATATTATACATTGAGGCTGTTATGATTATGTTGATACGATAATAATAATTTGATAATTGTTATTGAATTATTTACATATATAACAAGCTTCAGGATCAAAAAAATAACTAGATTTTATATATACTCAATTAGCAGGTACCTTTTGACGTACAAACATATGTTGTTATTGTTTATTATTGATAAATACCGTTGTGTTGAACAATTATAAATAACAGAAAATGAGTGATTTGATATTATATTTATTGTTTTTTTTATTATTGTTGATATTGTTAGTTGCAAGTGATTGGGCAAAGATTTGATGTTGTTGTCGCAGTAGTAGGGGAGTGACGTTTTGACGCTATTGCTATCGCCAGAGTTGGGGTAAGACATATCGTTCATGTTGTTTGTTGCAGTGATGATATTGTTGTCGCCGGAGTAGATGTGTGACGTGTTGTTGATGTTTTTTGTTGCGTGGAATGAGAGTGATGTTTGTTGATATTGTTGTTGGATTGGTCGTCCAGAGACAGCGAAAGGACTATTCCTGTTATGATATCAATTATATCTTATGTTGTTGTTAATATAACTATTATACATTACGATAATGATTATTGTGTATGCTCACCCTTTGGGGTTTTTTCTGTTGGACACGTTACAGGACTATGCCGTGAGAAATGATAGAGATGAAAGACTAGGTGTGTTTAGTCAAAGAAGTTTTGCAATTGACAGTGGATAGAGACAGTATAGCTCATTTTCTTATTTGAGTTATGTATGTGTACTTATTATACTGTTTCTGCTACACTGATAGAAATATTGTTATGATTGCACTATTTTGTCGTATATGCATTATATTATTACATCGTTGAAAAGAAAATTTTTATACATATGAAATCACATATATAATGATTACATGCCGAGGTTTGAGACACCATAGATGTTGTACGATTTAAAAAGATTTGAGTTACATCATTATCACTAGCTATAGATTCTAGAAAAGCGACAATCACTCGGTCCTACACTCCTCTTCTGGCATGCAACTTCGACGACTATCTTTGCCATCGACAGTAGAATAATTTTATAGTAGGTCCGACAAGTTTAATAGAGTTTGGATATATCTCTCATTTCCAACAGAGGGTTTCGTCTTCTAAAGAGCCGAGCCATTTTTCATTTCCAACAGAGGGTTTCGCCTTCTAAAGTGCCAAGCCAAACTTCTGGTGGCCCTTCCGCGACAACCCTTTTAAATGTAACTATCATAATTATTGAAAAATAGACAGTAAGAAGGCACACATTCCTCAACCATACTAAGTGACGAATAAGGTTTATTGAAAATGGAGTTAGAGAAATAAAAATCTTGAGATGTGGCAGGTTTATGTGAAATTGGTGGAATTTCTACTGTATTTTTTGTTGAATAGATATTTTATGTTAGTGGAATTAATATTATATTTTTGCCTTTCAGAGGTTCGATAATATTAAGATGAAAGCTGAAGAATCAGTGAATGAATTCGATGAAAGAGTGAGCTGCATCGTAAATGAACTGGATGCACTAGGAAAAGTGCGTTCAAACAAAGAGAGTGCTCTAAAGGTGATGCTTGGCCTTCCCAAAGAATAAGATGTCAAAAATATGGCGATGAGAAAATTAAAAGACCTGAACAAGGTTGAACTACATGACTTGTTTGCAGACTTAAAAGCCTATGAATTCGAGATGCAAACAAGGGAGGGCGAACCAGTAGTCTCATTAGTTACAACTACTCTAAGCGCGCTGAAACTGGATCCAACAGTTTCAATTGAAAATACAGCTGAACAACTTAGAAATGATGCGATGTCATTGTTCGTGAGGAATTTGGAAGATTCATGAGAAAGAATCGAGGTTCATTTTAAAGAAATTATAACAGGAATGAGTCTAAAGAATAACCGAATGTGTGCTTTAACTACGGAAAGACTGGTCACTTCATTGCTAATTGTCCAAAACCGAAAAAAGAAAGCAATAGATCAGTTGAAAAGGGTAAGAAGCCCTTCGAGCACAAGATAAGATCCAAGAATGAGAAGAATTCATCTAGACGAAAGCATGAAGCCCGGGTAGCTGAGGAGAACGAGTCAAAATGGGTTGAAACTGACAACGAAGCATCAGAAACTGAGAGCTCAAGCAGCTCCAAGGATGAAGATGAGGTGAAATACCTCATGTCTGATGATGCAGAGCTGGAATCTAGCAGCGATAAGATATTTGACTTTAGCTCTACTGTCTTTACACGAGAACTCATTTCCACACTGCACAATATAGTCAATGAGAACTGCAAGTTGGCTATCTCCTTTGAGGAAGCTAAGGCTAGGCAAACTTATCTTTCAAATGACACAACTGATAGTTTAAAATCAGTTGAAAACTTAAATGTAAAAGAAGAGATTGCTAAGCTAATGACTGAACATGATGAAAGTTAATCTTTAATTCCGCAGTTGTGATCAGAAAACTCTAGACTGACTGATGTTATTCAAGCTTGGAATAAGTCATCAATCACGTTGAGTGAAATGCAATGTTCACAAAAACCAGTTGGGGACAAAACTGGTTTACAGCCAAGATGAACTCTCAACAAGCAGTACAATGCCAAAACTGAATATGAGCAAAGAGAAGTATATTCACTTTTTCAAATCAGTCATGGTATGTAAACAACTTGACTTCAGTAAATTGGTTGAGCAGCCAACTAAAAATATGAACAAGGCAAAACAACACGGAATTGGTTATATCCCTAAGAGTTCAAGTGATTCAAACAACTGGTCACCCAAGCAGTGCAGTTATAGCAAACAGGACTTAGTGAAAGGTTATTACAATAACTATTACAATTGCAAGCTTGTTCAAAAACGATACCGGATGAAAAACAAGATAAACATAGCACAAATACATGTATCATCTTCACACCAAACACGTGTCACACAAAAATTAGGTAAAGTTATCTGGAACACAGCAACTGGTAGGTCAGTTCGGCTGATCCAATTCTAGGTCCCCAAAAGATTAATCAGTTCAAGACCCAGATAGATTTGAGTACCAAATTTATTCATTATTTGTGATTCCAGGTTATAGGTAAACTAACCAAAGACCCAGTCTGGTACTTGGACAGTGGATGTTAAAGATACATGACTGGAGATGCGGATTTAATATCACAACTGGTCAAGTATTAAGGTCCCAAAATCAATTTTGGAGACTTCACAAGACAGAGCCATGGGTAAGGGCAAGCTTATTCATGGTAACATTATTATTGATGATGTTCTAATAGTCGAAAATCTAAAATATAACTTGATTAGTATCGGTCAATTATGTGATCATAACTATTCAGTTGAATTCAATAGACATAAATGAACTGTCAAAATTACAACTGGTGATATCATAGTGACATGAAATAGATGTGGTAACACATATAAAGTGAGCTGGAGCAGTTGATGAAACTTAAAATTAATAATTTATTATATGTTAAAAACTATATTTTAAAATTTAAGTTTCATTAAAATTATAAAATTATGTTATTTTAGTATTGTGTGTTTATATTTAAATGTCTTACTAAATATGTTTATTTTCAGGTTTTCTACGTGTTGGTAAAATAATGATAACTCAAGCTAAAAAATTTAAATGGAGGTGATTCAAATATTTTTGGAATCCTCGAGAAATTATCTACAATTTTGCAGAAGACATGATTGCCTAAAACGTTGGTTAAGATGATCAAATTGTGAAAATATCAAAAGGAGGACAAATTTACTTTCAACATGACCAACATATAGTAAAAAAATCATAACTATTTCAATATTTAACCAAATGAGGTGAACCAAGTAGCCAAATTCATCTACAGACAATTTCCCACATGTTTGCTGTTTTGAGCTAAGTCAAATTCGGTGATTAAAGTCGTGGAACAAAGCATTGAAAGAAGGGGCATGGAATTGAAGTTGGAGGAGACAAAGACTACTATTATAACTACATTGCATTAATAGAATTTTTGACCCTTTATCTCATTTGTCCTATAAATAGAGGCCTTGTGCTAGCTTGAGAATCATTCTATCTCATTGTAAAATATAGTGTGAGTGTGTATAAAAGTTCTAAGTTCCAATATATTTTCCATTTTCCAATTTATGAGTGATGTTTTTAGTGTTGATCAAAAGTAAGTTCATGGAAAGCTAAATCTATTATGTCAAGGTGAAGAGGATGAATTCTTGGTGAAGTAAGATTGTTTATATTTTGTATATTCTTTCTTTATTTCTTTTCATTTTGCTAATTTCTTTTTATTGTAGGTATAAAAATGAATTATTTGTTGTTATCAATTTACATCAAATGCTTGATACCATTTAAGTGGTTATCTTGATTTGTTGTTTAATTTTGATACAATAAATATTTCATCAATTATTATTGTTATATTATACATATATATATATATATATATATATATTTATATAATTATATCATATATTTCATTTAGACGATAGCGTGGCTCTGCCGGTTGTTCTAAATGAAATATTATGATATCTAACAATCTAACATTTACTTTATCGCAACTAACTTTTACTTTCCGCATCTAACATTTACTTTATCGCAACTAACTTTTACTTTCCGCATCTAACATTTACTTTATCGCAACTAACTTTTACTTTCCGCATCTAACATTTACTTTATCGCAACTAACTTTTACTTTCCGCATCTAACTTTTACTTTATCGCAACTAACTTTTACTTTCCGCATCTAACTTTTACTTTATCGCAACTAACTTTTACTTTCCGCATCTAACATTTACTTTATCGCAACTAACTTTTACTTTCCGCATCTAACTTTTACTTTCCCGCAACTAACTTATTAAATCATATATTTCATTTAGGCAATAGCGTGGCTCTGCCGGTTGTTCTAAATGAAATATAATGATTTAATTTAACATTTATTTTATGCAGTTATATATTTATATAGTTATATATATAATCATAGGTACCATATATAAAATATCGGTGAATTCGGTATTTTCTATAGTGGGAACTATATTATATTAGGTGTGTGTTTAAATATTTTTATTTTCTTGGAACCATTATTTATGGTGGTTTCCTTTGTTTTACTTTTAGTTAAACAATATTGCATAAACCAAGAATAAATCCTCGAGCCTTGACAAAATTTATAATTTGTAAACTTCGTTCTTGCATTTGGTAATCTATAAATTAATAAATTTAAACTTAAAATAACCTCTCTGTGGATCGATCTCGTACTTACGAAATATATTACTTGCAGACAACCTACACTTGGGTGAATTATAATTTAAGTAGTAGCAAGTTTTTGGCGCCGTTGCCGGGGAGGTATAAATTAAGTTTATATTTGTTAATTATGTTTTATTTATAAGTATTGTGTTTTTTTTTTTTTGAGTATTTGGAGTCGAAAAAAAAGTGGTAGACTTATTCGAGTATCTGAAAATAATTTAAACATGGATGATAATTCAAATAATCAAGATAATGATAACAATAATAACAATAATAATAATAATAATCAAGAACATGATCAATTAAGAACACTTAGGCACCATATGAACCCTATTAGAACTAGTGCCCCATCTTGTTTAGTTTTTCCTCCTGATGCATCTAATTTCAACTTTAAACCTCAAATTATTCAACTTTTACCAAATTTTCATGGCTTAGATTCTGAAAATCCATATTTACATCTAAGAGAATTTGAGGAAGTTTGTAACACTTATAATGATCAAAATTGTAGCATGGATATAGTTCGATTAAAGCTTTTCCCTTTTTCTTTAAAAGATAAAGCTAAAACATGGCTACAAAATTTGAGATCAAGTTCAATAAGATCATGGGAAGAAATGCAACAACAATTTCTCAAAAAGTTTTTTCCTTCCCATAGAACAAACTCTTTTAAAAGACAAATTACTACTTTTTCTCAAAAACAAGGAGAAACATTTTATCAATGTTGGGATAGATATAAAGAATTACTTAATACATGCCCACATCATGGTTTTGAAACATGGAGAATAGTTTCTCACTTTTATGAAGGTCTAATACCTAAAGATAGGCAAATGATAGAATTCATGTGTAATGGAACTTTTGAAGATAAAAACCCAAATGAAGCTATGGAGTATTTGGATTCATTAGCAGAAAATGCTCAAAATTGGGATAATATAGGCACAATAGAACCACCAACAACTAAAATCAATAATTCAACAAATGGGGGTGGTATTTATAATCTTAAAGATGATATAGATATTCAAGCTAAACTTGCATCTTTAGCAAGAAAAATTGAGTCATTAGAAATGAAAAAGAGTGGTCAATTAAAAAGTATTCAAGAAATTGTTTGTCATATATGTGATACACATGATCATGCTACAAAAGATTGTCCAACATTACCTTCATTTAAAGAATGTCTCCATGAACAAGCAAATTATGTTAACAATTATAAAAAACCAATACTAGATCCTTTTTCAACATCATATAATCCTGGATGGAAAAATCATCCTAATTTTAGTTGGAGGAATGATAATAATGCACAACCCTCACAACAATATTTTCAAAATAACCAAAATCATCAAGGTTATATTCCTTATGTTACACCTCCAAGAAAAAACTTTGAAGATGTAATTCATGCATTTATCCAAAAGCAAGAATCTATCAATATTCAAAACAGTCAATCTATGACTGATTTGAAAGAAACTCTTGCAAAATTTGCATCTGCACTTAATATTCATGAAAAAGGAAAATTTCCATCTCAACCTCAACCTAATCCTAAAAATCAAAATCAAGAATTAAAAAATGAAAAAATTGATCAAATAAAATCTGTTATTACCCTTAGAAGTGGTAAAATAGTTAATGATCCATATAGTAATGAAAACAAGGATCATTTAAAATCAAAGAGTAAGGATGATAATCCTGATACTTTTGAGAATGATGATACCTTAAATTCTAAAAATAATATGTTGAATGATAAATCATCTGAAATAGTAAATGAATCAAATAAACCTCCACCATTTCCTCATGCATTAACAAATCATAAAAAACAAAAAAATGATTCTGATATCTATGAAGTTTTTAAACAAGTAAAGATAAATATTCCATTATTAGATGCTATTAAACAAGTACCTTCATATGCAAAATTTTTAAAAGACTTATGTACTGTGAAGAGAAAATTGCATGTGAAGAAGAAAGCATTCTTGGCTGAACAAGTAAGTTCTATTCTTCAAAATAATTCTAGTTTAAAATATAAAGATCCTGGTTGTCCAACAATTTCATGTATTATTGGAGAAAATAAAATTAAAAAAGCTTTGTTAGATTTGGGAGCAAGTGTGAATTTACTTCCTTATTCAGTTTATGAAAAACTTAATTTAGGAGAATTAAAACCCACTTCTGTTACTCTCTTACTGGCGGATAGGTCAATCAAAATACCTAGAGGTATTGTAGAAGATGTGTTGGTTCAAGTTGATAAATTCATATATCCTGTAGATTTTATTGTTTTGGATACACAACCAATAGAAGTACATAATGAAATTCCAGTAATATTGGGACGACCATTTCTAGCAACTTCAAATGCTTTAATTAATTGTCGAAATGGAATAATGAAATTGTCTTTTGGAAATATGACTCTAGAACTTAATGTGTTCAATTTATGTAAACAACCAAGTATTAATGAAAATGAATATGATAATGAAATTGAAACAATTGTGGAAGAAAATATACAAGAAGAAAACTTAAATCAACAATCTGAAGTTTTTTCAATAGAAAGTTTTGAGTCTGAAAATAATTTTAAAGAAGATGATAATACAAAACTTGAATTAAAAGTTTTACCATTCGAATTGAAATATGTATTTCTTGGTGAAAATAAAACATTTCCTGTTGTAATTTCTTCCACTCTTCTACCAAATCAAGAAGAAGATTTAATTAAATTACTTAAAAAATATAAAAATGCAATTGGATGGACTTTGAAAGATATAAAAGGTATAAATCCTTTAATTTGCACACATAAAATTCATTTGGAAGAAAATGCTAAAACATATCAACAACCACAAAGAAGGTTAAATCCACATATGAAGGAAGTTGTTAAGAATGAAGTATTAAAACTATTAGACGCTGGAATTATCTATCCAATCTCAGATAGTAAATGGGTAAGTCCAACACAAGTAGTACCTAAAAAGTCAGGCATCACTGTTATAAAAAATGAAAAGGGAGAGTTATTACAAGCTAGGATTCCATCTAGTTGGCGTATGTGTATTGATTATAGAAAATTAAATGATGCAACTAGAAAAGATCATTTCCCACTACCATTTTTAGATCAAATTCTAGAAAAAGTAGCAGGAAATTCTTATTACTGTTTTCTTGATGGGTATTCGGGGTATTATCAAATACCTATATCATTAGAAGATCAAGAAAAAACTACTTTCACTTGTCCTTTCGGAACTTTTGCATTTAAAAGAATGCCATTTGGTTTATGTAATGCTCCGGCTACTTTTCAAAGATGCATGTTAAGTATTTTCAGTGATATGATTGAAGAATTTGTAGAAGTTTTTATGGATGATATAACTGTTTTTGGAAACTCATTTGAAAATTGTCTTAAAAACCTAGAAGAAGTATTAAAACGATGTGAAGAAAAAAATCTTGTTTTAAATTGGGAAAAATGTCATTATATGGTTAAATCTGGGATTGTGTTAGGTCATGTGATATCTGAAAAAGGAATTGAAGTTGATAAAGCCAAAGTTGATGTTATTGCTAATTTAACATCACCAAAAACGGTCAAAGAAGTTCGATCATTCTTGGGTCATGCAGGTTTTTATAGAAGGTTTATAAAAAATTTCAGCATAATATCTAAACCAATTTCGAATCTTTTAACAAAAGATACACAATTTGAATGGACTCAGAAATGTGAAAATGCTTTTAAAAAAATAATTAATCTTTTAATTACATCACCTATTTTACAACCTCCAGATTGGTCTTTACCATTTGAATTAATGTGTGATGCAAGTGATTATGCTATAGGAGCTGTGTTAGGACAGAGAAAAGAAGGAAAACCGTATGCAATCTATTATGCTAGTAGAACTCTAAATAGTGCCCAAATAAATTATTCAATTACTGAAAAAAATTACTTTCAGTAGTATTTGCATTAGATAAGTTTCGATCTTATTTAATTGGTTCTACTACTATTGTGTATACTGATCATTCTGCCGTAAAATATTTATCAAATAAACAAGATGCTAAGCCAAGATTAATACGGTGGATTTTATTGTTACAAGAATTTGATATTATAATTAAAGATAAAAAAGGAAAAGAAAATGTCGTAGCCGATCATTTATCTAGAATAATGACTGAATCATATCATAATGAAATACCAATAAATGAAAAGTTTCCAGATGATCAGTTGTTTTATGCTACTATTATGCCCTGGTTTGCTAACATTGTAAATTTTATTGTGACAAATAAAATGCCTCCTCATTGGAATTCACTGGATAAGAATAAATTCTTGATAGAAGTTAAAAAATTTATTAGGATGATCCTTACTTGTTTAAGTATTGTCCTGACCAAATTTTTCGACGATGCATACCCGAAAATGAAGTAAGTAATGTTATTAAATTTTGTCATTCTGAAGCATGTGGAGGTCATTTTTCATCCAATAAAACAGCCGCAAAAATCTTACAATGTGGATTTTATTGACCATCTTTATTCAAAGATACGCATTTATTTTGCAAATCTTGTTAAAACTGTCAGAAGATGGGATCAATTTCAAAACGAAACATGATGCCTTTAAATCCAATCATAATTATTGAAATATTCGATAGTTGGGGGATAGATTTTATGGGTCCATTTCCATTATCTTTTGGATATACGTACATTTTAGTCGTTGTTGATTATGTTTCAAAATGGATTGAAGCAATTGCATGTAGAACTAATGATCATAAAGTTGTTATAAAATTTTTAAAAGAAAATATTTTTAGTCGATTTGGAATACCTAGAGCAATAATTAGTGATGTGGAAAGTCATTTTATAAATAAATCATTTTCTTCTTTATTAAGAAAATATGGCATTACACATAAAGTTTCTACCCCATATCATCCTCAAAGTAATGTTCAAGTTGAACTTGCAAATAGAGAAATAAAACAAATTTTAGAAAAAACAGTTAATTCAAATAAAAAAGATTGGTCTTTAAGATTAACTGATGCATTATGGGCATATAGAACTGCATCTAAGACATCATTAGGGATGTCACCATATATGTTAGTTTTTGATAAACATTGTCATTTACCGGTTGAACTAGAACATAAAGCTTATTGGGCAATTAAAGCATTTAATATTAATTTAGATGATGCATCTAAATTAAGAAAATTGCAATTAAATGAACTAGAAGAATTAAGAAATGATGCATATGAAAATTCAAAGATTTATAAAGATAAACTAAAGCCTTTCATGATAAAAATATTATGAAAAAGTAATTTGAAATTGGACAAAAAGTTTTACTTTATAATTCTCGTTTGCATTTACTTCCAGGAAAACTAAGATCGAGATGGTCAGGACCATTTATAGTTAAATTTGTTTATCCTCATGGTGCTGTTGATATTGAAAATCCTAAAAATAAGGACGTGTTTAAAGTTAATGGGCAAAGACTTAAGCCTTTTATAGAAAATGAAATTCTTAATGATGATTTTATGCCTTTATATGATCCATAATAGTTGTTTGATATTTTCATTTTGTTTTTGCAGATTATAGTTCATTTCTCGGTTAAGTGGCGGATAACGGTACTCCGTGACTATCTAAGTCGGTTTTTTCAGTTTTCCCAAAATAATTGAAATATATAATAATAATAATAATAATATGGATGCTTGTATTGTGAATCTTCGTAAATATTTTGCTTGTTTACCTGATAATGCGTTGAAAAAAATTTATAAAGCTAGATGTGAGCGACTAAGGTTGATGATGTCATATGGCATACCGAATGATATCCGGTTGATAATTGAAGCAAAAGTCCGATTGGTTGGGGAAGCAAGTGAAATAATAATAAGACATATGCCA